>NC_087068.1:5911592-6000706 GCF_963678635.1 Symsagittifera roscoffensis | reverse complement strand
CCTGGCAACACCCTCGCCCGCTCTGTTCACGCCCACCACCCGCCAGAAAGTGATTGGTGCCAGACCTGAGTCCCTCCAGACTGAAATGGGTCTGGCTGGGCTTCAGTCGCAGAGTGCCCCCCTCCGCTCTCCCCGCCGGATATAGAGTTCCACTCCACCCTGTATTCGGACACCTTCAGACCTGAAACGACATTCTTGTGGCAGTGAAGCTTGCAATCATATGATTGCCAGTTAGAAATTTGCACGATTTCCATGAAGGCCATAGCATAAGACGACAGCGAACACTACATCTTCGAAACAAAGTTATAGCTCAATTTAGCATAAATAAGTTTGTTTCATACGATGTTTGCTAATGAGTTTCTATTAACTTTTATTAACTTTTATGCTCGGCATCTGGAAATTAAACTGAGAAGTAAACAAAACATGGCGCTGAAGACTAAATTAGTGCTCCATGATTCGTTCGTTCATTCGCACCTTTGCCGAGGAGCTTCATCTCGACTGAAATGGAGCAGTCGGTTATGGACACGACTGTCAACTCCACATTCGTCACTCCTCGTGATCTGTCCGAGTTCACTGCCCCCAGCCGATTCATTGGATCTAATGACGTCATCGCGATTAGCGTTCGGTGTGTTGCTGTTCTCTGGTTGGTCGGCTGATATGTCGTTCGGATAGGTGGACACTAAGATGACGTCAGAGGGTTTGGAGTCTCGGAAATCGCTGTTGGAGCTGAGCGCCACGACCTGCACTTCGTATTTTCTAAGACACAAGGTGCACCTAGATCAATTGTAGGACCAGCAGTTTCCAATTCACAAAAAAGGCAATGTAGTTAAACGCATTAAATCCATTTTGCTCGTGAAGTCAATCGTGTGCAGTTATTTCGAAAGAAACACTTTCCCCAAAATATCAATTCTAAATTTTTTTTTTCAAATTAGACTAATGAACTAATGCTTTTATTGTCACATTTGTCTATAATTGCCAAAAAATAAGAAGCTCAAAAAACAAACACATTGCCCTAAAAAATAACAAAAGTTTAACTATCAATCTCAAGGTTTGTCTTAAATACAACCAAAAAAAATAGGGCAAAAGTGAAGACACTACAGGCAATTGCCTACAGCATATGACAACCAATCGTGATTTTGTTGACGAAGTAAACTGTATTGAGTTTTGTGATATAGCGGATCATTGAAAACCTCCTTCATTTCACCAATTTGAGTTTGTCCCCCAGCAGAAAAGATTGCAAAAATTTTTGTGCGAACTGAAAAATAGCTTGGGCAAAATTATTTGGAGTAGTAATGACAGCAATGATAACAATAGACTCGTCTCTTCAACCATATAAACAGGACAAACCCAATTTCTTTTTCATTGAAGACCAGAAACCTCTTTAAGTCCATGGCATAATAGCTCGAGTTCACAAATTGCAGAAGCTGCATTCAAAAAAAACTTTAAAAAAATTTCCAAAGTATGAGCTTTAAATTCAAAAAAAATTTTTACATAGAAGCTAAGCTAAGTTTTGCAAACACTCGGGAGAACACAACAAAAAGCAGTTCTCCGAAATGCGATAAGAAAAGGAAGAAATAAGGCTCAAATTAGTAAAAACTCGGCTAAGTCTCGGAATCGATCTGCGACCTAGAGTTTGAAGTCTCACGCACGAACCACTCAGCACGGATGCTTAATAATTCACAAAAACTAGCAATTTATAAAACCGAGAATAGATGCTAAAAAAGTGCCAGTGCTACAAATTGATCAAACACTTTAAATGATCACTTTTAATTTAAAATTAGCTTGGAAAAAAAGAAGTTTCGCAATAAATACAAAAAAATCAATAGACAAATAAGTAGAATACATTACTTTTTTGATCATTCCTATTGATTTTCAAAATTTCAACTTCTTTCTAGCTAATGAGATTTAAAGTTTTCAGTTAATAAAGCTCAAATGTTTTTGAAAATGGCAAAACTTTTTTGAATTTTTCAATCCCTTTAATATCAATATTTTTTTGAGTAATGATTTCAATTTTCTTAATGAACTTTTTCCACTTGCTTTTTCCCTTTTAAATTCAAATCGTAAAAAGTTTATCTTCATAAGATTGCCAGCACCAAAATTCTACCCATTTTGTTAAATATTTTCCTCAATTCACTTTTTGATTAAAATTTTTCATAAATGTATCGCCGACTAATGATAAAACTTCAATCTTATTCATTGCACAAACTTGTTTATGAACAAATTGAAACAAATGCTTAATTTAAATAGGCAGATTCGATTGAGAAAAATGTTGACTACAATTTAAAACAAGGCAGCGTGATTTTTTGCTTCAAATAAAAACATTCAGTGAAGAACAATTATGTACGCGTATCATTGTGGGCGAATCAGCAAAGTTGTTTGCCAAAAAGTTAGCTCCTATTTACCTAAGAGAAAAACAGTTCGCCACTTTTAAAGCTTTTTTACATGAAAAAAAAAAACAATTGCTTTTTCCTTTTTTAAAACACTTGACTGATTTTCAGAAGTTTTGGACATCAACTCGACATGAAATTGCATTAAAATGCAAAGATCAAGACTGGGCTGAATTGAACGCCAAAAATGCCTAAAAGAAAAAAACTTAAATAAATATGGGCTCAAAACACTTTAATTGAAAGTTTCTAAATAGTTTTTGAATGTTTAAATAATTCTAAATAATTTTTGAATGAGAACTTTCAAATGTTTCTTATATCAACATGGCCTGATAAACAGCTTGTTAAGTCAACTATTAATTTTAATCACTGGAAAAACTAAGTTTTTGGAAGTAAATGTTTCAAGCAATTTGGAAATTTGAAATTCGTTCTAAAATTCCTCCAACTGAGCTACGGTGGTTCGCTGTTTTTTTACTGTCTATAATAGCGTAACTCTGTTTCCGAGCAGAGCCTAGCAGCACTTACAAAACAATCTCAAAATAGAACTGTGATAGATCGATAACCTGCGTATTTTAAAACTTCAATCAAATACCTAGCGAATAAGCAACCCAGCAAAGACTGTGTTTCTGAAAAACAATTTTTAGAGTATGGTATGATTGATCATCTTTAAGCCGTGAAATAATCCTGAAACCATTTTTTTACTGCAAAAAGGAGCTCTGCGTATAATAAATGATAAAAGTTTTTCATTTTCTGAAATTTATTGTTTCAAAAATCGAAAACTTACTGAATCTGAATGGTTTTTTTTTGCTGAAAACAGTTTTTTATACTGCATATTTTTGCATTCTAAAACTTCAATTAAAATTATTGTCCCTAAATACCAAGAATAATGAATGCAACCTGCCTTGTTTTGAGAACCTTGATTTGGAATTAGAAGAAATGCTTAATACTTTCAACTCTAATTGTTCAATAAATTCCACAGATTAAAAATTTTGTCTTTTTTAAATTGTTCTCTATTTTCAGAAAAACCCAACCACAAAAAATTGTTCCTGATAACTATATACAAGATGAGTCTTTTCAAATTTTCTTCAGCTAAAAATTTGAGTAAAAAATAGGTGTTTAGGGTACTATGAAATCTGAAAATTAGTCCTAATAAACTTATTAAGCATTGCATTGTTTTTGTAATGATTTTTTTAAACAATTGATCATTAGAAAATGAGAAGAAATTTGTTTACTTTTTCTTTTGGTTCTACTGTACAGTTCTTTGAGCTCAATTCATGAAAAAAGGTTAAATTCAAGGTTGTTATGATAAGATTGGCACATTTAATACGTGTTGAGGAAGAAAACCAGGTCTCGAAGGACGAGCTTGGGAGCTTAGCAGTTCGAGGCTCACTTATTAACTTTTTTTAGTGAAAGGCACAAAATGAAAGATCAAGATAGGATTTTTTAAATGCATAGTCCTGAAGAAAAAATTAGGAAACGTTAAAATATATGTTTTGTATGCAAAAATTTGCATTAAAAATCTCCACTTTTTAGGCAATCAAATTTGGGCTGTGGTGACGATAACTGTTCAAAAACGAGCTCTAATGTCAAATTGTTGAAAAATATAGAAGGGCAGGGTTTCAAAACAGGGGCGGATATAGGATTTTTTCGAGGGGGGAGCGGATTTTCAAAAATTTTCGAAAATTTTGTTGACCATTATATTTTAGGTCGACCGAATTGATTTTCCGAGCTGTTTTGGTCTCAAAAAGACGCTGTTTTGGTCTGAAATTTTCTGCGCCGCAGGCCAAATTTTGAAAAAACAGGCCAAAAAAGGCGTTTTGTAGGCACTTTTTAGAACATTTTGACCAAAAAAAACATTTTGGGTCGGCAGGGGGTCGAATCGCTGAGAGAAAAAAGACGTCCGCCCCCCTCGTCCCCCCCTAAATCCGCCCCTGTTTCAAAATAAGCTATTTTGTGCTTACACTTTTGACAAAAGCCAATAAATTCGGCTTTTTTCACAAATCTTCTTGTGGCACTGAAAACTTCATTTTTCATGTTTGGAGTTTTTTGAAAGTTGGAGAATGGTGTCACGTGTCACCTGACCATTGTGAACAGATTTCATCATTGTTTAAAGCTGCCTTGAAGATGACAATGGGGCTTACCCTGTTGGTTTTTCATTGCAATTCCACGTTTTGTAGGAAGTCCAAGGAATGCGCTGCATTTTAGCCAAAAGTTTAAGGAGTCGAAATTTTTTTATTCAAGGGTCAATAAAACAATACGATTTCTTAAGGCTCTTCCAAAGGAAATCCAATCAATGAAAGATACTGCAGTAAACTGAGGTTTTCCAATGAACGTTTTGTGATCTATAAAAGTCAAACAACAGCGAGCTTTTTTTCCATATACGGGAAAATTAAGCGTTTCAATTATTTTTTGCCGTGTGGTTTAAGAAATTTATTCATGTCGGCCTATGATTTTTAATCCGAGCTTAGACCATAAAAAGCAGACACCTGTTGTATTTGGGATAAATGAAACATCAGTCGGTCAATCCATTTCTCAGATCCATTTTTGTCTATTCGAGGCCTGCAAAAGCTGTAAGATGAGCTTTAAATCACTACAATCGACTAAGGAGCGCAAAACAATGTTCCAAGAACTTTTTTTTTCTTTGAAAATTCATTTTAATTTTAGATTTTGTAATATGACAGGACGTGACCAAAGTATTCGAAAAAATCTTACTTATCCATATTTAATTGTTGCACCGAATAGGGAAAAAACGAAAAAACTATAGTTTGAAGACCATAAAAATTAAAAACTAAATGATAAAAAAAATAGAAATTAAAAATATCTCGCTTTTCATCAGCAGCGGATTTAATGGGGGCCCCCACTCCTCAGGCATTCGACCGATTGGGTCCCCCGACACTGCCGACCGATTGGGTCCCCCTTTGCTACTATTTTAAGACCTCCATTTTTGACTGACTGTCTCTAAATTTTTTCTACAAACGCCTTTGGCGCCAAAAAAGAGTCATTTTGATGGGGAGCGCGCGCAAAAAAAAACGCGAATTTCGGTCAAACTTTTTCCAAAAAGTGCCTGAAACAGAAGTTCGCCTGCCAAACAGAAAAATTGGCCACAATAATATCTTGTTAATGATTCGAGAGAGCTCTTGTCGACCAAGAAAAAAAGAACAACTTTTTCGAGTTTTGTTTAAATCCTATAGATCCACCCCTGCTACTCTTTTTATTACTAACTTGTTTGCTTTGTAAGGAATGAGAGCCTTGAAACAACTTTTGTTCAGCACATTTCCCGCCTTTTTCCCGTCCAGGAACACTTGGTAGCCAGCAATGGAATTGGGTCCATAACACCGCGGCTCCCCCCACTCGATCACGATAGAATGAGGGGTGATGTTCTTCAGGGTGACCCGGGGGGCATCGGGGGCTGCCGGAACCCGGAGAGAGACTGTTTCGCTGCTCCGCGACGATGTGCGCCCAGTGCTGACTACTTGCGCTTCAATTATGCCTCTAAAATTCATAATAAACGTTTGAACAAACGAGTATTAATAAAGGTTTGAATTTTTTATTTAATTTTAATTCCCTTTATATACTTCCATTTCCACTGATTTCCATGGTGTATTTCTTTAAGTTTTGTAGTGAATAGTGACGAGGTCTTTCACAAATCTTCATAACTCTAGTGAGCACAGTCAAAGTAGTCAAAAATTTGTGATCCAAACTTGAACATACCCAAAATTTTGATGAAAGCAAGCCTAAACGTCAAGTTTTAAAACGATGGACTGGATTGCTTAAAGAATTCCAGCAGCGCCAAAGGAGGCACGATAGTTAAAAAAATTAACGTCGAGATGTCAGTTTAAAAAAATTTTACCCTGGAATTGTGACTGGAATCAGATAAGAGCTCTCCTCCCCACCCAATTTAGCCCTCTTCTCCACCTGCCCCTCCCACCTGGCATCCTCTCGGGGCAACATGTACTCCCGCCACACCACCTCGTGTGAACTAATTCCCAAGGCTTCGGCCGACTTCCGTTCACTAGTGTGGAAGTGGGACCATTCCAGTCTCAGGAAGCCCAGATGGGTGGGGCCGAGAGTGAAGTCGTGCACGAAGGAACAGGACACTTTGTGTATGTTACCCACTCGTTTCTCGGGAAGCACCAGCGAAATGGGATCCGAAGTGGACTCATCCTCGGCGTCCAACTGCAACTGTTCTGCTTCAGAGATGTCTTCGTTCTGAAGGGAAATTCATAATACAACTAATATAGACATAATAGACGAATCATAATAGAAAACTACGGAGGACATCGTGCAAGAATCTTCTTCTTGATCAAATAACACAAACTATTGAAAAAAAACACCATTTATTCCAGAGGGAAAAGACTAAGATGCGATCTGTTTAGTTCGTCACGGAGAACCGCTGCTGTGCCTCTGCTTAAGAGTTAGATCCAATTTTGGTTATTTTTCTGGGCTGGGTAATGTTGCCTCACCCTCAAGCAACGAGTACGAATCATAGTGGGCCTCGAACCACCGTCTTTTTGATTAAGGGAAAATGACTTAACCTTTTTTGCCAACAGCTCTTTTTAACATGGTTATCCAAGAGGGAAGGACCAGTTAAGGATATAAAGGGATACATTTGTGAGAGAACATAGAATTGAATTTGGACCTGGAATCTGAGCTTCCTCTTGATGGTTGGTTTCGTGAGTGCAGTTACACACACAGTGTATCTCTTCCCAGGTCTACACTTGGCCAGGAAGCAAGTCTGGGCTGAGGGGGGCAGCTTCGTGAACAACTTCCCATTGGCCAAGACTGTGTAGCCGAGCAACTCGTGCTGTGATTGGCTCTCGGAGGAGAACAGAGTTGGCTTGTCCCAGGCGACACACAGCTGTGAACTGGTATAGCTCTGCACACAGACAATCGGCGCCTCCACCGGATCCGGAGTGCGGCAGAGGAGGGGAGGGCACAGGAGACGGTCGGAAGAATCAGCGTCCGTTTCATAAGCCGAGTTGGTATCTTCGCCACTGTCTGGGAACACTTTCAAGGTCACTTCGTACACCTGCAGAACATAGAGAGAAAACAGTTTTTCGCTTTGTTTTAGAGAGTTTTTGCAGATAAATTGTGACTTATTTTGGAACAGGGTAAAAACAGTTTAAACTCAATCAACAATTGTGAACCCAAACTCTACCAAATTCGGGTTCTGATTGCTAATTTGTATTCATTCTCTTTCGAAAGAAAAGTTATCATATCTACTCAGTGGACTTGACTCACCCTTCCAGGCACGAGGCCCTCAATGCAATAGTGTCTAGTGTCTGCCTTCAGCCTCTTCTTCATTGCTGCTCCTCCTCCTCCTGGTAATGTGTGGCCTTGGGATTGTTCTAGAACATTCCTCCAACTGATGAGTTGGTAGGATGAAGCAGAGGTTGACCACTTGACTCGAATGCTGTGTGGCTGTCTGTCTGTCACAACCAGAGACATACCATCCCCTCTACTCGTTGTCTCAGCCTACATCAAAAAGTATACAGTTTCAAGCAAGGAGAAAAATACAAAGTATGTGGAAAACAATTATTTCAACCAAGAAGAGCTGGGTTTTAGTTTTGTTTTTAATATCAAACTATGATTTTTTTTCTAATCACCATTTTTTCCACTGAAAAAAAAACCAGCACCACAAATAATTGTTAAAAAGGGTTGAGTCGCTCATTAAATTAACGACCTGTTGGTTATTATTCGAAAGACTTTTAAAATTTTTCCCAGTGTCAATTAATAATTGGTTTTGGAAATTCAGAGTTTTCGTCCAATTTTGTACAACTTAGGCAAGCGAACAAGTCTTATTACTGGCATGTGATAGTTACAATCATAAACAAGGCCGCGAACTCCAGTAAAATTATTTTTCAAAGTTTATTTTAGCGCTTCCATGAACAAATCGACAAATAATTATAACAATGAACAGAGTTCAATATAATATAAAAGCTTAATAATAATAAAATTCTCATCAATTTAGCAAGTTTTAATCACCAATAACAGTAACTAACATTGTAAACAGCAAAATCAAATCAATTTATTATTTCAAACTGTACACAATGAGCCAAACTATATGGAGATTAACAAAACGATATCGCAAAACGCTTATCATGGAGGCACACGAATTCACGAAAAAGCAAGAAGCAGAGAATGGCAATGAACAGTGAAAGTGTTCATGTTGGCACTCCCACAAAATCAAGGTGACTCCAGTCACTCAGGGAGAAAGTTTTTTATGTACAAAAAATGACCACTGTCACGAAGTGTTCTGTGGCGGGTCAGACGCCACTATGTCATTGCAACAAATGAAGCAAGTTACCAAAACGCAGCAAGTACCCGTCCACAGCTGCATTATTGCAACTGCCTTTCAAGAGTGTCCGATGAGGAAGCAGTCCAATTTGCTTTGCCTTCGCGCTCTGCCATTAACCGGGCGTTCAACCGACAAAAACAATTGACAGGCATTTCGTTCCGCAAATATATGACATGCACTTCGAATTGTCAAAGAAAACTAATATACTGAGCGAGTTCTTTTTTTGACAATCACGACAATGATAAATTTCATCCAACGTCTGGCTTTGCAATGGAGCCTTTAAAATATTTCCGATGCAGTTGTAGCATCTGAATACCGTTCATATAAAGATAACTAGCTTTTACCCACCTTTCACTTATGCTCTGCTCCACTATAATTGTGAGCACTTTTTCAAAAAAATTCCTGAACTCTTAGAGCTAATTCACGAAGCAGAGCCACAGAGGATTTTCTTCGACTTCGAACGAGCAGCGCTCAACGCTTTCTCGGCCCGCTTTCACGCATCCCAGCTGAAAGGATGCTAATTTCACCTAACTCAAGCCATAAACCAATAAGTTAAAAAAAATTGGACTTAAGCGCATATATGAAGGCAGTCAAGAGCTGAATTTGACATATAGGCGCATTCATGCTTCAAGTTTCGTCCCCAATGAGTTGGTTGAACTTTTGTTTGGCCAAATATTAGAAAAAGTTGCAATTGAACAGTAATTAGACCTTGCAATTAGAAAATTGTTTGAAACATTTCGACCCGGACAATACGCTGAGTGAAAAACTAGATGAGGTTGCTTCCTATTTTAGAGAAGTTATTTCAGCTTAAACTTGCGGAATCCAGAACAACTAGTTAATTTTGCTCGCTGCCGTCTGCGATAAAAACTAATGTGTCGTTAAATTGACGTTAATTTTCATTGGTGCGTGGAATCCACGGAATCCAGTGACCATATACCAAACAGTGCGCCTATTCAGTGGACAGTTTGTTCTCGCAATGAAGTTATTGATTTGCTTGTTTAATTTTCGTGCCTATGGACGAACTATTCTATGATGAATGGTGTTTTTTTGCGCGCTTATCGAAAACACGCTAATTTTGATTCGGAGAAAGCGAAGTGAACAAATACACTCGATTGCAGGTTTTTCGTGTAATGTGTAACTACCTGGACAGAGACATTGGGAAGCCAGGGTGACTGCAGTTCCTCCGGAGTCAACTCAGATGGCATCTCCCAGTTCCAGTTGGCTCCTCCTGATTGCATCAATCCTCCTTCTGTTGGTCGCATGAAGGAAGTGTCGGTGTTCTCAAAATACCTGATCAGAGCGAAGCCAAAAAAAGTTATTAACAAACAAAAGAGACTAAGATAACCGCGCCATCGGCCAGATTTTTTGGCAACAAGGATGCAAGAAATGAGTGAAGATACCAAAATAAGTTTTTAGTAATTCAATTAAGATAACTTTTTTGTGTCTCTTTTTGACAAGATGTCACGTAAAACGAAAATCAACAAAACCATTTTGAAAAAAAAAAATTGTGCGGTTGGATATTTTTTCTGGAGTTGCTATCAAATTTTATTTTTTACTCCATTTTTTTAGTGACCACTAACAGCTGGTAACTTGATTGAAAACCGCTTCAAATCTGGTATAGCGTGCACTTGTTTAGTAGCTTCAAGTTGGCACAAAAAGACTTAAAAGAGCAATCGATATGATTTTTCAGTCTAAAAGGCAATCAACAGACCATTGGTTGAAGCGTTTTTCTATTTTTGTTCCGACAACTTCACGTTTTGCGAAAAAATATGGGGAGGGTGTTCTTTTTCCAACGCATTTCAACTACCTCACAGAGAACTCGTAGAGGGCAAGGAGTACGGTACCATATTATAGGCCCTGTTTCAATTTTTTTAAGAATCAGAAAAATATGTAAGGAAAAAAAATTAGGCTGCATTTTTGTCAATTTTTCGAACACTTTGATGATAGTAAAACATGTGACACTGAATTTGAGCTCAATTTGGTTTTAGTTCGTTGCATTCTGACAGTTGCTGTTTTCTAAGAAATATGAATAGAAAAAAAATGAAAAGCAAAATTCTTCAACATTATTTTTTGCTCACCTTAAAATTGTCGAAACATGCTGTTTTGAGCTGGATGCACAACAATCAGCAACACTTATTCCGTTTATGTTGGAAGGGATCACTTAAAAATTTTGCAATCAATGGGTTCCAGCGGTGAAAAAGTAAATACAATCAAAATGTCTACAAATGCCATTTTAAGATCAACATTTTCGGCGCTATTTTGTAAAACGAATAAAAAAGTCTGAAAAGAAGCAGCTGGAACAGGGGCGAATTTAGGGGGGGGGGGCGGGGGGGGGGGGGGGGGGGGCGGACGCCCTCTCCTCAGGGATTCGAACCCCTGCCAACCCAAAGGGTCCCCCCTTTGATACTTTTTAAGAAATCCATTTTTGGCCGACCGACCCTCAAATTTTTCTAAAGGCGCCTTCGGCGCCAATATATACTAATTTTGAGGGGGAGCGCGCGCCAAAAAAAACAAGTTTTTTTGTCAAAATTTTCCAAAAAGTGCCCAAAAACGGCTTTTTTGATCTGTTTTTTCAAAAAAATGCCTGCGGCGCAGAAAATTTGGCCAAAACAGGGTATTTTTACTGCTCTGGGAGAGCTCGGAAAATCAACCTGATCGACCTTAAAAAAAAGTCGTCTAAATTATTTTCGAATTTTTTGAAAATCATCCGCCCCCCCCCCCTCGAGAAAATCCTAGATCCGCCCCTGAGCTGGAATATTTAATTTTTGATGCTAGAATTTTTATTTTAAGTTTTCCTATAGTTTCTTTTCAGGTCAAATATCAGTTTAAAAAAATCCTCTGAAAGGCATTCTAGTTTTATTTCCAAGATATGTATACTAAATTATAGTCGAACAATTCGAAAAATCTGTATACATAAGAATGTTAAAAAAATAAAAAAGGATGGCTAAGAACCGATAGTTTGAGCTAACAAGTCCATTCAATTTACTTTTGATATTGAGATACTTTTGAATAGATCTCTATTGTAATTGTATAAAATAAAATCGATTGCAATCTTTTTTTATCAATGTGGGCATCATTTTTTTCTTGCTTTTTTGGCTCAGTGAACTTAAGCATTTTTTTTTAAGTTTCGACATGCAAAAAGACTGTTAAAGTGTGTCCCAACTAGGACCCGGCACTCTACCTGTCGGAGACTGTGATCACAGTGATGTTGTAGATGGACACTGGATCCAAATTGTCAACTGTGTGACTCCTGCTGGTCGGCGGAAGTGTAACTATGCCAGCTGTCGGTCGCTCTTCCTTCTCCGGGGAAAAACTCTCGGGTTGCTCGTGGTTGATCACTTCGTCGAACTCTATTCTGAACCCTGAAATCATTTCTCGCGTCTGTGAACACTTCATAAACAAAGGTTCATTAGGGTTAATCCACAATTGGCAAACCAACACGCAGAGATGAAAGGTCAATCAGAACAAATCAAATCATGCATCTTCTTCAAGATGAAATTCACATCAACTGAGTTCTCAAAATGAGAGCAATCAGAAACAAGATTAAGCCACTTCAGTACAATCAACGGTTTGTTTCATTCATGCTGAAAATTGTATTTTTTTTTAAA
This sequence comes from Symsagittifera roscoffensis, assembly GCF_963678635.1. Classification (NCBI taxonomy): domain Eukaryota; kingdom Metazoa; phylum Xenacoelomorpha; order Acoela; family Convolutidae; genus Symsagittifera; species Symsagittifera roscoffensis. The sequence goes on along the minus strand of NC_087068.1, from coordinate 5,988,416 downwards.
AATTATGCCCGATGGTTAAATATTTGATGATAATTATTTTGCAGCTCTAAAGCTTTCATAGTGGACTACATGAAAAATATGGAAAACCGTGCACTATATACTAACACAGAGAGGACTCGCTTCGTCTGCTGAGGCTGGAGGCAGTGCCCCCTTTACGTCCCCCCTGCTCCCCCCTCCCACTCGGGGGGTCATCAGAGTGATCTTGATCAGGTGACAATTTCTCTACTGAGAGCCAAATGGCTGCATGAATACTTCAGTCTTTAAGTATGCGTACGTGTTGGATACTCAGTAATTTTTATTCACTACAACTCGTCTGTTCTTTCAATGTATTTTATTGTTTTCTCAAATATAACGTAAACATCTCCCCTTCCCTATTAGAATTCTATTAAACCCCCCCCCCCCCCTCAAAGTATAAAAAGTGCTCACTGTTAAATATAGCAGTTGCTGCAAGTTTGAGCTTTCTGTTTTTTTTTGGGAGTTAAATATTTTCCTTCAATCTGATTGGTCAAAAAATTGTTTTCTCACCCAGAATAGTGAACCCATTTGTGTCTGGTAGATTCCACTTCACATCCACACTAGTGTCTGTCACTGTCCCCACCCTCAGCCCCTCCACCGCCCTCGGCTCCGCCCCCGTGCGCAACAACAGAGGGGGCTCACTCTTGTGTGACACGAGGAAGTGGCCCTGCTCTCTACTCCCCCACTTGTCTCTACTCGTGTACGACTGCATCCGACGACTCTCCACGAACACCACATACCTTAAAAGGAAGCAAATCGGCCAAATGTTGTCACATGTCTGAATGAGTCCAGTGGAAAAAAAAACACTATCTAAGATATCATCAATTATATAGAAAAATTATGATTCTCATCACAAAAATTGAGGGATACAAAAACTTTCAAACTTCCTTGTCTTCAAACAACTTCAGTTGATTCAAGTTCATAAAACTAGTTCCAAATACTGCATTCTTTTTCAACTTTTGGTTGTCGTGCGGATATATCGTGGCTGAGAACGCCTTTTTTTGTCTTTTTTTATAACTGGAGTGCGGCCTGTATTTAGACAACCGTGTATTCATACTCGTCAGTATTTAGACAAATACTGTTTCAACCAATCAGAATCGAGATAAGACATAAATAATCCAAAATAAATCATAATTCTTTATTAATTTCTTCCTTGTGGAACCTGATCTAAACTACATTTTATGATTGGATAAATTAGATATTTTACCAATGTAAAGTATTTAATATTAACCAATCATGATCCATCTAACTAACAACCCACTTATTTGTAAGTGCTGAAGTTACTTGTAATTTCAGCACCAGAGAGATTTGAATTTAACTTAGAAATTAGTTGGACTCTCCCGAGCACTTCAGCAGCCGCAATAAACCAGTATACCCTAGATCTATTGAGCCTAGCAGAGACTAGTTAAACAACCTGAGACTAGATAGTATAAGAGTAAGATTAGGATCGGTATTAGACTAAGAAGTTGCACGAATCTATCCGGCCGAAAATAAGATAGCGTGACGAGCAGACGGTGTACCCTATCCGAAATTACTCTATGAGTTAACCAACTCGGTCCTAACTCATCTGGTGCGACCATAAGTCTCGAACAAGACCTTAATAGCTTAGAATTAACCAAAATAGATTAGAAATTAGACAAAAACATTTACAAAATGTTATACGACAATAATTTAATCGAAATGTCTCTACGACTCAATAGATCAGAGCCAATATTCCGAACCATAACAGAACTACCCGGAATTGGAAGAAGACCTCGAACCAGAGACGACATACGACAAAGTAGAAACTTGCCATATAGCTATATGATAGTTAGGCAAAAACCAGAACAAACTTTTATATTTAGAATACTACTGGCAATGAATTTAGATTTTCATTTGCAAACATAAAATTTTGAAGTCAATCCTCAAAATCATTACAGGCGCTAAACAAAATTATTAATATACAATAACGATTGATAAAAAGATCTAAGATCGTTTTCCTAAAACTCTGCAGTAATATAAAAAACATATTTGAAAAATATTTATTGAAAAATAAAAAATAAAAATTAGTAGCATGACAATAAATGGTTAGTAATCATAAATCATCCTGTTGTTCCAGCTCCATCATCTAAAACATAACAGCAATCATAAACCCACTAATATCATCAAAACACTAAATCTTTCCTTTACACACATTTAAAATTTTATTAAAACTTAAATTCACTTAATTTTAAAACCAGATCATCAAGGCTTATCCTTGGATCTTAAATCATTTTCTACTTAATTAAATTTCAAATTTGATCATCAAGGCTTATCCTTGGATCAAACAGAACAACTTTGTTCTCCCCCACCCACTTAATTAGTGTCTAACGACCTCAAACGTCGATTCACTACCCAACCCTTTCTAAAGACCCAAGACTAATAGAAATTTTTAAACAAAACTAATCATTCAAATTAGGATAAACAGTGAAGAACTTCGGTTATTCATCCTTCACTTGACCCCTCCTCTTAACAGACCCAGGATAAATCTTAGACTTAGTAAGTTTAAAATAGTATCTAACGAACTACTCGCGTTCTAATTATACCTGAACCTTGTGGATCGATTTACTATTCTCCAACCCTTGAACACAATCACTACCCCTAAGTAAGATTAAGTAAGTTAACACCTTAACTTATACTAGCCACGAGAAAGTAAAAAATCATTCTTCGGAATCGATATACTTTTCTCTCCAACCCTGAACAAATAGACCCAGGTTAAGCTAACCAAAAAATCGTAAGAACTAACAGTTTAAGAAAATAGAAATCATTTAACAACCTTTTGCATCCGTCATTCTAAACCTTATGTCATTTCAAAACCTAGGAAATAAACAAACAATCGTTTTACACAATTGTGAAATAGATAACAAAAAATACGACCTTGTAATCACACCTCATACACAAACAGTTGGATACATTCGAACAAAACGACAAACACTAAAAAGAAAAATAAAAACGAAACAAAGACAAATAACACGAAAAAGATTTTCAAAAAATCGAAACGCATTTTCAGAATCAGAAACCAACAGTTTAGACGAACTTTACAAACTAAAAGAATCAATAGATAAAAATTACCCACTTCACGATCAATTATATTTTTCTGACTCAGAAACAACTTCAAATTCATCAAAAAGAGGAAAAAGAAGAATAAAAAAGCAGTATAAACACAAACCAGTACATTTATACAATTGGAATCAACCAATTCGACACATTAATAATTACATATTAACAGTCATCGAACAAAAAAATGAGCTCAACGCACACCCCAGGTGAAGAAAGTCCAGATGATGATGAAATCTTTCCTTTTATAGTAGATGCAGATACTGATAGAGGACAACACATATTTTGTCAAAATTTACTCGTAAATTTATTTGAACCCGGAATCAGTCCATGTAAAACAGAGTTCCCAGATGTAAAAATCAAAAGACAAATCATAGACCACTACTTAAAAGATATATGCAACATAACACAACAGTATGGAATCTACTCCATAGAATTCACCTCACCAAACCATAATAATAGAAAATATACAATTCAAACAGACGATCTTGATTTAGAATTTTCAAAAGTTTTTTCAGAATATATAAAAAGCATCCAATATCATAACTCACAAAGAGCAAACTCCATATTCACCAATGAAGTTTTCGCAATAATATATAGTTATATTTCGATATTAGAAAACGAAATCCCAATAACAAATGTCTCACCGACAGAAACATCTAAACATTTGAAAGTACGACATGAAATCACACTACTCTCTAGTTATTTAAACATCATTAAAGAAAATTTCACGAAAGACGACGTTTCACAACATACAAAACACGATCTACAAAAAATTTTGGCATGGTTCATAATAGATTATTTCACACACAATATTGATTTAATTGCACAAGCAAGAAAAAATTTTAGACCCCAAAACTCGAACGATGATACCGCTATCACAGAACAATCAGATTATGTTTGGGACCCCGAATGGTCTCATCCCGCATTTATAAGCTTCCCACAATCAATCTCAAGTCAAGCAATAAGTACAATATCTTACATAAGAGATTATGTAAAAGTAATACCATTAACCATTGATGCAACACCATTAAACTATAATACATTTTTGCCCGATACACAAAATAATAGTTTAAACTCTACAGTTATACACAATGAAAACCTCAATGGAACTAGGAATCTTACTCAACAAGATATCCAGACACCATCACACTTCATAAATGAAGAAATTGTACACACAACAACTACACAACAAAGTATTTCACCAATACGCCCAAATTTAACAACACCAAGAAATACAAATCCTTCACAAACACAGGTAACCTTACAATCAACCGTTAAACCTTCGGTTGCCCCTAAATATTCACATATGGATTACCAAACATACAGACCCATGACAATACCATCAAAAACACGCAAAACATTCACTAGAAACAACTTTACAGACCATAATTATAATTATACACATCCATCAAAAACATATAACCAACCACAAAGAAATTTTAACCAATATACAAGATCTCGAAATTGGGATAACCCAATGACCCAACCTAATTCAATAAATTTCCAAACAAATCCTCCACAGGATCACAGTGAAAATTACCCATTTTTTCAACAAAATAAAAATAAAAAACAGACATCTTATCAAATGGATTATTTATCCTCAGATGATGATTTCTTACAACCAGATATATTTGCACCAAATACTCAAGAATATCGTAGACAAGGAATACAGAAAACACGTACAAATCATAGAAATTTTTCTCCACAACCAATAGATGCACAACATCAACAACCAATTCAACAACAAAATCTAATAAATACACAATCTTTTCAACCAATTCAACAACAAAATCCAATGACTGCACACTCGTATCAAGCATCACAAATGCAAAATGAAATACCACTCCCATATTATCTCCAACAACATGAAATAACAAGAAACCAACTTTCAAATTTTTCTCAAATGCCAAATGCAGCAGAATCATTACAAATGACAATGAATCCATACCTTATGGGTGGATCATCAATAACATCAAACAAACCTTTAATGGTTTTCACAGGAACAGACCCTGAATACTCTGTAGAAGATTATTTAAATGCAGTAACAGCAAACCTGATTTTAAATATTGGACCTGAACCAATTAATACGCCACTACATCAAAATTGGATACATCGACGCACAGCGTTAATACAAACAACCTTAGACGGCGCAGCCCAAAAATGGTTTTCAGTACTACCTCTAGAAATAAAATCAAACTGGAAAAGGTTTACACAGGAATTTTCAAAAATGTTTGACTCCGAAAGAAACAAACAACAACAAAGAGTTTTATGTAATGAAATTCGCAGATTACCAAACGAAACCATCAAGCAAATAGCAGTACGAATCGAAACACTAGTTCGAAAAGCATATTCATTAAATACACATGACTATAAAAACACAAAGATGACAGAAATCTTAATGATGACCTTAACACCACAATTAAGGAAAATAGCAATAAAAAAGAGAGCATCCCATCCTTCTTCAATTCGAGAACCCGATTTAGATTTTCGAAAACTAGTAGACAAATTAGAACAAGCAGAAATCACGATGAAACTAGAAGAAACGGAAAATCTGAAATTACAATACGTTAATAGAATTGAAACGACTCCCACTAATTTTAATAATATACAGGAATCAGAGACAGACCTCGTTGAAAAAATCACTGAAATACTCAATATTTACGAAAAGAACCCAAACTTTAAAGGCAAACCATCTTTCAAAAAATGGTGTAATTATTGCCGACGATACGGACATAGTATTTCCGAATGTAGACAAAAACAGCAAGACAATCAAAATAAACCTCAAAAATATAAAGAACCAAATAAATCATTCTATCAATACATGAAAAAAGATCAAAATCTACCGAACAAAACAGTCTACAGCAACAACAGTTCAGGAAAACCACTCCCGAACAATACAAATTATACAAGAAATCAATCACCATATAACTCAAGTTATAGAGGAAGATCACCAGAACGAAGAAACACGAATAGTTCATCACAAAATCACTACAATAGACCAAATAGTCGAAATAACTACTCCAGATCAAATTCAAATACACAACGATTTGTTTCTAGATCTAATTCCCAATCAAGAAATAACTACTATCCAAACAACCAATCACGAAATTCATCATACAATAGGAATAGAAACTACTCCTATAATCGAAATAGAAGTTATTCAAACAACCGAAACCAGAATTACCCGAACAATCGATCAAGGAATAACTCATATAATAGATCGAACTATAACAGACCAAACAATAATTACCAAAACAGATCGCGAAATAATTCACAAAATCGACACTCAAGTTATAATAATCGTTATAGAAATTATTCCCAATCACCACACCGGAATAATAATAACTATAATAATTCTAATAATCGCCATAGAAGTAGTACACCTAAACATCAAAGACAAATCAATCAAGTACAATCTAATCCAGAAACAACATCAGACCCTCCAGGTATTGATGACACAGTAACTGATACGTTACAACTCAATCAAATAAACTGTACATCATCAGATTCAGAAAGTGATACTGAAAACACTCTTTCTATCAATATGATAAAAGTCGAAAATGACTATGAATCTGTCATATATGAACAACACTTTTCATCACACATATATGAAAATCAATCAGAATTTCTTCAAAATTATTACACTACACCCATAAATTCCACACCAACGACGCAAGAAACAAATGAGATTAACACTACAAATCAAACCAATAAAAATACCAAAACAAAATGCTTGAATACAAACCATATTTATCAAAATATACAAAAAGAACAACCCAAAGAAAAAATTTGGACAATACCATTTCTCTTAGAAAGCCCAAGAAATAAAGAATTTCAACCACCAGACCTTGAAATAGATTTTTTAATTGATTCAGGAGCAGAATCAAACATAATAAACATCCCCACATGGAATGAAATAAAAACTTTACACCCAAAGCTAACACCTCTTGAAACCTCCAGTAAATTAGCAACAGCACAAGGATCAACATTGATAAACTACGGAAAAATCCAATTATTTCTCCTCCCCACCAGAACAATGGAACAAAGCAAAATTTTAAATAAGCCATTTAAACAAATATTCCATATCACTGACATTAAATATAATATCATTGGAATACCATTTATTTCGAAGTATATACCAACAATTAACATACTAAATAGTAAAATATTAATCAAAGATAAATATACAAAAACAAAAGAAACATCCTTAACATTTTTTCAAAGATTAAATAAACAACCACCATTCTTTTCAAAATTCTACCCGATATTTAACCAACAAAGAAAACACCTAAAACCACTATCAGGAAATATCTATAATTTTTCAATCAAACAAGTTCACCAATATGATAAAGAACAAAACAAACAAAAATTTTATATGTCAGAATTTGAATTCAAACCTATTCACAAATTTTTCAAAATCACAATCTCATCCATAAAATATTTGAAAAATTCGAATTCCGATATCATTTCCTTACATGTCTATAACAACACACCTTACCAAGTAACATTACCTTTAGGACTTTTAGGATATTGTGAAACCAACGCTACAATATCACCAATACACGAAAAAGCCTATCGCGTAAATAATATACTCCAATTACTAGATATTTGCCAATCTACAATTCTTAATGAAGAATTATCTATAAATAATATAATAAGTAACGAAAACAGAAATACGGATTATTTCACAAAAACTCCATATTTCAAACCTACATTCAACATAAGTAACTACACAGAGGACCAACAAAAATTTTTAACAATGTTTAATTTCCAACATTCACAAATAACACAAGACGAATTCGAAAAGTTAGCCAAACAGCTAATTAAATATTCATCAGTCTATGCAACATCAAAATTCGATGTTGGAAAAATCAGTTCATCACTACATCTCCCGTTAAAACCAGACGCAGTTTTCAAAAAACAGAGAGCAAGTAAAGTACCAATTCACTTACATGATAAAGTGAACAGATTACTCGATATTTTAGAACAATACAACATTATATCACCAGTTAATAAAGAAGAACAACCAAAAGGCAACACATTTATCAACCCCAGTATCGTTATCATTCTAGCTAAAGGAGAATCATTAAAAATCGTTCTCGACGCTAGATACCTCAATTCACTCATAGACGAATCAAAATGTAATTGGCCCATTGAACCAATACAAGTTATTCTAACAAAAATAAACGGCAAATACTTTACAACCGCCGATATGAATAGTGCATACAATCAAATGCCACTAGATGAACAATCACGACGTTTAACACAATTTGTTATCGGAAACCAACAATATGAATTCAACCGCTTATTCTATGGAATATCCATAGGACCAGCAGCATTTTCAGCTTTTATGAGCAAAATTTTTAGACCACTGATACTCAAGAAAAACGCAATCACCTATTTAGACGATGTTTTTATGCAATCACAAACAAAAGACGAGATGTTCAATGTTTTAGAAAAATATCACCAAATACTTCAGAACGAAAATCTGAAGGCCGCCCCCGATAAATCACACTTCTTTTTGACAAGAGTTAAATTCTTAGGACATAATATAGAAAGAAAAACAATCACTCCATTGAAATCACGCATTGACGCTATTCAAAAACTTCAACCACCAACAAATAAAAAGAAAATCCAAGAATTTCTTGGAATGTTAAACTTTTTAAGTAAATATGTTTATAAAATGCAATTATATCTACGACCATTTTATAACATCCTTAGACAACAAAATAATTTTGAATGGAACACAGAACATCAAACACGATTTGAAGAAGTAAAGAAACTTTTAACTGAACAAATTTCAAACACAATTCCAGATTCAAATCAACCATTTTATGCAATGTGCGATGCTTCGAACTTTGGCATCGGTGCAGCACTATTACAATCACATAATGGTACAAATAAAATGAACCTCATATCAGAAAATTCTCGATTATTCACTCAAGCAGAGCTACGACTCTCAACTCTAATGAGAGAATGTACAGCCATAATATATACACTGACAGAATATGAATTTCTGATACTTGGATCAAAACATCCAACAGTTCTATTCACAGACCATAAACCAATTATCTTTCTCTTTACACAAAAATCTAACCCAAACCACCGAGTTTACAGATTTCAACTAATTCTAATGAAATTTCCAAACTTACATATAGTTTGGACTGCAGGAAAAAATCTTGCATTACCAGACACCTTAAGTCGAAATACACCACCTGAATTACTTACACGAAAAACAACAGTTGAAATACCCAAAAACATAAAATTCTACCTTGCAGAAAACGAAACATCACCCCGATTGGAATGCAAATATGCAGTAAAAACTGATATTGAACAATCACAAATAAATAGTTTACAACATTTCCCACTTTATTTAGATTGTCAAAATAATCATTATGAAGTTGATTTACTTGGAACATCAACTTTCAAACCAATCCCATATTCTCAATGGATAAAAAATAACACCCAACAAAAACGAACAAAACAACACCCGCCTAAGAAAGACCATTTTCCACTAATTGAAAAAGAAGATTTAACTGATAAAATAAATTTATCAGGACCACAAACAAATGATTCAAAATACACAATAAATCAAGTTTTTGACCTTCACGACCCACTTGATACAATACCCTTATCTAAATTAGAAATCGAAAACATTTTTCTCCCCCTAACAGAAATAATTACAATTTCAACACTGAAACAATATCAAAACCTTGACCCAGTAATTCGACAACTGAAATCATGGCACAAATATAAAACTAAACCTATCAAAGCAGATTCAACCATTCTAGGAAACAAAACACTCCTCCGATACTTTCGCAAATTTAACAACACAACAATTAACGAAAATACAGACCTTTTAGAGTATAACCTGAATGAATCTACAGTTCCATGTCTCCCTTTAAGTATGATTCTTATAGCTTTTAATATTTCACATACACAAAATATTAAAGGACACTCTGAATCAGAAAAAACATATTCAAATTTTATACAAAACTTTTATTTCCCAAATGCACCAATTTGGATAAAAGTACTATGCAATGATTGTATAGTATGTCAACTAAATAAACCTTACCCAAATCAAAAACAAATAGCACAAAAACAAGATTTTAAAGGACAAAGCTTGTACTTTAACCATCGTATCTCATTTGATACCAAAGGACCAATTTCACCCTCATCAGAAGGAAACTCCTACATTATGGTAATTGTTGACGCATTTACACATTATGTAGCACTTAACCCAGTACCACATTGTAACGCTTATTACGCTTACACAACACTCTATGAACACTGGATAGCAAAATTCGGACTACCAGAAATTTTAGTTACAGACAACGGTACAGAATTCATAAATAATGAAATTATCACACTATGTCATTTATATAACATTAAACACAAACCACGTACATCTCATGCACCTTGGACAAACGGCTTAGTCGAAGGTATGAACCGTTCATTACAAGAATATCTTAGATGTATCATCAACGGAAATGATACAAAATATACCGAATGGTCAGCAGATGTAAAATTATTTCCCTTAGCATATAATTCACAAATTACGACAACTTTAGGAATGTCACCATACGAAATGGTTTTTAACCAAAAGCCACGCAAACCAATAATGTTTACAGCAAATTCTCATAAAAACGCACAAGGTTATTGTCAACCAAATAAAGACTCAATTTGTTATAACCTACCTTTACATACACACGATGAAGATCATTTTCATCACCCACAAATTCTTAAACTAGCCTCCGGTACACACACCGAATGGATTCTAAATAGAGATAAAAAACACAATGAAATTTATCAAAAAATAACAAAAAAGTTATTACAAAGACAAAACATTAATGAACAAATCAATTCACGTCTTACACCAGCCTCCGTTCAACATCGAAACAACCTATTACCTTATTACCCAAAAGAATACGCACTCCGCGAATTAACTCAATTATATTCTTTCACAGGATTAAAAATCATTCAAAATGAACCACATCTGAAAAACACAGAACAAAATGATAACCCCACCGAAAATCAAAACACAAAACCAACCGCCACCAAAAACAATACACAAAACCATAAAGAATCTCCAAAACAAAGAAAAAATAGAAAAATGACCGAACAAATAATACCCCAAGAACAAATCGACAAATCAGAAAATAGAAAAACAACAAGACTCCGAAATCAACCACGTAAAAACTATAAAATATTCATCCCCCAATCTAAAATTTTAAAGAAAGTGGAATTTCAAAAGTAATTTTAACATTTGCTTCACAATCTTGAAACCTCCGAAACATTTTTCATTTACATTTTTCAAAATAACATGCTGACAAGTACGTAATAATTCTAGTTCAAAATAGACCAATAGGATTCATCCAATCCGTCACTTTCTCTAACTCAAACTAAGACCAATTAGACGAATCATATAGAACTCCAGGCACATCTATAACTATAACTTTACGACCTCCAGGTCAAAAATAAGCAAACCACTCCAACTTGACAACTAAAATAAATATCACCATAATACCGTACCCCTCCCTTATCTAATAACCCAAAGATCAACAATATTTCCCCAACTCAGACCACGAATACCCCCAAAGCAAATTTGTTAACTTAGCCTAAAGTAACAAAATGAACATTTTAATTAGCCTAAAGTATAAAAATCTCACCATACCCCGGATCATTTGACAAACAAAAATAAAGAAAAAGACGACCTCCCAGTCACCATGAAAATTGCCCCCAACAATTTTTTACAAAACTCAACCCACTTGTCAAAAAACTAATAAATAATCCGACCACACTAGAAAATCGCCTCAAACAGCAAAAAATATTCGACCAAGAGATCATTTCTTAAATGCTCTTCTCTCAATCAGTTACTCAAATACTCATAAATCTTAAACATTTTTTTACAATACTTGAAACCTTTATAATATTTCTTTTTGATATACTTGAATCTTTTCTAATAATCCTAATCATTTTTTGTAACATTTTTTTAATTTTCTACACTATACTCGAACTATTCCTCCAACTTTCCAAAACCCTTGATTATATCCACAGGTACGATTTATATAACTTGTCTAAATGATACGAACAATTTTCAGTAGAACCGATATTTTTTTATTGTTTGTAATTTTCATAACATTTTTATCATCCCTCATTTTGACAATATGTAAATGTATAAAGAAAGCAATCTTCACATTTGCCCTAGCAACAATCCTTCTAATTCTTTTTTTGGAAGAATACTATAATAAACATAAACCTTCCCACTAAAGTAACAATTCAAAAATCCATCAAAAATTGCTACCCAACAGTCACAGAATCAGTCTTCACCGACATCATCCCAAGATAACCAAACACCACCTTCAACTACTCAAAATCCTCAAACATCTACACGAATTTCTTTTCAAGACAATCCATACACTTTTGAAGAACGACATGCTCGTTTATCAGAACCACTAGAACCAGTTCAACGACAAGCACCTTTAAGCGAACCAACATATAACCTATACCCAACACTACCAAAAGAACTAAGTAGAATAAGAAATTCTAGTCAAAACCAAAATACAGTCGAAATAAATAGACAAATTATACATCCTCGACGAAACAGAAATCTTCAAACTCCCCGAGTTCATTTTGATATACCTCAATCCCCATCACAAAACACTCCAGAAAACCCCATTGGTATATTACCAGAAACCCCTACGCTTCTTTCACAACGTAGCACCTCAAGCCTACCATCAGATTACTTAGGTTCAACACCAACATCTGAGCAAATACGTGAAAATCCTTTCAACCCCACAAACCAAACATCACGATTTCCATATTGGACTACACATTCATTTACACAAGGTGAACCAAATTTAGTCAATGACCCCATAGATATTTCTACGGATACAACAACATCCTCATCACTACCAGAAACATTATCACTACCATCAACACCATCAATAAGCCAGATTTCACCACCACCTTTTAACTTAAATTTTCCAAATAATCTCGACGCCAGATATCGAGAACAATCAACAACAAATATTCCTTTAAGACTAGATTGGAATACATTTACAGCACCTCCACCACTATTTGGACAACATCAAGAAAGTAACCGCCTTCATAACTGGGCACTTAATAGATTACAATATCGCCAAGATATTCACAACGATATCCGTGATCACAATATTCAAATACTCCAACAAAACAGTTTACAATTAAAGTTTGAAATCACAGTTAAGTTAAATAATATTACCCAACATCCCTACCCATTAAACCCACCTAACATAACAGCTCAATCACTACCACCACCGTTTATAACTACTGAAGTAATATACAAATACGACAGATATACCAAAAACACAATTGGCTATATTACATTTTATAATCCATACTCAGGATTATCATACACATGTATATTCTAAAATTATTAATTTTTCTCCAACTCCTTTTTCTAGTAATCTCAAATCAAAACATAAACCCTTCCCCTCGTACAGGACCACAAGATTTATTAGTAACACATTACGATTGTGAAGAAAATGAACAAAAAACACTACATAAATATGCAATAAATCAAGTATCACAATGTGAAACAGAACCACAAGCTATAGAAACCACAGATGTAATAGCAACACTCTATTCAAAAGCCCGAGCAACAACAGTTACAGGTTATAAATTCACAGCAACATTTTCCGAAAAGAAAGTACATTGTTCACAAGTCTCGAACGGAAACAAAAACCGACTTGACCATGAATCATTCTATCAAAGTAATATAGAACGTCTTTTACATCTCAATCCCGACGATTGTAAAAATGAATTACTTAGACTAAACATCACACAAAATAAAAACTCCCAAAGAAAGTTAGTTAATTTTCAAGTTTTTTCAGACTCTGTACATCAATCACAACTTGAAAGACACCAAGGACATATAAAACTAGACGAAAAATACCCGTATAACGGCGCACACGGACGATTAACCTATGACCTACACGATAAACATTGGATACCACACATTGGTATAAATAACCCATCAAACTGCAAAGCAGACACAAAAAATAAAGGATACCAAGAAATAATGTTTTTTGATTGGAAAATACAACTCGAAAAAATACAACTAACACGAGATTTATCAGATAATACAATGATCTATCAAGGAATCCGATTACCTTGTAAAAATGATCAAGGTTATTGCGACCCTACAACGAGAACACAAGCAACAATTGTTTGGTTCCCCGAAGATACATGTACAACATTTCAAGTAGCAAAAATACACGCTCGTATGATAAAATTTCACGAAAAATATTTTATACAATCAATTCCATATGAACAAGTCCATCCATCACGAAAACTAAGTTCTAATTTTAGAAACATAGACAATATAGAAAATAAATTGACACGTTTTCAAATATATCAAGAAACAGAACTTGCATGTAAATACAGGAATCCACTTCACAGAACACAATACTCTGAAATATTAGTTGAATACGAAAAAGGATTCGACATGACCACTGGAAAAGTAAAAATCGACCCATATGCCACAGGTCATCCTCCAAACGAAGGAACATCCTATATACCAGTTAATTTTGAAAAAAGCAACGGACAACCTGGTGGACATCTAAAACCCCATGACACCAGAAGCACACGCTTACAAGAATTATCACTAATGAATACTACATATTTCGGTAATATCCACTATGATATTCATTTAGATATGAAACTAGATTATACAATTAGCCGAATTTTTCAAGAAATGTCACTCTCCGAATTAGAAACACTACACCAACTATGCGAATTAGAACGAACACAAATATTACAATCACTTGCACTAGCAGTATTAAAAATACCCTATGCAGGATACTTATTATCTGGAAATAGATCAAATTTTTTAGACTATGAAGGAAACATCTTATGGTTTTATACTTGTACTAAAAAAATATCACCACTATACGTTTTTGAAGATAAAAGATGTTATAAAAGAATCCCTATCTTTTATAAGAATAAAGTACATTTCGTGGATACACTTTCACGAAGAACCTATTTCTGGGATACCGCAGTCCCATGTGGATCAGAAAACAGCCACAATGTAGTACAACTAAACCCTGATGAAAATAAATATTATCTTCTCACTCCATATCCCACATTAATGCAATCACTCAAAAAATTTTCACCAGAAAGCATTCGCGCTATTGCTCGAAACCCAAATATAGACTTACAATCAATAGGAATCTATTCAAAATCAGATATTCAACATCACATTAGAACACAACAATTCCAAGAATTATTAACACAATTGGACACTATACAAAGACAATCAATAGACCAAAATTTACGCAAACTTGCAGAAACCGCAGGATTTGCCGATATCTACACGCAAGACTATAGCGGATATTTTAAAGACATTAAAGATTATATATATCTAAACGGTGAAAATACCGTCCCCAAGATATATCACCAATTAACATTTTTAGCTTTGTTACACTCAAAAATGAGATCCTCGATTTTCTAGGATGGCCCTACTACATCTTAGAAAAATTGACTATTTTATACGCAATGTTTAACTTTATTGGATTTCTTTTCTCACTTTTAAAAGGAATCTACAACACATGTGCTATACACACACAAGTAAACAGACAAGCAAGCGTAGCACGCATACTCTTTGCAGGATTTTTTGGAATCTTTTCTACATCTATAAACAAAATTCTTTTAGACGCACAAATAAAAGAATATAACACAAAAATAACAACACGACAAAATACATACGACGAAGAACATAACAATGTAGACATAACGCCAACGGCACCACAATTACCACCCCTACCAAATAACCATCCACTATCCCTAGTCCCACGAAATTTTCGAAATTTAGCCATCACACATAATCCAAATTTTCGACTCACCACATCACAAAGTCCCATTCAACATATAATGACACACCAGTCACAAGATGATAATACTTATGAACAAATTATTGAACAACCCCATACCACCGCTTTTCAGTCTCAAAATAATCATTTTTTTAGCCCACGATGAGCCGCCAACTTGGATCACTACACCGATCAAATTCCCACCCAACCAATCTTACCTCTCCAATCCCAATAATACCACTTTTTGCTTTTCCGCCACCCGATTTTCCATCTAGTAATGTAACATCAGGCATGAATTCCGACACTAATTCACACATCTCAGTTTTATATTCCATCTCACAACTCAATAACCCGAATATTGAAACCCCCGATGAATTTGCCGACTCAGAACCATCCCCATCCAATAATTTTCATAACTCTTCTAATTTTTCTCAACCCCCTTTTCAACCCATATTATCCAATAACCCTGACCCAATCACTCCCACGCCCTCTTATGCTTCCCAAGTTACCCCAACCTACTCCTCATACCATTCTGACCAATCATCTCATTCTCCAGACACCCCCCGAATCTCCCCAGAGCTAGATAATTTTATTACCCTTCAACAACAACCCTACCACCTTAATACCCCAACCATAAACCAAATCTCCTCCACTATAAATTCATCCAATCCCCCTACCCCTACACCCTCTTCAAATTATACTGAATCATTAGCACCATCATCCACATCAACTGAATCTTCACACAACACTAATAGAGCTTACCGCACTTTTAAAAGAAAGTTCCCCAACCATCCTTTCCCAGCAAAACCAGGAACAGCCCGTGAATACATCAACCACCCCAAGCATACTAACACAAAAGAATTTTTAGCCATCACCTTACCCTCATTCCCACAATACACCTTAAATACCCCCCACGACACTAACGAAACACGCAACTTTGTAGATGAATACGTTTTAATGCCCACTCTCTCTTGGACCTCATATTATCATTTTACTAACCCTCTTTGCTTACCTTTATCTAACACTCACATCGATATAGAGCGAAATACGGACATGCTATATCGACTCACTACACCACTAACACCTAGACAATTTACTGACGTTGGTTATAAAAAATCACTAAAAACACACACTGCACCTAGAGCTAACGAATATACACTCGAATACTATGATCACAACATCATCAGAGCTAACCAAGATCAATTCTTAGACGACGATCGCTTCGCTAATCCACAAATTACCGAGAAATTTTTCATCAAGACACCATATATATTTACACTAAACATCTTCGACCGAAAGTTTGATCACATTATTTCAGAAGCACTAACAGACACACAAGCATACGAAAGTTTTAAAGAACGCTTCCAAATATTTTCACTAACCTTTCATTTCCTTGCACCACACGAAAGATATTTACACTGCTCACACGATATTATGTTGCGCACTAAACAAACCCACACATATAGTTATTATCGCTTCATCCAAAATCACTTTGACCTACACACACCCTCTAGACAACCACACCATCGTTTTCAATTCATTAATTCCAAATACACTTCACCATTTTTCCTAAATTTCACATATTGCATTAAAGATACTAACCTTCATGGTATTCTTCGTAATTATGACCCCATAACCCAAATGTACATCTTCTGTCCCATCACCAAGACCTTCAACGCCGAAGAATCCCGACCCTTCCTTATCCCGCACGAGTTTGTACAACCCATAGAAATCCCAATTTTAGAATTCATCCACAACACTAAATTCAATCACAAATTATATAATCTAATCCAAAACACACCTTATGAGTTTGCAGTTGGCACTGAAGAACTAACCACTATTAAGGCACTTCAATTGCTTTGGCCACTGCTTCAAACTAAAAATATCATACGCATCTTAGCTAAACTACTAACAACTTCAGAACTAATTCATGACATCTTCCCCCACGGTTTTTTCCCCGACGACTAACAGGTAAGTATGAATTAAATGAATATAACTAACTAATTGAAATATTAAAAAACTCACCATACTTTATCCATGTTTTCCTTAGATTTTTAGCCTTCATCCGACGATCACCTACAAAAACCACAAAAAACAAATAAAGATCGCAAATTTCATCAAACAGACTTCAACAATTCTATTAATCTCTTACACTTATAAATTTATAAATTTAATACCAATGCAGTAAATTCATTTCTAAAATTTTCCCCACAAGCAGTAAATCTAATTATAATGAAAATTTGTAACTTAAAATTCCCCCATAACTAGCAGTAAATTTCCAAATTCTATGCAGTAAATTAATAAAATGCAATTGCAGTACTAACCTTTTGATATTTTCATTCATTCGCACAGAAATTCTATCCACACTCGCACAGCTCGCCCACGAAGAATTGTTTAAAATAATGAATTTCAGTTTCAAGTTTTCACACTCAACAACTCTAACATATAATAACATGTTTCAAACTTTCCTTTAACCCGGTTGGAAAGGAATCATATACTAAACAAAACTAACCAACGCAGCTTACTAAATACCATAAATCATAGAATAACAGCATGACTAAGAAAAGGAAACCAACGGTACCCAAACCGGATTAACCCAGTTTAAAACTGGATAATTTATTCTTTTGAAGACTATTATAAAGTCTAAGAAAGAAATAATAAAACACAAAAAAGTCGAAAGACAAACCCATACCACAAACAATTTGATTTTTGGAAAAAGGACATAACCAACAAGACATAAGAAAAACCACAACAAACCCAACATAAAACGTTGTCACATAACAGGACCCCTCACAAAAACCGCATGAAATCATACTCCCACTCCTGGCCTAACCCACCAGGAAGGACGTCCTGAGCATGCTCTATAGCCGGCCTAACCCACCGTGCTACATCCACGCTTTGTGACCACACCTCTATTTTTAATAAGAGCTACTCAAGTGTGAGTAACTCTTCAAAATAACCGAACTAAAACAAAAAGCTTTTGTGAAAACAACTAACTAAAATCATAATTAAAAAATATTAAACTAATAAATGTTTTATAAAATGTAAATTACATTATGCAATACATAGATCAGAATACAACACCAAGGACGAACATCTAAAGACAAAACGACCCCACTACACTCGAGAGAGAATGACCAACCACAATCGATATGCCACTCACAATCACAACTCAAAGGATTTAGAGTACAACTTGACTTCGCAGAAAAGGACTTCATTGAACTAGACCAATGACCACCTCGATGTTCAAGTATACGTACAGATCCGAGTAACCAGGCATCCCCTCCACGCACAATCTCCACGCCATTCCCAAACTAGATCAGACACAAAAGAAGTTCTCCACGCAGAACAGAAAAACCTGACATAGCAAACCATTCTGAAATCAGATTTGAGTTTGTTGCAAAGACTTAGTCGTTGTCACTAGAAGACACAACGTCTTATGTCTCTAACTCCAGCTTCCTGGAACTCCTTTAACAAAAAAGGAAACAGAAGAAATATGATGTTCGCCAAACACCAATGTCCATCATCCATCCTTCGAATTGCAGAAGAACTATTCTAAAAAACTCTGTAAAACCCGGATGGGTGGAACCTGATCTAAACTACATTTTATGATTGGATAAATTAGATATTTTACCAATGTAAAGTATTTAATATTAACCAATCATGATCCATCTAACTAACAACCCACTTATTTGTAAGTGCTGAAGTTACTTGTAATTTCAGCACCAGAGAGATTTGAATTTAACTTAGAAATTAGTTGGACTCTCCCGAGCACTTCAGCAGCCGCAATAAACCAGTATACCCTAGATCTATTGAGCCTAGCAGAGACTAGTTAAACAACCTGAGACTAGATAGTATAAGAGTAAGATTAGGATCGGTATTAGACTAAGAAGTTGCACGAATCTATCCGGCCGAAAATAAGATAGCGTGACGAGCAGACGGTGTACCCTATCCGAAATTACTCTATGAGTTAACCAACTCGGTCCTAACTCACTTGTCTCGATTCTGATTGGTTAAAACAATATTTGTCTAAATACTCACTTGTCTGAAGACGCGGTTGTCTAAATACTGCTATGTAACCTTTATAGCTGGCTGTACCATATTGCTTTGTTACTATCAGTTCATGGCTCGGAAAAAAAAACATATAAGAAAACTTCGGGGCTAAGCTTCAAATTGAATCAAGACATCTGAAGCCCAATCGGTTTTCGAAGTTCCTATTTACAATTTGTTTACTATGGACAATGACATGAAAGAAGTGTTGTGTTGTTTACTGACTGTTGCGAGGGTTTGAGACACTCTATGGTGATGTGAGTGTCTGTGGTCTGGAAAGTCCTCACTTCTTTCCCCCTCCGGTCACTCACATACACCATGAAGTGTTCCGGGTCACAGTACCCCCTCCCACTCGTCTTCCTCTCTTCCCCTCCTCTGTCAAGACTCTCTGCTGAAACAGACGAAAAGTACTCTCAAAATGAAAACAGCTTCAATATCATAAAAGGCGAACTGGTGTCTGTGCCAGCACTTGCGAAAAAAGATCCGTCCACGTTAATCTTTTCCAAAAAATGAAAACTCAAAAACATTTTTGAAAATAGCAGACGTCTTTTCCAACCTTTCGGTTATTTACATGGGCAAGAAAAAATCAAACGGACAGTAAAATTCAAAAAAGTTATCAATTTCGTGAAAGGTTTCATAAAAGAACAGCATATCGCAGATTACGAATATAGTGCGAAATTTTTGAGGCTTTAAGACAGCCCAAAAAAACTCAAGCGTGGAAAAACATACCCTAGACCAAAGTACCCTCTCATCTCTAGGGGGGCTGGTCGGAACAGCAATATAGTAAGTTGTGATCTAGGTGGCACTAATGGCTAGTAAGGGGATTGATATGCTGCAATTTTAGGGAAGACACAAACAATTGAACTCACTTATACTCTCCAAAAGTGATAAATGATCCTTCTCTGAAAATCACACTTAACTCCTTCTCACATATTTTTTTATTAGAAGAGCTTCGAAAAGACCCTTTTTGAACCATTTTCCCATGAAATAACCATGTCTGGATTAGAACAGAGGAAAATAACTGCAAGTTTCGAATACGACAACAGCATTGGAGTCCGCAATTAATTTCTTCAGCTGATTCCACGGATTCTACTTTTACATATTTAAAGATTTCACGCGCTGATTATTATTGGCCTTCGAAACTTATACAATTCGACCTTGTAATGCTCGTGTTATATATATCTGACCTTGGATTGTGTTCCAAGTGATATGTGCAAAAGTGGCAGACACCTGGACTGCCTCCAGATCCACTGGGGGTCTGACCATATCACAGTAGTCCACTATCAGCTTGGGTCCAGCTATACAGCCAATATGAGTGGGCAGCACTACAGCACTGGATCCACTCTGGCTACTTCTACTGTTTCTGCTAATACCCGCAGTGGTGCCAGATGCTGATGACGCAGTCGCTGGTTGTGAATTAAGATGACCTTGAACTGACTCAGAGCCAGAAGAGGAACCTAAACGTAACAAAACCTATTAATAGCTCCCGGATCGACTATTTTTTTCGTCAATTCTAGCTCCACGAATTTCAGACCAGGGAAAATATCAGCAGTGAGAGAGAAATGGTACTCTAGTTTGAGTAACCCTAACCATGTATTTTGTAGTTGTTTTCATTGTTGTTGTTGATCTCAATGTCACTGTTTGTTGTGTCGATGAGTAATTGTGGCGGTGTGTGATTGAGTTGTTGTTGTTGTTGTCCCACCGGATGGTCAGTGAGTGCAATCAGGCGCACACTCACCGTCTCCCCCAACAACACGTCCTCCATCCTGTAACTCAGACACTCCCCACCCATTAGGGGGCTGAACTCACTCTTTTCCCTGTCTTCGCGCACTAACACGTAGCCCTGAAGCAATACGAAGATAAAAATACAAAACAAATTGCTGTATTGTGTTTAACTTAGATCTTGTTAACTACAACCCCCCCCCCCACTGTTTCAATGGAGCAATTGGTACAATAGATGCAAAACTCGTAAATGCTTAAATTAAAAAAGGTCTTTTATAAGAGTAAGAAAGTCTTTATTACCACCATTGAAGGGTAGGGGGAAATGATTATCAAAATCATTCAACTTTAATTTGCAAGTTTCCTATATTTATGTTAGCTTTTTATATTGAATGGTTATATAATTCAAGTTTGTTTTTTTCCTTTCGGAGACCTATAAACAGGTTGCTTCACTTTTAACCAAAATCCGCCATTTTTGCTGAATGTACGCGTTTTCGTGCGTTTGCCGATGTTGTGACACGAAGCGATACTCTTATTTGGCGAGTTTCAGCCAAAAACATTTCATAAATTGCTGATTTTATTGGACTTATTTTGGACTATAGTTTGAATTTTAGATCTATTAGTTCAAACCCGGGCAAAATGATAATAACTTTGTTTTCAAAAAGGGAAAAATTGTATAATTTTTTTAAAATTTTTTTAAAGTTTTCTCGAGCCGGGCAGTAAATATCTGACATATTTGTTTTCAAATATAGAACAATTAAAAAAACTTAAGCAAAAATTTTATAAAAAATCTGCCTTGGAAGAAGGCCAAGAAACCCATTTAGTTTCAAAGTAGTTTTTTTGTCTGTGTGCGAATTTGGGTTACAATTGACTGACCGAAACTAGTGCATTCCCCACTGTGGTTGCTGGCTCCCACTCCAGATCAATGCCTCTGTTGTCCATGCCGGCCACAGTCAGTCGGGGGGAGAGGGGAGGGGCGGAGGGGGTCACTTGGGAGAGGGGGGACAGTTGGGATCGGATAGGGCAGGTGGCCGACACGCCATAAGGTTCCACTACACTTGTCCCACACTCGCACTACACAAGAAGGAGGTCATGAGAAAGACAGACAAGAAAAAAGCGGGAGGGGGGTGATTGTTCTAGATAATAAGAAATTTTACACCTACTAGTTGTCAAAATAACAAAATAACAAAAAATTTGATGTTTATAAATCAAGGAAAATGTATTCATCTCTGTTCGTCAAAAAGACAACGAAGTTTGTTGCTATTCTAAGCAGTGGGTAAAATGGGCGTCAATAAATTGCTGCGGTTCATTGAGTTTCTACAATCAGGAGGCAGAAAACACGTTTTGATCAACAATGGTCAACTAAAGAGTAGATTTCGCCAGTGCGATAGTGGCAATGCTAAGTTGGCTCTTATTTTCTAGTTTTTCTCAAATTTATCCAAAAAAAAACATGTTACACCAAAAAAACTCCAAAAAAAAACACTTTAGATTTCGCAATTGCAATTGTTTTAATAAAAGTTCGCAGTTAAAATCCAACCCATGTTCGAGAAAGGAGCCGCATTTCCATAATGGTGCAAAAAAATTTTCGCGAGTGTCTAAATATGGTAATTTAAAAAAGAATCATTGAAATAAACAGCAAATGAAACTTTTTTTATAAAAAACTTTCTTTAACGAAGTGTCCAGGAACTTGATTTCCAATATTTTTCTATATTTTGTTTCAGTGCAATTTAGAGTACCTTAAATTAATGTCAGATCAAAGAATCGATCGATTGTTGTTATATCACAGCAAAATATTTTCAAGTGTGAAACAAGCAAACCAAAAACCTCAAAGTTTGTTCAAATCTGAAATGAAAATAACAAAACTGCTCGTATCAGGGCAAAACTCTAAATGTTCCGACTGCCTTTTAAGGTTGATGGAGCAGTAAAAACATTTAAAAAAATAAAAGTATTAAAATAAAATGAACTTTTTTTTTTGAATTTTTTTAACGAAAATCATCCTCCCACACGCCATATAAAGTACAAAAGAATCGATTTTGATCTTTGTAACAAAACAATTATGGCATATAAGCTCCTTTCAACCAATTTGGAACGACTTGAAAGACGGATTAAATTTCCGCTTACGCGTTAATAGCACGAAATATATCGCGCGTTTATTGAGCCAAGTTGGCCAAAATGGCAATCTTTAAACCCCCATAAATTTACAAAAAAATCACAGGTGAAATATCTTTTCAAATTTAAGCTCAAGACAGCAACACTTTGTGAATGATATTAAAAAAATCCCGTCAAAAATGGCTAGTTAAAATGTCGAAATTCGTCTGAAGAAGAAAAAGCCCACCCCGAGCACAAATATTCCGTTACTTTCGTGTCAAAAGTCGGCACAAAAAGAAATTTAAAACCGATTTTTGAAGAAAGTGTGACGCAATGATGACTGAGATCAAAATCCATCAATTGAAGGAAAACGAAAAATTGGTTTTTATAACGCCAGTCAAAACTTGAAAAATTTGTATAGAGTTGAACTACTTTTTTTTGTGAGCGGTGAAAAATTCATCTTCAATCTTCCTATTGTCTGCAAAAGAGTCTATTTTTTGTGATATTCTAAAAAAGGTATACAAAAGTTGATTTTAACAGGTGCGAACAAAAAATTTTCAAAAGAGTTCGTTTTCAGTCAATTTTTTTGTGCAATTACAAAATTCGAATGATATATTTCATTTTTTTCTACCACAGCTTGTAATCAGTTCAATTTCCTTGTATAGCAAAAATTTTTTGTGATATTGTCTGAACCATTTCTGATTTTTGTACTGAAATTTTCCGGTAATATTAGTAACCGATATTAGAAAACTCATACTAGTCAATTAGTTTTACCAAATCACTTTGTAAGTTTCTGTCGCATTTCTTGCAAAAAAAATCAGAAAGAATGATGCCGTGGAGAAAAAGCAATGCAAAACCTGTCAAATTGGGGGCATAAATTGTTTGAAAAACAGTTTTATGCGCGTTTTACGGACCGCGGTTAACAAACTGATGGTTTAGTAGTTTTTGCAACGCTCAAATTTTTGTACACACCGAAAAATTTACCTGTTTTACATGGGTACAAAAAATACTTTTTCAAGATGCACACACTGATTCGAAATACAAATAAGGTAGGAAACGATTCAGTAATACTTATATATATTTTTTCAATCTCGCATGTCTGGTGACCATTAAACCTAATGATTCTAATTCGCCCTTGAAACTTTTCATCAGCGAGCGCGGCAAACAGCAACTGAAACCATGAAGATCAAACAATTAATCTGAACCAACGTGAAGCAGTCACAAGCAAATCTAGCTGTATAACCACTATCAAAGATGAAACGATCAAAACTTCCGGATATTATTGTCACCAAAATACTCCATACGAGGCGCAACTTCAAGAGTTTGGATTGGTACCCTTTTACCGAAAATAGAAATACACGCACAATTCAGAAATCAGTTTTTGCTCTGACTCTCATTCCAGAGCTTGATTCCGAAAACGGTATCACTGCTTTGTGCAGTTAACTTTGCAAGTTAGACGAATCCCCCTATTGGACTCTAAGAACAATTTCGAAACAACATGAGTCGGAACAGTTCTTCGGGGATGCAGGGGAGGGGGACACTTTCCCATTAATTTGTGGATTCAGTTCGAGAAAGCTAGTGTAAACAAAAGATCAACAACTCAGTAGAGGGCTGGTACAGGGTTCTTATTCCAGATGGAATAAGGGTGCGCCCGCTCCTCGATTCATAATTTTATTCTTCTTTTGAAGAAAAAAGAAAGCCTTTCGGAAGTTGGGCTTGCCCTCATTTCCGCTGGAGAAAATGCTGCAAAAGTGACCAAACTTGAAAAAACCATTTGCGATTTTTTAAGTTGAAAAATCAAAAAATTATACATAATTTAAAGAAGCTTGAGGGTCCTCTTGAAATTTTTGATTTTCAGTTTGCTTTCTTATCTTCAAATCTTTCATATCGCCTTCTTATGATCTGATCAAAGGTTTTCTCCGCTAAGAATGCAATTCAATTCAATTCAATTATTCCTAATCACTCACTGCATCAGGATAGCTAGAACAGGCTTTTCAACCTAACAAGTAGCTACCCTCCACCCTAACAAGTAGCTACCCTCCGATAATGCTACGAGCAGCCGTTTGCTGCTATAGGTAGCTTTTTATAAACCTAGTCGAGATCCCGATGAAAAACTGCTCTTGCTATGCGCGGTTTGAGTGGTTATTTTCAATCATTTTGCTCAAATCTCCAAAACCTTTCAAAACCACTCCGACTCTTAGCATGAAACAGTCAAATGGATCAAACTATAGCAGGAAATATACAAACCACACAATTCGTGAGCTTGTTTTTACCCCGAAAGTATGTATTTGTTGCAAAATAAAACCAGCTCTATTTGTAACCAGCTCTATAAAATTTGAAGATTATTTCAATACGAAACTAAAGTTTCAACCAAAATTTAGCTTTGAACTTTTAGAGTCCAAGAAATTGTTCAGAGATGATTACGTCTTGCTTATTCTGAAGCAAGCTTTTCAGCGTAATCGTCTGAAAGAAAAACGTTTATATAACTCAAAATTAGCTTGCACTTTTGCTGAGAACCCGGGAAATCGGGAAGTTGGACCATGTTGCAGCGCAAATATGAAACAATAGTATAAATGCATATGAAACTGAACCAAAATATTAATGCATTTAGGGACAGTAGCCAAGTGTATACATGGTGCGTCCCGGCGGGTTCGGCGCCGGTTCGAATCCCGACTAGGTCATTTCCTTTCTAGAACTCGAATATGCACCGAGCTTGATGGGATGCTCCGTAACCAGGTTCGATCCCCCCCAAAACCGTCTTTTCACTCTAATTTGGTTCAGCCTTGATTAAGGCTGACCTTTGAAAAAAGCAATTTGTCTCAAGGATAAATACTGGCCATTTTGCAGCTTGCTTTGAGTTATGCAGTTTATTGTGGCCGATGTTACCGATGATAAAGCTTGTTAAAAATTATAAATTATCGTTATATTTTCAAACTTCCGGAGTTATTTTGCCGAGAAAATACTCATTAGTAAAAGTGTTTAAAAACCGTTTTTTATATAATCGTGGAGATTGACGCGCACATTTTGGCGCCCCACAAGGGACACTTTTTGATCTCTATTTCCCGAATTATCAGCCTTTGCACCCCCTCCCCTTTTTCCTTCGGTTGAAATTGGCAGCTAGGGAAAACAAGGGACGCGAATTCAGCCTAAGTGTCGTGATAAACTTATTAAATAGGTGGTTTGGTGTGCCTCCGTTAATGAAATTATTAATTACAATCGTTATCAGGCCAAGAAGTGTGAACTACTTATTTTGGCTCGGATATTTGGTTAAATTATACCAACGAAGTGTTCGTTTCACTTAATAATTAAGTCATCATTAGTCCTGTTCAGCCTTACTAAAGGGCATCAAGATATCATCGAAAACGTTTTTCTTTTGAAGGGTCGCTTTGCCTTCATTTGCAATATTTTGTATTCGAGTAACGAAGCTGTACTTAGTCTTGGAAACTGTCGTTTGTCTACATACTCATATCTTGAGTTCGAAGCACGGACTTTTGGGTCGTCGCCAACTTTGATTGGACCGAATATTTTTGTTGATGAAGCTGCCTGCTGCAAATATAGTCGAGACTTCAGATGAATCACCAGAAGTCCTCCTCCCAGCCCCACCTCTCGAGTGAGTTGGCCGAAACAGAGTCAAGTTGTGCTGTTGGCCGAAAGCCGAAACAGAGTGAAGTTGTGCTGTTGGCCGAAAGAGTGTAAAGTTGGCCGAAACAGAGTGGAGTAGTGCAGTTGTTCAGACTCGTGAGAGAAATTTCTGGTGCCGAAAATCTCCAAAACCGTCAAAAAACTGTAAGACTATTCTAATTTTTACAAACTTGCAAAAAAATTACGTACGATGTGTTAATGTCTTATTGTGTATCCCAACTCAAAGCAAGCTACGAGTGGTAATTTTTCCGATACCACAAATTTTTGGGTAATTGTGAACGGATTGAAAATCCAGAAAATCGGATCATAGACAAGGGGTACTGGACTAGTTTTTTGGATTGGTTTATGACTCGAACCTGCTGACCAAAATTTTCCGAAAAATTTTGGGAAAAAGGTAAAAAAATTGCCAAAAATTTCTCAAAACGTCCCCATAATTCTGCGAAACTGTGCTGTAACGTGACACCAACCTTATGGTAAGTGGTCTGGTAGCGAAATATCAGGCAAATTAAGTTGAGTCTTTTCATCCTCAGGTTTTTTCCGCGTGTGTTGTTGGAACTTAACCAATTTGCCTGATCCCTCACCCACATTGGTGAAATTGAAAGCCAGTTCGCTTCAAGTAAATATAAGCCGTTTTAGCCCGTCCGACAATTGGCTTCGTTGCGCGACACTAATGTTAAGTGGTCAGGTACGGTGATATTAAGTGAGTTGAGTTGAATTCTTTCATCCTCAGGTTTACTCCGTGTGTGTTGTTGGAGTTCAACCGACCTACTTAATTCCCCCACCCCATTGGTACTTTAGCGAAACGTAGCCGTCTTATAGGTCTCTTGGTATTCATTCTAGGAGCTAGTTCCTTGGATCACGCGCTCCGTATACTATCCGCACCGTCTCAAAAGCGCGCGAAAGAGACTTGTTTCACAAAGCCCGGCTTAAGTTTTAACTTTAACGCCAGGGACTCGCAGAAAACTATCCAATACTATCTGCATCACTTTTTGTCGAATCGAAAAGATCTAGTTACTTGGCACGACGCCATAAATAACTCCATTAGTAAGCACCGCAGTAACAACAACCGTAGTTTGAGTACTGACCAACTTAACACCCTTCTTTTGAGATACAAGGAGAATATTACCGCTATTGTATACTGTCGCCGCAACGGTACAGACAATATAGAAAAAGAGTTGAAAAAAAACAGGTATTCTCGTTTTTAACATAGTTGAGGATTTTATCTCAAAGCGAAAGGTCAAAGACCAAATACTTATCGAAAAGTATAAAGAGCTGCACCAGCCCCCTTCCCTTGAGTTGAAGACTCTGTTGTTACTTAGACGATACAGTGCTGACCTAAGTACACTGAAAGCTAAGAAGAAGCGGAACCGTTTGTCGCCTAAAAATTGTAGAGCGATTCACAACAGACTTAAAGCGTTAAAACTTCAAGTTACTCCCCCTTGTAAGTTATGGGTGTATTAGAGTATTTTGTGGGTTTACTTGAGTTAAAATAAAGTATTTCCTGAGAGTCGTTTTTTTCTGAAAGAATTAAGCATGGAAGTTAAATTTCAAAAGAAAATTAAGAAGTTGTTTGAGAAACGTAGCAATCTCGAAAATGAACTTTATAAATGCCACGAAATAATTTTAGAATACATAGAGAGTCAGAGTCGTTGCTCAAAAATTGATACTTATATTGAAAAATGTAGGAACTATATAGAACAAGCGGTCGAGATAAATACTGAGTTGATTGATATGGCTGCAAAAAGTGCCAATCCCGACGAATTGATACCGGCACAGGATATGTGGCTTCATAAGTTGACTCAAAGCAACGATAAAGTTCTGCAGGAAGCTATCACATATAAAACAAGTTTTGAGCCAGTAACAGAGCCGGACAAAATTGATAGCAGCTCAAAATTTTTTCATCATTCTGAAAAAAGTGAAAAACCCCGGTCGCATAAAACAGATACCCGCTTTAAGTTGTCGCATCGAAGCAGCCGACATCAGCAATCGGGTTCTCAGAAATCTAGCTATACCGCCGCTCCGTCGAAAACACTTTCTGAGAAAAAGCGCGATTTAATGATTTTAAAGAAACAACAAGAGGAACTTGAGAGGCAGGCAAAGGTATCATTAAGACTGAAAGAACAACAAAGCCGTTTAGAGTTGGAAGAATTGGCTGAAGAACACAGGAAAAAACAGGCAGAAATTGATTTGAAAGGGCTTGAGTTAGAAAATGAGTTGTCGGAAATCAGCGAGAATGCTGAGGAAAGTGGTTTAACTCGAATCTCTCCACAACTAACAATAGACGAAAAGGATCGTACGCGTCACTGTGTCGAATCTGTCGACCACAATCAGCCTGATGCTGTTGTAGTTCCCAATCAAGAGCAGCACGTTGGTTCAACAGCTCCTGAGGCACTTTATCCTGCATCAACAAATTACTTGGTCTCATCAAGTTTTACAGGAGTGAATAATGGCCAGGCAGCTTCTAGTGATCCGGGATTGTATTACAGTAACCACATTCACGGACAACAACATAATTTGTCGAGTTTGGTCGGATCGCAGGTTTCCGTTAACAATCTAGTAGGGTTACAACAAGTCATTCAACCTGTTTCTAATAATTTGCCTCAGCAAACTCTGTTGTGCACTAATCCGGTGCTAGGCAATCCAAACACAGGGTCAGTAGTCCCGGTAACTTCTAAAAATTATTTTGCTGCGACAACATCTGCAGAAGTTTCTTCTGGTGTAGCACCGTTCGCTCCTGCATCAACAGCAGTTAATCATGATTCTTTAAGTCATCACACTACAGGGTCAGTAGTAGCTGGCTACCAAGCACCTGTAGTCCCATCACAACAACATATGGGTGTTCCCGTTAGTAGTTATATTTTTTCAAGTGACCACTATAATCCTTATAGTAATTTGTGGAGACCAGCTGTTGCTGCCCCTTTAATGTCAACTCAACAGCACGACGTTCCTTCGACAACTGTTTTTTCCGCAGTAACTCCGATTGTTTCCACGAATAATTTTGTTCCTTATACAAGTGGAGGGACTGTGTTCTTTGCGCAGCCTGAAAATTTTTCACATGCTAATCAACCGTTCGTTCCTGATTATCACGGTAATTCTTCGAGTTACACAGCGCCAACTCCCGGTAATTCACCTGGTGCAGACGTCGAGCATCCACTTTCGACAAGAGAGTTGGTTAATATACTCATGCACAGCCGAAAAGATCATCTGCCTGAGTGGAAGTTGATCCAGTTCGATGGCAACCCACATAATTGGCATGAGTGGTTTGGGCAATTCAAATCGACGGTCGATTCAGCCATACTCAGTAAAGATGAAAAGCTTACCTATCTGAAAACGCTCGTAGTGGGTAAAGCAAAAGCCGCAATCGCTGAGTATAGCTATAGCGGAGTACTATATGAAGACGCATTAGCAACTCTTCAAAGAAAATTCGGGCAGCCGCATGCTGTAGTAGGGGCTCATATAGATGAATTGAGTAATTTTCTGCCGCTGAAAATGCATAATTCGGAAAATGTAAATGGATTTTCCTCTGCAATTTCTGGACTTGTTGCCGTATTCAAGTCCCTGTCTTTTAACGACGACCTGAAAAGTGTTAATTTACTGAATCAAGCTGTGAGTAAGCTTCCCCCGAACCTTAAGGAGGCTTGGTCAATGCAAACCGTAAGACGCCAATGGTATATACCAACTCTGCTAGTTTTCAACGAATGGCTTAAAGAAAAAGCGGAGGGTCATGAGAGGCTAAAAACGATCAATTCTAAGGGTAAGTCTGAAGAACCAGTTAAGCAAAAAGTAGGTACGAAAGTGTTTGCTGGTAACGCAAATGTAAGTAATAAGACTAAGGAAAAACCAAAGTACTCTCCATGTTCTGTATGTAAAGGTCAACACGCTCTTTGGAATTGCGCCGTATTGAAAGAGAAAAACGCTACGCAACGAGCGAAACAGGTAGCCGAAAAAAAACTTTGCTTTGCGTGTTTACAGAGCAATCACAGTTTTCGTAATTGTAGAAAGGCCAGAAAGTGCCCCAAGCCAGATTGTGAAAGCACGCACAACGTGCTCTTACATGGAGCTGAGAAAATTTTTCCTCCTAAAGATACTAAAAGTTCCCCGGCGTCAGGTAACGCAAACTCTAAACATGTATCGACTAACGCTGCCATCGGCGATATTCATAGCCAGGAGTCAAATAAAGGCCTCCTGCCAGTTGCATCACTCGCCGTCTCTTCGGATGCGACAATTAATAATGCCCTAGCTCTTTGCGATAGTGCTTCCACGCACTCATGGGTATCCGCCGATCTCGTAAAACGCCTCCATTTGGTTGGCACTCCCGTTAACCTCACTTCAAATGGATTCAATTCCACGAGCTTGATGAAAACTCAGCAAGTAAATTTTCAAGTTTCCGCCGAAACGCATAATAGTGAATTTTCGTTTTCTTTTCGAGCTTATGTTAAAGATCATATTCGTATTGGATCGGATATTATAAGCATACCTAAATTACAGGAAAAATACCCGCAGTTGGCTCCGATCAAACCTAGACATTATAAGTATGAGGACGTCGAAATAATTATTGGACAGGATTTCTACCATGCCATAAGACCCGTTGAGTACCTTTTGGGGGAGGACTCTATTTCACCGTGCGCCGTACGCCTTCCAATAGGTTGGGTTTTAAGTGGTCCGTTACCGCCGTTACCGTGTGTTGTCGAAGACATGTTTCTTGCGGACCAAATTAAAACTTGGTATGAGTTGGAGTCATATGGAGCCTTCAAGCAGGTAGATGCCCGTTCCGCCGCCGACAAACGCGCTTTGTCCGTTTTGAAAAATGACACCTTTCACGATGATGAGAGGTACATTGTACCAATGCTTTGGAACGATAAGGAAAGTAGTTTACCGAATAATTTATTTTTCCTCCTTAGCTCAATTAAAGTCTTGGAAAAGAGGCTAGATAAGGATCCGTCACTCCGTGAAAAATACGCCGAAACAATAAGAGAAGATATACAAAAAGGATATGTCATAACCGTTTAGGCACACGATCCCAAATCACGAGCCGATCGTGAGTGGTATCTCCCGCATCACCCGGTATTGAACCCGAATAAACCCGGTAAGGTGCGCCGAGTCCTCAATGGGGCATCGAAGTGTCATGGCGCTTCCTTGAACAAACAAATTTCTGTTGGTTGGCCCTGATCTCCTTCAAAACCTCATTTTTGTACTTTTAAGATTCCGTCAGCATGAATACGCCGTTTCAGCTGACATTGAAGGGATGTTTTTACAGGTTGGAGTCCTTCTCTTTGTTTTTTGTGGCGGGAGGACCCCACATCAAGTGTGGTAGTTCACCAATATACGCGTCACATTTTTGGTGCTCGTGACTCGCCGACTTGTGCGAAATTTGCTTTGCAGAAGACTGCATCGGATAATCAAGCTGAGTACCCCGAAGCTGCTTCGGCTGTTGTCCAGAAATTTTATATGGATGATTATCTGGATTCTTTTCAAAACAGGGATGACGCCTTGAAATTAGGTAGGGATTTAATCTCGTTGCTTAAACTAGGGGGGTTTTGTCTGACAAAATTTGTCAGCAACGTGCCCGACGTAATAACCGCTCTTGATCCGGACAACCGTGAGTCCAATTCCTCTGTTAAAGATATTTGTGCGAGTCCAGAACAGTCGTCGCATGTTCTCGGTCTTAAGTGGGAACACGTAAAAGACACCTTAGTCGTTAGTAAAGGGGTTGATCGTCCACTAGACAAAGCAATCACACAGCGTACCGTGTTGAGTTTTGTTTCCTCTGTTTTTGATCCATTTGGGTTAGTGGCTCCGTATACCGTGAAGGCTCGCCTTCTATTAAAAGATATCTGGCGAATCAACGGTCAAAAATGGGACGATGATCTGCCAGAGGAAATCAAAAAGCAATTTCTTGAGTGGCACTCAGGTCTTCATTTGTTAGGTTCTCTGACAATACCTCGCAGCTATTTCACTGAACCTTTCGACCTAATAAAACTTCAAATGTTCGGTGATAGTTCGCAGGATGTTTTCTGTGCCGTCGCTTTCCTTCGTGCGCGACTTGTTAGCTCCCATCAGACCGAATTAGCCTTTGTGTTTGGCAAAGCCCGCGTCGCGCCTATGAAAGCGCTTTCTATTCCAAAGTTAGAGCTTCAAGCGGCTCTTCTTGCAACCCGCTTAAAAGAAGAAACTTTGAAAGGTCTCACTTTCAAAGTTATGGATATTTTCATGTGGACAGATAGTACCACTGTTCTCCAGTGGCTTCACTCTTGTAGTAAACTACCCGTTTTTGTTGGTAATCGCACTGGTGAGATTCTGGAGTCTACCACCACTGATCAGTGGCATCACATACTTAGCGGTGATAACCCAGCTGATACCGGTACACGAAGGATTTCTTCGGAAGCCCTCAAGGAAAGCAGTTGGGTTGATGGCCCTAGTGTATTGAGAACAACTGATCGGCCGTTCAAGCCCGATACAAGGGTTATTGATAAAATAAGACTCAAAGACCATCATGTGATATCGACATTTGTCTGGAAAACTCGTCAAATTTCGTCGTCGATGTTTTGACAGAAAAAAAATCTTCTCTTCGGAAAATGGGAGAGATTCAATTCAATTGTAAAATACAAACGCGCAGTAGCATTTTTGTTAAGATGGCTGAAATCCCATAAACATTTCCGGTCGAGTATATTAGAAATTACAGACACGTCTGAAATGGATATTGCTGAACAGAAGCTCGTTTACCTGTCCCAGGGTGAGACATTCCCTAGTGAGCTTAAACTACTGAGATCCGGTAAAGTTATCACAAGGAATAGTCGGATCGCCAAGTATTCGCCGTTCATTGGACCAGCTGGCATCCTTCGCTCGACTGGGCGCATCAGCCGCTTGGTTAACTCCGATTTCGATAGCAAGCATCCGATTATAATTGATGCACGTCACGCGGTTGTTCGGTTATTGGTTCAACACTTGCACGTTAGGAATTTCCATCAAGGCTTGGATTACATGCGTGCGGTGGTTAATTTGAAGTACGTTGTGTTAAATTTGCGATGGTTGCTGCGAAACATCAAAAATACTTGCGTTGTGTGCCGAAAACGCAAAGCGCAAACCGTAACTCATATGATGGCTGATCTGCCCATTGAAAGGCTGGGTTACAGGCAACCTCCTTTCTCTAACGCAGGTGTCGACTACTTCGGGCCGTTCCTAGTTCCAATCCGGAGAAGTACGGAAAAGAGGTGGGGTTTTTTGTTCACCTGTCTCACCACTAGAGCCGTTCACATTGAAGTGGTCCCCTCGCTCGACACAAGCTCTTGTGTGATGGGCGTGGAGCGGTTTATCGCACGTCGCGGTACTCCGACTACCATCATGTCCGACAACGGCACGAACTATGTTGGCGCTCAGAAAGAGCTCATAGCTTGCGTTGAGAGTTGGAACAAGCTCGCACCCGCTGTTTTTGTTCAGAAAGGGATCCCGTGGAATTTCAATCCACCCAGCGCACCGCACCATGGTGGGTCCTGGGAGCGATTAGTTCGGAGTGTCAAGCGCGTTTTGTATGACATCTTAGGCAACAGAAGAGTAACTGAGGAGGTGCTAAGAACCACGCTATGCCTTGTTGAGCAATCACTCAGCGCTAGACCGATAACAGCCGTTAGTTCCGATCCGCTAGATCTAGAGGCGTTGACCCCGAATCATTTTATTCTTGGTCAACACGCAGCGAGTTTTCCGTCGCTAAGTTTCGAAAAAAAATTCGACCATAAGAAGCGGTTTGCCAGAGCGCAATCAGACGCTAACGCAATATGGACACGGTGGATGCGGGAATACGTTCCTTCCCTCAATAGGAGGGCAAAGTGGCACAACCAGTCAGACATTAAGTTGAAAGCCGGCGACTTGGTTTGGGTCATAGAGCCTGACACTCCACGTGGACATTATCCACTCGCACGTATCCTAAGACTGCACTATGGCAAGGACGGATGCGCGAGATCCGCCGGCATAAAGACCGTTACGAGCGAACTGACCCGCCCGACCGTAAAGCTCGCTCCCGTTCTTCCTTGTTTAGGGGTGGAGGATGTTGCAGAGCAACTATAAAACAATAGTATAAATGCATATAAAACGTAACCAAAACATAAATGCATATAGGGACAGTAGCCAAGTGTATACTTGGTGCGTCCCGGCGGGTTCGGCGCCGGTTCGAATCCCGACTAGGTCATTTCCTTTCTAGAACTCGAATATGCACCGAGCTTGATGGGATGCTCCGTAACCAGGTTCGATCCCCCCCCCCCCAAAAAAACCTATTTTAACCGTCTTTTCGCTCTAAATTGGTTCAGCCTTGATTAAGGCTGACCTTTAAAAAGAGCAATTTGTCTCAAGGACAAATACTGGCCATTTTGCAGCTTGCTTTGAGTTATGCAGTTTATTGTGGCCGATGTTACCGATGATAAAGCTTGTTAAAAATTATAAATTATCGTTATATTTTCAAACTTCCGGAGTTATTTTGCCGAGAAAATACTCATTAATTAAAGTGTTTAAAAACCGTTTTTTATATAATCGTGGAGATTGACGCGCACAGACCAGTTTTTCCTTGCGATGATTTGTCGCTTACGCCGAATTGTTACCTTACAAAATTGGCGACTCACTAAAGTAAATTACCATAGAACGCCAGTTTACATATCTGTCACTCACTTGCACAAACACATTGTACGTGTCTCCGATCTTCAAATTGCGAATGGGGTATTCGAACATCTTCCCAGTGGGATCTCTCTTGAGATCATTCACCCCCACCCTCCCATGCATCACCCCGGTGTTGTTGGGGGGACTAGAAGAAGCCACGCCCACATAAACCATGTAACAAGTGGGCGACTCCCACGTCTCCTTATTTCCATCCTCCGCTGGCCATGTGACAGTCACGTGACCCAGTTGCGACTCCTCCCGGATAGATACAGAGGGAGCGGGGGGCTCTCGCGGGGTCCGAATGGTGACCGGGTGGGATTGTGGGCTGTTTCCGACAAAGTGGCTGGTCAGCATTTGGATCGTGACAACATGTCTCATGCCTGAAATCAAAATAAACATCAAAATAAACACTTTTTTATGAAGTTTGTTCATAGTTTAAGAAAAATAAGCAACCATCTTACAGAAAAGCTGAATCAGAATGATTGGAAGGAAAAAAACTCAAAATTAACTCCACTACTTTATCCATATTTAACAAACAAGAGAACAGACAAAATAGCCACAATTATAAAAGACTAAATCATAAACATAGTGATTGATTTGATCTTTAATTGTTTTAACAATGAGCTTGGATTTGTTTAATTTTGAGTAAAATTCTGATCTTTGTCTCAATCTACCTGGTTTGAGGTCCGTCAATGTTACTTGTCTGGCGTTTGGGGGTAGTGTTGTATGAAGTGTCCCATTGACGAAAAGAGAGAAACCATCAGTCTCTCTCTGTTGCTGTTCATGCATACTATCTCCATCTGCGCCTGATGCTGATGATGCAGAGGTCGACACAGTCCATTGCACAGTCGCCTGAAAAGAGATCAGTTCCTGATTGCCCAAAATGTTTACCCAATAATTCAATTCCAGCCATTCATATAGGACTCTTATATCTAGCGAAATCGGAATATCATAGAGAAACGTATGTGCTCCTCGTGTTTAAGTCACCATGATTGAAACTCTTGCTACAAAAATCGTTGCCAAACCACTTGGCAGCAATTTGAAAAGAAGCAACATTCGGTCTCAGCAGAACCAGTGATCTTAGTGAAGTTTCAGACTAAGTGATGGTGTGTTCGTAAAGTATGTACCTCCTGCAAGTCGGTCGATTTGATTGACAGGTTGAGTGCCTCAGGGGGTCCCAGAGTGGTGTGAGTCACCTTGTCAGACCACAGAACAACCCCCTCCTCCTCTTCCTCTTCTTTTTCTTCTCTTTTCTCTCCAGTCCCAGTTGGGTTCTGGTGGCAAAACGATTCTATTAGTTTTTCCCGTAATAATAAAAATCATTTTAGCACAGAACCCAAATTTTGTTCAAAATAAATATTGATAACGGTTAAGAGAATATCAAAATTTAGCAGTCTCAAGCTCAAGTATAAAAAACTGGATTATCACTTTTTAAATCTAAAACTACAAGAGAAAATGGGGTGAAAAATAAGGCCCTTACAGCAAAAAAGCAACATGAAACTTGTCTTAAAAATCTTAAAGTTAAGGCATTGGTAAAAAATAAAGGTAAGACATCATCTTCATGATGGATAATACTGAATCATTTCTAGGCTAAATTCTAATTTTCATTTCATATATGTACCTGTTTGTGATGCATTAGTTGTGATGATCTCTTTAGTCTGATTCTGACGGAGACAGAAAAAGTGTAGGTGCAGCGCGGAAGGAGAGGAGGAATAAGTAACTCTGAGACCCCGCCACGGGGGGACACCTGCCAATTGTGACGCGTCTGCTGTTGCTTCCTCCCCCCACTTTCAACGTGGTCACCGCCACTGCCAGTGGTTGATCTACAAATCAACTATGTTACAGAGCGACAAGAATAGGTTGTTTTTGAACACGTAGCAGAAAAATCTGAGAACAGTTAAATTTGCTGTTAAAAACATTTTAGAAATAACTTTTGCATTTTTTTTTGGAATTTCTGTTGTATTTAAGGTTACGTATTGACTGAAATTGATTTTTAAGCCATTTAGTAAGAGCCTGATTGACTATGAAAATATTACTTTCATTTGCTTAAAATGGTATTGAATTTTGACGTAAAAATGAACAACCCGAAGTTGCAAATCCTGACGGCATATGTAGATACTGATGCCATCATTTTTTTTGGAAAATTTTGGACATGCGAGGCCCAGCAATCATGGAATATTTGCGAAAGTAGGGCAATTTTTCGAAACTATATGTTTTCGTGGGCGTCGGACATCTGATTAGACACAACAGTTATCCAAAAATGAACACAACAGTTTTTTTTCTACACTCTTCTTCGAAATAATTTCGTTTTTCCAGCGTTCTATGCTGAGAAAACTTTTGAAACGCGTAGAAAAACATTAAGTTGAACATAAATGAGCATATTTGTGTTCCAAGTTTAATTAATGAACAAGAAAACTTGAAGAATTCTTAAACTTTTTTTGTTCCGACTTTCGATACGAAAGTAACGGAATATTTGTGCTCGGGGTGGGTTTTTTTTTCTTCAGACAAATTTCGACTTTTTAACTAGCCATTTTTGACGGAATTTTTTTAATATCATTCGAAAGGTATTGTTGTCCTGAGCTCAAATAACGGAATGGTTGTGCTCGGAGTGGTTTTTTTCTTCAGACAAATTTCTATTTTTGAAATAGCCAATTTTGACAGATTTTCAAATTATCATTTAAAAGGTATTGTTTTTCTGAGCTTACATATGAAAATATTTCTCAATTTCTCACCTGTGATAGTTTTTCCTAAAGTTATGGGGGTTTAAAGATTGCCATTTTGCCCAATTTGGGACAATTAACGCGCGATATATTTCGCGCTATTAACGCGTAAGCGGAGAGTTAATCCGTCTTAGAAATCGTTCCAAATTGGTTAAAAGAAGCTTATTCGCCATAATTGGTTTGTTACAAGGAGCAAAATCTATCTTTTTGTACTTTTTATGGCGTGTGGGGTGATGATTTTCATTAAAAAAATTTCAAATTTTAGAAGAAAAAAAATTTCATTTTATTTTTTCTTAAATTTAATTTTCTAATGTTATTACTGCTCCATAAACCTTAAAAGGCAGTCGGAACATTCAGGGCTTCGCCCTGATACGAGCAGTCTTGTCTACTTTTGTGAACAAATTTAAAAAAAAAAAAACTCTAAAGCCAAAAAACGCTAACTGAAGCATTCAAAACTGGTGTTCTCTACGTATTATGAAATTTTCTCAGCCTAATGGACCTGTTCATGTATAACTAATATGACTCGATCGCTTTAATTGCTTCAAAAACGTCAAATTGCTTCAAAATTGATTAAATTTCAAAAACGTCGAGCCTCAAGAAAAACGTCTGTTTTCCTGAAACAACTTTACGAGAAATGTTTACTGTCGTTTGAATCACGGCTGAAAAAAATTCTAATACGATAAATTAATCAAACTATTCTGATAACTATTTGTGGTACGTAATTTCATATGAGGAAAAGAGAAAAAAAACTTTAAAAAACCAGAAGACAAAGTTCCTATCCATTTTCAATGATCAGAACAGCAATCAAAACCCCTATTTGATTCTCGGTAGATGTGACACTATTAGATCTGGCTTTTCAGCTTAATTTGGACACTAAAACAACATAAAATGATGATGTTCTTTTAACGTTAAATTTCTATCGGAGCTGAATAATTTTTTTCCTCAGACAGATTTTAGCTCAGGAAAAAAAACTAAAAACAAAAATTTTTTTCGATCGAAGGGAATAAAGTGCTTGGGTTAGTTTTTCTTCTATATATATTTTCTTTCTTAACCAACCGTTTTGGGCAGAATAGTTCCATAAAATCTGAAAAATTTTTATGTCCAAAACTCAAAACTTGAAAAAAAAACGTCAGCTGAGACTAGGTGCGCTTAACTTATGGGATTTTGAATATGGAGTACTTTGATAACTAAAACTAAAAGGAGACCTTGAACGCGCGAGTTTTGTTTTTTTTTTCCTATTAAAATGTACGTTTTTAATCTACTTTAAAGGGCAGTCGGATTCTGACGCTGATACGATCAATCTTGTTTTGGTATAGTGGCCATTTTGTCTCCTTTATTACAATATTTATGAATTTTTTATTTTCCTAATTGGGAAGCTTTATTCAAATAATAGGTTGATAGTAGTTGTGAACTTGTCAGTTACGAGACAACTCTTGTATTTTAAAAGTATGGTGGTTATGAGTGCGTAATTCAGCCCATCGACAAGCCCCAAGGAGAAATTATTGCAGAAAAAAATCTGCAATGGGACAAATCATGTTAATTGAAAATGTACGGCAAAATTTGAGAATTATAGAAAAAATTTTTGTCAATTTTTTCCAGCAAAAAAAATATTTAAATGTTGTTTTTAGTTTCTAAGTATTTGACTGTTAATTCAGGAAGATTAATGGCATTTTCCACTACCGAAATTTTTTTTTTTGAAATTTGTTCTACAAATTTAATAGCGCAGTTAGGTGAGAACAGAACATTTTGTGAGACTTGCAAAGAAGTTGCCTCATTATGAGAACCTTTATAAGAATTTATTATGACTATTTTTAAAATGGATAATTATCGGCCCAATTCAGTCAAAGAAAAATACGCAAAAACTAACTAGCCAATTTTGAAGCAAATTTGATCAACATGAGCGTCCTATTTAGCCCAATTTATCTTAAAAAAATTTAATTTTGGAAACTTTTTTCTTAAAATCTCAACTTTTTGTGGGAAATTTATTTAAGGAAGCTTCTCAGACTTCCAGACATAATTTGCGATTTACGGAAGAGCTGTGAAAAGCTATCCACCATGTTTGAGCATAGACCATTTTTCCTACTCCTCACACTCGCATCGTCCTCACACTCGCATCGGAATGATATTGCTAATCAAAGCTTTTTTTGCTACCGAAGGCCGTTTTTTGCGTCCAGAACTATCAGGTAGAACCAATAGTGCAGCCGAATTCGGTCAATTAGCCTTACTACAAATCATTGCCAAGGCACGGGATCGAATACACAATTTTACGATCGGCGTTCGTTGCCACCAAGCGAGGATTTAGGAGGGGGCTGGGTGGAAGTTCCTTCCTTCTCCCAGGGAATCGACCCCCTGCCGACCCAAACGGTACCCCCTTTGTACTATTTTGAGATATTTTTTGGTCAAAATTTTTTAAAAAGTGCCTAAAAACGCCTCTTTTGGCCGGTTTTTCAAATTTGTGCCTGCGACGCAGAAAATTTGGCCAAAACAGGGTCTTTTTAGTGCTTTGGGAGAGCTCGGAAAATCAATTCGGTCGACCTAAAAAAAAGATCGACAAAAATTTCGAAAATTTTTTTGAAAACCCGCCCCCCCTCGAGAAAATCCTAGATCCGCCCCTGATTGCCATTATGTTAAGTTTTTGCAGCTTTTCGAAAACTTAAAATATAATCTTTACAAATACGGCCTTTTGATGTTTCCATATTTGCTATCAAAAAAAATCACACCAAACATGACCCGATTGTAAGAACAAATTTTGATCGAGTAGCCTGCAAAACAAATAGCATCGGATTGTTTATGGTAAAATACAAGACAACTTTTGTCTTTTTTGTGTTCATCATTGAGCCTTAAAAATGAGTGTATCTGTATCTGGACAAGTTCGCAGACTCTCGTGGGAGTAAAGGCAACCTTCTCCTTGAGGGGCTTTATGGGCCGTTAAATTATAACTGACTGCTGTTTGTCATATCTACTCACTAAACAACTCAAATCAAATCAGTATTACAGTTAATAAGCGTCTTTAGATTTGTTTTTTAAAATACTAACGTGAAGTGACTGTTGTAGTTGGGTGGAAAGTGGAGTCCCTCTACGGAGAACACGACCTCCTCATCCTCCACCCCCACTAATACACCTGTGATCGGAACAGTCTGTGTCTGTATCTGGGGGATGTTCAAGTGGAACAGTAGTCCCTCTTCTGATTCTCTCACCAAATTCAATTTTGGCTTCTGCTTTTTCTGCAACAACATCACAAAACATCTGTTTAGTGTTTATTACACAACTTCTCAAGCGTGATTTGAGCATTTTGAGTGTTTTACAAATACCGTTCAAAAACATAACCTTTTGAACTTCGATTTTCAAGCCTGATTTGAGCATTTTGAGTGTTTTATAAGTACAGTTTAAAAACAGCTCATTTTGATCTAGGATTTTGAATCCAACCTGCTTCAAATAACGCTAAAACATCTAAAATCTTGCATGAAACTGGGTGTAAAATCTCGACCTGGGTAGACTTCATTGTAATTTTGTGTGTACGCGTATGTATCTGCATCTGCGTCTGTGTATGTACGTGGTGTCCCTCTTCAGAAACTGCAGAGCCAATAATTTTTTTTTTTGAAATCATGCAGCGTAATTTCTCGTGCAATCATTTTTCAAAAAATTAAGTGGGTTTTTAGGTTGCCAGTCTGGCAATTTTGGGATTATTTTCTGTCAAGTAATGCATTATTAAGCCAAACTAAAGCTTCCTTATTGATACGCGTTAATTAAAAGTGGAAATTTTAGTCTTTTTGCTATCTCTTTAACTATTCTTCTCCCTCCCTTTGCTACCGAACGAATTGCCAACCATATACAGAACTAATTCAACGATTAAGCATTTGAGATTTTTTTTGGTACCTACATAGAATATCCATCGCCCCCCCCCCCCTGTCATTTTTGCAAAAGGAGGGAATTATCTATTGACGCGTAGCGTAGGCAGCAATATGAATGATCATTAATACCCACATGCAAAATCAATAAAAATTGGACAGTAGTTTTACTGAAACGACCCATGTTTGAGTTGCTCGCATGCATGAGAGTTCTGTAAATACCTTCACATAGAGTCCCAGAGGCGTTAGGGCATTAACAAATAATTGATGAGACATGGTCAAAAACGGGGTCTGTTATGTTACACTGCTCAAAATTACCGAACTGTTAATTGAGTTTCTGTTTTTTTTGCTGTTGTGCCCCTGCTACATGCAAGTTTTATGGTTATTTTTCTGAGCTGAGTAATTTTGCCCCACCCTCCAGCAACGAGCACGGATCATGGCGGGTCTCGAACATCCGACCTTTCGATTGAGAGGCGGAGACGTAACCATTTCACAACCGCTCGCCCAGATTTTTTCCCCTAGATTTTTTCAGCTGGAATTAATTTCAACCAATCAGAATCGAGCATTATTATCCGATTTTTAAATTTGAAAAAGTTAGTTCTGGGCCGTATCTAACAGAAAAGGGCTAAAAATGGTACATAAGATTTATAAGGAGTTCGTATATTTTCGTTTCTCTCCATTTGCCCATTATCAAGTAATAAAATATTTAGCACCTATCAGAAATGCAGATGAGGAATTATGTCATAAATGGGACAGATCGTGCATATTGGTATTATAGAACATCGGTAAAAATGCGACTTCCCCCGGTAGCAAATGAATCTGGCTCATAAATCAATTACAACTGACTTTTGTCTGAAATCTAGAGATGACCTAAAAGCTAGTGACGTCCTGAGCTCAAAATTACGGAAACTATTTTCAGGTGAAATCTTTTTTTTTCAAGTAATGAGGATTTGTAACATGTCAAAATGAGTAATTTGGGATAATAAATGCGCTACAAAATTCGCACTAAAACGCGTGAGTGGCGATGTGATCCAGCTCAAAAATTGTTGACAATTGAATTGAGACGAGCAATTCTGTCTTTGTAATACGGTACTAGACGGTACTAAATGAATTTCGTGTCTATATACAGTTTTAAACTTATTCAAACACGGAAGTTTGACCGCTTATCGCTAAAAATTTATAAGATTTTCTTACACAGAGGCGAAGCAGAGCTTCGTAACACTTGCAATACAATTAAACATTGCATTATTCGAAATACAAACAAAAATCACATCTGAAAAAATTCTTACCTTAGTCTGGGATGATGTTCATAAATAGCCTTTACCAGCATTAAGAATCAACAA
This sequence comes from Symsagittifera roscoffensis, assembly GCF_963678635.1. Taxonomy (NCBI): domain Eukaryota; kingdom Metazoa; phylum Xenacoelomorpha; order Acoela; family Convolutidae; genus Symsagittifera; species Symsagittifera roscoffensis. The sequence continues at coordinate 5,944,419 of NC_087068.1, read as the reverse complement.
GACTGCTCGTATATCAGGGCAAAGCCCTGAATGTTCAGACCGCCTTTTAAAGGGTCTCGTATATTGGTAAATTATAAAATTTGGACAATATCGAAGAACAAGTGTGAAAATATTAGTTGTACGAAATTAATACGACCGAATACAGTAGCGGATTTAGGGAAGGGGCATGGGGACGCACCCCTCAGGGATTGGACCCCCTGCCGACCCAAAGGGTCCCCCTTGGTACTATTTCGAGATATCCACTTTTAGATGACTGAACTTAAAATTTTTCTAAAAGCGCCTTGCGTGCCAATTTATACTAATTTTGAGGGGGAAACGCGCGCCGAAAAAACGCAATTTTTTGGTCAAAATTTTCCAAAAAATGCTTTTTCGGCCTGTTTTTTGAAAAAGTTGTCTGCAACGCAGCAGAAAGTATGGTCAATATAGGGTCTTTATAGTGATTTGGGAGAGCTCAGAAAATCAATTTGATCGACCTAAAAAAAGGTCGAACAAAATTTCAAATTTTTTGTTTGAAAATCTGCCCCCCTCGGGAAGTTCCTAGATACGTGCCTGACCAAACAGCTAGCCTCAAATTCAATTTGGTTTCTTTATTGAATTTTTTTGTGCGGGATAATTTGCCACGCATTAACCATTCGCGTTAAAAAAATATTTCAAGTCAAGGTTGGTAAATTTACAAACTTTAGAAAAAATTTCAATTATAAAAAGAAAAAAATTGAATCAAAAGTAAAAAAGCCAAGCATGGGAAGAACTCGTTTGGAAAGAGTACCAGACAATTTAACCTACCTTTGGAAAAAACGGAAAATCAGCCGAAAAAAATTCAGACAAAACCTCAAACCCGAAAAACAAATCAAAATTTTTTAATAAATACATTTGAAAAAATTAGTTACTACATAATATAATCTAAGAGGTATAGAGGTAGTTTTCAAGAAATTGAACATGTCCATTTGTACATTTTCCACTAAAAAGCAATTGCAAACTGTACGTATTTTGGATCTCAGGGAGGGAGGGAGATTCGCAAAAGGGAGGGAGATTCGTTACTAGATACAAAATTCGCATATACTCATTTGTTGATTTATTTCGTTATAGGGGGAGATTCGTTACTAGGTACCTGAGGGGTAGGGGGAATAGTTCAAGAGATCCCGTATTTCTTACAGAACATATAAGAAAAGTTGGTAACAGGAAAAAAATTTGGTTTGTTGATTACAAGTCACTTGCTCTCGCAAGTGAAATAACTGCTATAAGCATACATTAACAAAATGTTTGACAAAATTTTGATAGGAAAAGACTGACAGGGATATCATAAAATTGATAACAAGTTGATAGTTTAATGAAAAAGAGACTGCATCATGTTTAATATACTAACCAATGCTGCAACTGATTCTTCGGATGCTCTAGAATGCGCTTCATTTTCAACTGCCACATACCCTTCCCCCTCCTCCTCCTCCTTTAACTGGGCGTGGTCATTACTCTCGGCAACCTCAACAGGTAAAATCTGAATATCTTTGTCACCCTCTTCTTCATCTTCGTCTTCGTAGAATTGCCCTTCATTTTCATCCGAGATCCTTCCACTCCTCTCCTCCCCCTCACCTTCTTGTGATTTCTCCTCCTCCCACCCGAAGCCCATCATCTTGTCGCCACTCTCTTCAACAGCTCTTTTTTTCACTCCTCTTTCGACACTCTCTTCCACTTTCAACTCAACTTCTCTAATATTCTTCTTTTCGAATTCTTCTTCTTTTTCGTCTTCTTCTTTTTCGTCTTCTTTTTCTTCTTCTTCTTCTTCTTCTTTTTCGTCTTCTTCTTCTTTTTCGTCTTCTTCCTTTTCAACTTCACTTAAAGCTGAATTGAGAACCAAATCCGTCAGTGTTTTGGCTACTCTGATCAATTCGGCCTCATAGACAATGAGTTCGTTTTCGGTTTCTAGACCAGATGCTTCAGATTGGACTTCGGGCTCTGCTTGTTCGGCAGCAAGCTGTTCGGGGGTTTTGGGTCGATCTGGGTTCGGTTGGGAGTTTTTATCTCCCTCCTTTTCTATCTGATCTTTTTCCTCCTCCTTTTCCTGCTCTGGACTGCTTCGTTCTTCTTTTCTGTCTAATTCTTTTTCGTCTTCTTTTTCTTCTTCTTTTTCTTCTTCGTTGTTTTCTTCTTCTTCCTTAGCTAATGTGTCGATAGCAGCAGTTGGCGATGATGAGGATTTGACTGTCTCTTCACTACAGACACTGCTTCTACTGCTTCTTTCTTCTTCTGCACGAGATGCTACAACAAAACACTCTCAATGATAAACAAGGATAGCCGGTTACTGAGCAAGTAGGACAGATTGTTCCGATCATGGTCTTAAAAATACAACTAAATTAGTGTCGTTTGTCTGCGTGGTGTGATAAAAGAATCAAAAGGAAAAACTAGAACTCAGACATATTCGACAGCCATAGATAAATAAGCAAGATGAACAGTAGTTTTTTAAGGAAAACTATACAATTTTTTTTGAAAAAATGACTAGAAAAACAGAAAAATCTGAAAAAATTCTTAAAAAAATTCTTAAAGTTTTTAATTCCATAAAAGCGTTAAAAAAATTTCAAAAAAATATATTGCATTTTTGTTAGAATATTTGTTTAAAAAAAATTAGTCACAAATAAACTATTGTAAATGGCTTTAGCTAAGCCTAAATAAGCCTGCTTGTTTGCTTTATTCGCTCGAAATTAGAACAAAAACAAAAAATTTCACAGGGGTTTCTCTCGACACCGAGACAATTTAAAGAAGGAAAATAAAAAATTCAGTCGAATCACGACTGAAAGGAATTTAATATGGTAGATCACTCGACTAATTCCAATAACTATTGTGGTACCTGATTTTGCTGGGAAAACAAAAAAAATTCTCCCCATCTCCTAAATGATCGGAACAATTACGCTTATCAACCAACCTATAATTCAAATTCATTTCCCGACCACTTCGAGAAGAGAACGTAAGAACCTATAACAACCCGGGTTGACAGAAAATGCTTATCATACAATTTTCATATATGAAAAAAATGCTTATCATACTCTTTAATACAATTTCATAGAGCAAAAATAAGTGTATGAAAATAGCAAAATAAGCATTTTTTCCAGAAATTGTACGACGAGCATTTTTTCCATACTATAAAATTGTATCATAAGCATTTTTTCCATACAATGAAAAAACAAAAAAAAATTGTTTCGAAATTTCGTGTTTCAACCGAAACACTAACCAAGGATTTTTTGTCATATGACAACCCAGAGTGTAAATGGAAATTACCACGCAGATAAAATGCATTTGGTGATTTTAGCCATAAAAGTTAATTTTAACATTTTCACATGGAATTATATACCAAACAAGTAACTTTTTGAATATGGCTAGATAATTTTTAGTTTGAAAATTTTGATTGTTGAGAAAAAAGGCCTGTTTTTCTACAAAGTTATTTTTATTTTAGCAATGAAACAAAAGATAATAATCGTGTTTACAAAAAAAACACTTTCTTGTGATTTTTGGATTTTTTGGGTGAAAAACTCATCCTGGACTACGTTATAAACACAAAATCTCAAATTTTTCATCTCAAATTTCGTAAAATTTATATTTTAGCACAAAAGCAAGTTGCAGCCAAAAATGGGATTAAAAATTTTTAACTTCAAATTTTTGTTTTTGTTTATGAAAAAAATGCATGTCAATAAACTTTCATATATGAAAGTTGAGTTGTATGATAAGCATTTTTTATAAAAAAAATTTTAAATCATTTTTTTAATAACCAGAAAGCTTCAAAAGAGGCAAGTAGACCAAAAATGTTCATGGAAATTTTTAAAACACTTTTTAAACTTTGTAAGAATTTTCTATGACAAGCATATTTTTTTCATAGATTTCGTATATGAGACTGTATGATAAGCATTTTTCTTCTATGGAAATCAACCCGGGAAAAGGTAGATTTTGTTCATCCCGATTGTGATAACTGCATATTGACAGCTTGTAAGAAATCAAATACGGTATCCTTGTCAAAAATATCAAAAAAATACTCTTCAAAAAATGGTCAGACACAACCTAGAAAACAAACAGAATTTTTCTTTAACGGATTAATAGTATTCTCCTGCTGCCGGGTTAGGTGAAAGCTAGAAAAATGAAAAACCTCTCTAATTGTTATATAATATAAATATTAAAATTGACTTCTTCAGATCAAAAAGCTGTTATACAGGCATTTACGGACGTTGTGGTTATAAAAATGAGAACACTGGAACACATTTTTTTAAATGCTGAATTACTAAACAACAGTGTTGAAACAAAAAGGCTGTATCATTTGGTAGGCCATCAAACAGATTGTTTTTTGTATATTTTGAAGGGAATTCAAGGTCAACTATGTTAGGGAAAACAAAATTTTGTTTTGGTTTTCAAATTCTCAAAGATCCGTAGGTTAGAATATATAACTAAATCGAAATTAAACATAAACGAAGACAGCATAAAAAAACTTTTGGTTGATAAATGATCATTTTTCAAAAAATTGCAAAACTTTTCGAGAAATAAGAGTTTTTATTTTTTGCCTTTTGCAATAAAAGAGTTTTGGATACTTAATGAGAAATCTGACTGCTATTTCGAAAACTTTTACCTAGAGCAACTTGTAATTGACAAACAAGAAAGCGGCAAATAAGACAAAACGCCACAAAGAATCAACAAAAAACTCTGAACCATGCATTTGAATGGTAGGCCTTTATGATGTCAAATTGAAAGTGTAACAAAAATTAAAAGCATTCGAATCAGGAATTGATCATAACTCACCAATGAGGCGGTCTTCAACTTTGTGTCCGTGCTTCACTGTTATAAAAGTCAAGTTATCAAATCCGACTTCCAAATCTTTTCCACCACTTTTTCCTCCTGCTGCCGAAAAGAGACTCGTGTCTAATGGCAGCGCGACTTTAACTTCGTTCGACAAAATCGGCTTCTCGGTTACGACGAATTTAGTCGCCAATACAACTCGGATGGTCTCGTTGAGCACACAGTCGACCAAGGACGCCTTATAGCGAGAGGATTTTAAGTCGGGTAAAATTGGATCCCCACAAAGTATACCGTCTACAAGGAGTGAAAAGTGTTCTACGCCCGCTTGAAGTGTCGAAGGCCAGATAACCGAGAAAGAGTCCGGTTTGGTTGCAGAGACTTCGATTGAGATTAAGGGTGACCCTGTGTTAGCTTCACGGTCGCAGCTGAATAGCTAAAGTAAATTTAATCTTTAATGTGATAATAAAAATTTTATGGTATGAAAAAAGCTCGTTTGTAATGCGTCTCTTTGAATAGATTATATCTGTATACACTTCAATTTGAAAACTTGCATTATCAGACTGTATAAAACGTTTTTTGAACAGAGATTGTGTTTATGCAGTTTTGTCATTGTCTGACGTAGCCTCTTAAATCATATACTTTTTTCGTCTCCAACAAATCAATTATTCACGTTGTTTCTCTTGCTGAAAAAGATCAAAACAGAAGTGAAAATTTTGAACTGAGATGTTCAATGGATTGTGGAAAACGCTCATATAGGTCGCATTTTTTTTAAACTACTTCCAAACAACAACAAGACTGCTCGTATCAGGGCAAAGCCCTGAATGTTCCGACTGCCTTTTAAGGTTTATTGAGCAGCAGTAATACATAAAAAAATTAAATGAAATAAAATAAAATGAAATTTCTTTTTCTAAAATTTGAAATTTTTAAAGAAAATCATCCCCCCCACACGCCATATAAAGTACAAAAAGATAGGTTCCGTTCCTTGTAACAAATCAATTATGGCAAATAAGCTTCGTTCAACCAGTTTGGAACAAATTATAAGACGGATTAAATCTCCGCTTACGCGTTAATAGTGCGAATTATATTGCGCGTTAATTGTCCCAAATTGGTCAAAATGGCCAAAATGGCAATCTTTAAACCCTCATAACTTTACGAAAAATGATCACAGGTGAAATATCTTTTCAAATTTAAGCTCAGGACAACAATACCTTTGAAAGATATAAAAACATTCAGTCAAAAATCGCTAGTTAAAAAGTCGAAATTTGTCTGAAGAAAAAAAACCCACCCCGAGCATAAATATTCCGTTACTTTTGTATCGAAAGTCGGAACAAAAAACGGAAAAGTTGAGAAAAACTAGAACACACCCGAATACAAAGTTCCTCCCTATTTCCGATGGTCGGAACGATAACTGATTTTCATAAAACAAACTATACACTCTCGCTTTATTTGCTCGAATTTAGACTACAAACTTCTGAACTAAACTTTTTCGGTTATTGGCAAAAACATTTTCGATAACTTTTTTATAAGTCGGTTCAATCACCACTGATAGGGTTTTAATTTGTGGGATTACTCGCCCAAATTGTTGATTAGTTAAGGTATCTGATCGTGCGTAGTGAAACGTAGAAAAACACATACGAAGTCAAATTTCTTCCAGTCGTCAGAACAAAAGAAAAAAAACTGTCGTTCTTTGAGACAAAAAACCTTTAATTAAGCACATTCGAAATCTATTTGCTGCATCAATTATTTCGCACTCAAAAATTTATCTTGAGCCAGACATGTAATTTTACGTGTTTTCGAAATATTATGTTTGATTAATTTTTTGTCATTGTTCATATGATAAGCCTAAAACAATTTTTAGGAGAGTGAAACCTCGTCGCGAGCAAGACAGTGAGACAATCGCAAAAATCAGCAATTTTTGTCCAAATTCGAAACATTGAAACACACAAAGGAAACACACAAGAGTTTAGAAGGCACTAAATGGCAACAATAGAAGACAGTTGCATTCAAAAACATTAACACCAGCTTTTTGGAGAGCCAAAACTCCAACACGATAAAGATGGCACTTAAAAAGTTCTCTTGAAAAATTTCATTTTAAACTCAACGCAAAAAATATTACAAGAAAAAATTTCTCTCAATGAACACAATGACATAGAACTTGACTTAGATGAGAATGATGTAAGACGATTTTTTGCACACTTGAAGCTTCATCTGCGAGCATGTAGTTGTTTTTACACTTGTCTTGTAATCGGGAACTACACTTTTTTCCGTAATCAATTCTTTCACATATATTACTTACTTTTTAATTGCTTTTTTTGAACCTTCGCAGTTTCAAGTTTGTTTCCAGTTACATTCGATATACATTTAAGTTGGCGCGGCATCACAAATAATGATAACGGAAATTTTGTATACGTATTTTTGCGTGACCAAATTGATTTTAGGCTGATCAAATTGAATTAAATTTGTAAAGTTTCAAGCATAGTTTGATTTTTTGTACAACCGCTTTTCCTGAATGGATCAGTTAGGTATAATTTTTGATCAAAAATACCTTCAAAGGTACAATAATTTTATTAAATGAAACAAAATATCTTGAAACACAGTCATGCTGAGCTTTAACAATGAAGTGTATACCAAATTTAATAGTTTTTTGATAAATTGAACAGCAAAATACCATTCTATTGGTCTATTGACATTCATCGCGATTTTTTGAGAATTTGATTTTATTTTTTAAATTGTTAAATAGCTATATTTAACTACGGGAAAAACTGATGAATGCTTAAGATGTATACTTAACTAATTGAATAATGTGATTTAACTTTTAAAAATGTTGCTTTGGAATTTGAGTCACGGACAATGTTTTCACATTACTCCTCGCTTGGTTCAACTGAAGGTTTCAATGGGGCGAATGAAACGTTGAAGAAGAACAAACACCTGAACCAAGAGACTCGTCCGACTGATATCATTAGTCAAAACAGATATGAGAAAAATAGCTTCTCAAATTTAAGCCTCGATATTTACAAGACTCGTGTACTTCCAATGAAAACTAAAAACTAAGTAAGTAGTGTATTAATGCCTACCTTGGTCTGAGAATACTTGGGGGTCAAGTGTTGTGCTGTTGGAGTTGCAGCCACTTTGACCCCGTAGCTGACCCCTCCTTCTAGCCCCACCAGGCGACATGACCTCGTGACCCGGTTGAAGGGGGCACAGTAGCTGTGGCCATCAATATAGAGTTGGTAACAGAAGATGAACTGTTTGGCATTGGGGGGCTCGACAGACCAGGATACTTGGACACTGCCATTGTGCAAATCTGCAAGCAGGACTCTTTTCCCAATTCCAACCACATCCCCATGTCTCTTATACAAGTAACCTCCTCCTCCCCCCTCCCACCCCTGTTACAAAGCTCATCAAGATTGCAGAATACCACAATTCCAACAGGATGCAAATCCGTTTACATTTCACTACATACAATAAAAAAGTCATACTAGTTTTTTTAACCTCCATAGATGAACAATCAAACTCCATTATATTTCAAGTCGACTAAATTTTCAAGTTAAACAAAAATGATTTTCGAATGAAAGGCTGCATTCTCAAAATATTAAAAAGACCCTGTTAGCTAAAATTGTCTTTATTTCTCCCTGCTCAGCTATTGAATGACCGTAATTTATTGGCCAAGTCAAAATTTTTGCCAGATGGGGGTGTGAATTAATGTTTGGCGATAGAAGTTGGAATAAGGAAAAGAGGAAGAGGCCTGTGAGGACGATGTCGAGTGACACTTGCTCCCACTTCTGTTCCACTCCTCTTTCTCCACTACCCCCACCCTCCCCCTCCTCTTGCCCTGATGACGTCATCAATGCAGAAGAAGACGAGGGATGAGGAAGAGGTTTTTTGCTCACAACTTGGAAAGTGCTGCAAAATAGGCGTGAACTCATTATTCCATTGACTGCGTTAGCTAGTTTATTTTTAAAAATATATATATAAATTTCTGAATTTTTTTCTATGCATAACCAAAATTCCTAATCAATAAATCTGCGCAATCAGACCTCTTTTTGCATAAACTCCACTAATTTTTTGGGCAATTATTGGTGGAGGTAAGTTCTAACAGCTGTCTAGCAAAAATAGCCCACAAAGCTAAAATATGACATTTCCGGCAAAATATTGACATTTTTTCTTCTGGGTTTTGTTCAGAGTTTTTGAACTCGAACTTTATTCGATCAAGAGAACAAAAGACCATAAAATTGTTGATTTCTTTTTTTTCGTAAATTCGCATTGCTACAAGAACCACTCTTATATGTGAGACTATTATATATTATGACTAATTTAATAATCTACAGAATAAGAGTTTCATCAAAAAACTTCTACAAAAATTAAAAAAAAAACTAAACTTTGTTGAAAAAATATTTCGTTTTTTTTTTTGTTTCTTAATGATTTTTTTTTGTGATACCTGTTCCGAATATTTTAACTCACTTTGAGATGAACTGTTTGCTATCGAGCACTCCCTTCTTCACAGCTACTGCCCTGATCACGTGGAAGCCCACTCTCTCAAACAAAACGCCCTTCTGTTGTCTGTAGAGCTGAAACAAAGGAATAATACTTACAGTTACTAGCAATGTAGATATTCAATTTTGCTCAACTGAAAAAAAAAGTTTTCAATTGAATAAAAACATAACTTTTTAAATTGAATTTATTTAAAACGAATTGATTCTCAAAATCTGAGCAAAAAATGTTATAATTACCGTTCGCGCATTTCGACCAAACTCATTACAGAACGGGTATAGGGGGAAAAGAATTCGACACCTCAGGGACTCGAGTACTCGATTAATCAAAGGGTTCTCTTCGAGAAATAATTTACAGAGGGACAGATTTAGAGGGGAGGGGGGTTCGAACGCCTTCTCTTCTCCCCTCAGGGATTCGGCCCCCTGCTGACCCAAGGGTCCCCCTTTGTACTATTTTAAGATATCCGTTTTTGGAGACGGAAACTGAAAATATTCTAAAAGAGCCTTCGGAGCCAACATATTCTAATTTTGAGAGGCGCGCTGCGAAAACACCCATTTTTTTGGTCAAAATTTTCCAAAAAGTGCTTTTAAACGCCTTTTTTGCCTGTTTTTTTTCAAATTTTTTACTGCGGCGAAGCAAGTTTGTCCAAAACAGGGAGGATCTTTTTAGTGCTTTGAGAGAGCGCAGAAAATCAATTGATTGACCTAAAAAAAAGGTCGACAGAATTTTCGAATTTTTTTTGAAAATCCGCTACACCCTCGAGAAAATCCTAGATCCGCTCCTGATTTTACAGCATCCGTTTTCGGTTGACCAACTTTAGAAGTTTTGTAGGTGCTGCAGTGACCCTTCAAAAGGACTATAAAATTGTTGATTTCTTTTTTTTTCGTAAATTCGCAACGCTATAAGCACAACTCTTATATGAGAGACTATTATATATTAGAATTAATATTATAATCTACAAAATAAGAGTTTCATCAAAAAAATCTACAAAAATTTTTTTTGTGATGACAACAGTGGTCGGATTACTCTGCGGTATTGACCAATCAACCGACTACCTGTGTTATCGTTTCAGGAGAGCTATGAAATCGATGTGGTGGTCAAATTACCAAAACTCACATGATGTCCCTCGATGGAGTTTTGATGATTTTATATAGTTTGACTGAAGTAGATTTTGAATAAAATATTTATCTAATCTTTACGAATTGGAAAAGTTTACCTGCTGCCAGGCACCTATAGCCAGATAAACTCTAGTGAAAAAAGTCAGGAAAACACATCTGCTTTGATCACATATTAATAAGTACAACAATTGAGAGGAATTAAGATCTGCTGCGCAGAGAATTCAAAAAAAAAACTTGAATCGATCTCAATGTTCGCCTTATTTTCTGCTTCACAAAACAGAATTTTTATTCGCAAATTTAAATGAATTCAAACTGAATTTAAGGTGCTGTCTGTTTTAAAACGTTCCTTTGCATTTTATGAAACTGTTTCCGTATAAATATTTCAATAGTGTAACCTAGCCGACAGTGACTGACTGACTGACTGTCTGAGTGAGCGAGGAATCAAGTTACCCCCCCCCCCCCCTGCGTGTCCAAAGACCAAATTAAGATTCTTAAACTCAATAATAAATCAAATTGAATTTTTTGTTTAGTGCTGCGTGTAAAACGACTGATTCTGATTGTCTAGAACTTCCAACACACAACCAATCAAGTCAAAAACTTCACCCTAAACAGCAACAGCTTTTAGTGCGGAGGAGGATCTTAACTTGTGTGCTTTTTTGACTTTATGACTTTTTGACTTGGCTGCTGTCGGGTGTATATGGTTACTGTACCTTGATGCCAGTTGTGAAGCATGGCTTGGTTCCATCCAGAGTATACAGAATGAAAGTGTCTTCCTCTCCTTCTTCTTCGTCTTCTTTTTCTACCTCCCTCTCCCCCTCCCCCATCTCGACATCAGCTCCCCCCTCATTTCTAGGGTGCTTTTTGTGTCTATTTTTCCGATTGGTGGTCTTCAGATATACTCTGTGTCCCACTGCCACTACTATCACTCTCCCCCCAACTGCACCGCTGATGCTCCCATCCATGTCATCCCCATCATCATCCTCATAATCCCCTTTTACACCTGCTTGGTCACTTCCGCCACTCAAGTAGGGAACAGGCGCTTCTTTTTCTAAACACACGCACCACAGTCAAAGAACGTATACACGATGTCTGCAAAACGGACATTATATGTCTAATGGTGATATTCTAGACTGGTCTTCTTAAGATGGTTGAATAATTATATAAATAAGTTAAATCGCTGAAAATGCGGATTTAATTCATTATTGACGTTAAAAACAACTGCCGACAAAAATAAAATCAGCGCCAATCACAATTTGACGTGAGGTATATTTCTTGATTGTGTCAGATTGTAGAGCAGCCGCAGAATTTTAGCGTGAGTGCAAAGGTATGGCGTCAAAAAATAATAATAATAGAGTTACAAACTGTTCAATTTAACTATAAATGAACTGGCTGTGCAAAATTTACGACGGAAATGAACTTTGGGCTCTTTTTCCTTCCCCCCCCCCCCCCACCTCACGCCAGTTTCAACTTATTAGTGTAACGAGTGGTTTTACGAGGTTGAGTATGAAGACCAAATATGTTTGTAGTGGCCTTATTAGTCTGTATGTAAATTTTCATAACAATCGGACAATGTGGTCATCAAATTTACATGTAAAAATTTGCAGGTGGGGGGGAAAGGAAAAAGAGCCGAACTTTGATATCATTTTTAGAAAAGTTTATAATCTACACTTGCACATTTGATACATAAAAATTTGGATGTAATTTTTTAATGACGAACGACCAAAACGGGAGGAAGATATGTAAAATTTGTCCTTTGCAAGTAATTACTAAAAAACAAAACAATGCGAAACATTCAAGTTTTGCACGTTTGTTTAAAACGCTAGACTAAAACGCAAACCATTACGAGGCCAAACTGTGTGTTTTGTGATTTTTAAGCGGATTGCGCAACAGGCCAAAAAAGGTTTGTTGCGGAATCCGTAACATTGCTAGTTTTCTTTGATCTTCTTCACTGTTTTTAATTCACAAACATTTACCTGAAAATTGCTCCAAAAACAAACGAGTTTGCAAATAAAAATTGCGGAATTCGCAAAAAAAATTGAAGGATCCGGAACTGTTTGTGGAATTCGCAAGCAGATAATTACATATGTGCATCCTAATTTTACGCAATCGCGAAATCCGCAACTGTAAGCGGAATCCTTACGACGGAATTGGTATCATTTTTATCGGAATCCGCAAAATTCGCTTTCACTTGCGGAATCCGCTTAAAGTTTAGGAAATCCAATCATATTTGTTGAATTCCAAATTATTAGCTATATTCGCTCATCACGGAATCCGTGACACAATGTGCCGACAACGTTAAATTACCCGTATTTGAGCTTGAAATTGACTAAGATCTATAAAGTGGAAACCAGTTACTGTTTGAAAAAGTTTAAAAGTTGTCTCTGGATTCCAGTGACCTAGAGACAACAAATTTTGCGCCTATACAGTGAACAATTTGGCATCCTACCAACAATTAAAATAGTTTTTTTACACGACATATAAGTTAATGTAATATCTTTTTTATCAAATTACTAAGAAATGGGTTTTGGTATGTTACCACTTGCGACCCTATACATGACATCGGAATACAATTTTTTTTGTAACTTTTAGTGATCGACAACGAAACTGGAATAAAACAGTAATTCACCCTAGACAGCGGTTGTCATTCAAAACGGTATTTCGAGTTGCATAACTCACAAACTTCTGTTGATCTAATGATTCGCAAGGTAATCTACAAGTATTGTTACTCATTGATGTTTAATTATTCAAAATGTTTTGATACATCGAATCATTTTAAACAGAATAATGATTCAAACTGGCATGATTAACAGAAAGTTTTTGTGCGGCACATGATTTTGTGTTTTTGTAGCTTCTTTGTAAATTTTTTGTACTCTAGCCGATTTTGTTTTGTAATCAGGCTTGTCTGAAGAAAAACGTTTAACTATCTGAAAAATATCATTGCGTTGAGCTCAATTTTTATGAAAAAAATTTTACCTGCAACTTTTTTTTGTCAAAGTACGAGGTTTTCAAAGTTTTCAATTAGCAAATTTGGGATAAGTACTGCATGCATTATTTTTTTATCAGCTGGTAGAAAATGCACTAAAATATTTCGGCTCAGAATTTTTTTCAGCATGACTTGAGGGAGCTATTTAGGTTAAATAGCGAGTTTCTGAGGGAGAAGAACATCACTCTGAGCTTCAAATTGCGTGTGGTAGATGTTTTGTAAAAGGTTGTGTGGTTGATTTTTTTTGGAATAAATTTTTCAAGTTTTAACCAAAAAGAACTTTTGATGCCTCAAATGGTAATTGGGTTACTCCGGATATTTTTTCTATTTTCCACCTCTTAAAAAACAGATGAACGTTTGGTAGAACCAAAATCATATTGACAAAAAGATTTTTGCCAGCTGCAGTTTGTGTAAGCAGCTGATAAAAACATTGGATTAATGAAATCAAGTATTAGTTTTAAAACTGGATCATTCTTTTCTTCTTTTGCTGAACTTTTATCAAAATCAAACTTAATCAGGCGAAGTGTTCTGGAAAAATTTGTGATTGACTCCGCGTATCAAACATTTCTATAACTTAAGCAAGTTAGAAGTGCTTATTGTATAGAAGTGCTTTTTTACCAATATGATCTGAGAGCTACTTGATGTAATTTTTGTCTTAGAAGCTTTTTCAAACTATTAAAGTTGAAATGATTTTCTCACCAATAAAAAAGAACAAAATGGGATACAAAAAAATCACACAGAGGCAACTCTGCGCTTCACATTATTTGTGATAATAAAATAAATACTTGTGATGAAAATAAAATGAAAAAAAAAATCATTGTCAAAAAATAATTACCAACAATTGCAATAAAAGTGAACAATATTTAAAAAATTTTTAATTCTACCATTAAAAACTTTCACTTAAAAAATCTACCATTAAAGAGTCGATTTTTAAAAAAAGAGTATCTTCTGCGGAACTATGCCGACAAAAGTAAGCAGACAGAGAAAATGTTCAGTTTGCAAAAAAAAACAGGTTTCGACTGGAATTGAATTCCTGTTTTTTTTTGTCTCAAGAATGGATGTTAAAGGAAAACTGAATCTTCAAAAAATAGGCTACGGGAACTAAGCCGATGAAAATAAGCAAACGGACAATAATCCGAAAAAGCACAAAAACTCTAGTTTGCAAAAAACTGATCGCGTGCTAATTCGAAATAAAAGCTTTTGCCTTCTCAAGCATTGTGTTACCTCTACGCCACATGTGTCAGATGGTTGATTGAAACTGACATTATGATTGCCAAGTGATAACAAAGCCAAAAACACCCGAGCAGAAACCCTTCATAAAAAATTCAAAAAAGTTATTTGCTAAAAAAATCCCTTTAAGTCCCCTTTCCCTATGAACATACATACACATACAAACACGCACACGAAACCTTTTTCTGACATCAATCGACGCAATGAAAGGCCACTAAGTCGGTATAAAACCAAGCCGAGACCTATCAAGCCAAAAAAAGGCAATTAAAAAAATCATTAAACTTTAACAAATCAAGTTGGTATATTACAACCAACGTGAAAAGCAAACTTCGATTGGGTCGTATGTTTAAAATGCTAATATGCTCAAAACATGTCTGTTGCAACAGAAACGCCCGGTAGATGAATGAGTCTAGGAGATGGATGAGAGTATTGTGAACAAAGTTATCTCTACGGGAAAAAAGAAAAGTGTAGTACCCGATTGCAATTCCCTTGCTTATTGCAAGGGTATAAAAAAATTGCAATTTTGATTTATTTGTTAAATATTACAGCAGCAATAAAAAGTGGTTTTGAACGACATGGGTTTTTGAAAAATATATCAAAATTGAAGACGACTTTGCCAACTTCATTATTTTTAAGTGATTGAAAATGAAAAAATTGTACCTTTGAAGGTCACCCCAGTTAGTAGTTTCTAAATTACTCACCCTGCAATCAATCGAACACTCACCAGTGTCGAGTACATTGATGACACAGGTGTGTTGGGGACAGCCTTCTGAAGAAACATGAAAGATGCCGGCCCTGTAGAATGAGTGCAGAAATGCCCCCCTCTGTCCTATTGGAGCCCCACTGGAGAACCCCAACTCCCCATTGACCCCAACTACACATTTCTACAATCACAACACATTAGATAATATGGTAAGTATAATACAATACAGTACATTTTCGGTACGATTTTATTTTAAAAACTCGCCTGCTGCGAAAAAGTTTAGGAAACATAAGCATCTGAATAGCATTTTGATTGCAGTCGAAACAGTCCAAATGCTCAATTTTTTATCGAGTTGTTTTAAAATTTGGATAATTGAAATATAGGCTAAAAAGGGAATACCCGAGTCGAGATTTTTCACCTAATTTGAAGCAAGATTCGAGCGTTGTTGAACGGTTTATCTAAAAAAAACGCTCAAAAACAGCTCAAATCTTGAGCGGTTTTTGAGCGTTTTTTTTTAGATAAACCGCTCAAAACCGTTCAAATCTTACGCGGTTTTTTAGATAAACCGTTCAAAAACCGCTCAAACCGCTCATTTTGAATCAAGATTTTGAGCGTAATTGTTTAAAAGAACCGCTCAAACCGCTCAAATCTTACATATTTTCCAGTGGTTATTTTGCTCGAGCATTTGAAAAAAGTCACTCACATTGTTTTTGGTCAGGACATCGAAAAAAATCTTGCTTGATTTGAGAACGGTTAAGCACTTTTTTTAAATTGTAGATAGTATTTCAACTGCATCTTAGCGTGGGTTGACCAAAAATGCTTCTTTCATACATTTGATGCAGGCAATTGTATGATTAGCATTTTCGGTGTGGGGAAATGTAAGATAAGCTTTTTCGGTTTATGGAGGTCAACCCGGGGTCACATTACCTTTCCAGGCCTTTTTGTTGGTTTTAATCGGTTTTCTTTATAAGACCGCTCAAAAACCGCATAAAAACCGCTCAAATCTTGCTTGAAAAACCGTTCAAAAATCGCCGCAAGAAAGGAGCGGTTTTTGAGCGGTTTTTAAGCAAGATTTGAGCTGTTTGAGCTGTTTTTCCAAAAAAAAACGCCCAAACCGCTCAAATCTTGCTGAAAAACCGCTCAAACCGCTCATATCTTGAGCGGTTTTTGAGCGGGATCTCGACCCGGGTATAATAGCTTATATTTAGATAAGAAAAATAGAATTTTTTACTATTCCCCCAAATTCCCCTATAGCACCTAGTAAAATAATACCGCGCTATAGAGAAATAGCCAAATGGTTATGCGGATTTTGCAATTAGTAGCACAATACTGGCGGCGGTTAATTAATGAGATTCGAAATATATATTAATTGAAAATGTCAAACAATTTAGATAGAGTACATATCAAAGTGAGATGAAACATTAAATCTAATTTTCATCCGAACGCTTCGACATGAACAAAAAGCGAAGTTATGTGTTGGTCAGTTCACTCCTGTTATTCAAGAGTTACACATACTGATTATGTAATAAGTACATATTGCGATTATCTATTACATCATAACACAAAACTTCATCGAACAGTGCACGGGAGGTCAGGTGGACACTCCTCGTAGTCGGAGATATCCGAGAAGAGAGATCCAAACAGCTGAACAAACAAACAAGCGACGAGAAGTTACGACACTCAATAAACACCAGGCAACAGAATATGATTGCACCAAACAAAAGTTGAGATGACCCTACAATTTGGGATTATGTAGTTTCCTTGGATACTTTCAAAAAACCAAAGCCTAGAACTGCGATCGAACAGTTTGTTAATTTACTAATTTTGACTATTCAAAAACTTTGAATAGAGAAGGCGGCTTATACACAAACTGAAGTTTTTGGGAAACCTTTAGAAAAATTGATGCTGTCAAAAAAAAATTGAAAAATAAAACGCGGTATAAACAGGCAGGCAAAAAATTTGATGACTGATGATTTGCGGCAGCCATTTTGGAAAAATCTCGGCTGGCTTCCTTAAAAGGCAATAACTAATCACGAAATATTTTCAAAATGGTATTAAGAAATTGAAAAAAATAAGAAATTTTGGTTTTTTATTTTGCTACCTTGTCATCAGGAGGTTCGACTCTGAACACATTATGCTTATTGCACCCGTCGTCCCACACCCAATAGACAGAGGAACCCTTCTGTACAGTGACCACGTGCGGCTGGAACCCCTCCCCCCTCGACACCCGCACCACGTGACCAGAGTTGCCCTCGTCCACCAGCAGGGCACATGTGTTAGTCCAGGTAGTGAATTCTACAGGCGTCAGCTGCAGTTCATTCAAGTCTCCGCCACTTTTGGATTTCCGCTCTTCAAGATCTGTTTGAGTTTTAGAGTTGGACCAAGAGGGACTGCCGAGCACGTGGAGACCGTCTTTTGTTACAGGATACGCAACTGCTCGTCTGGAAAAAAAAACTCAATACTAGCACTTAAATATTAGATCAGGTGTTAAGAGTTCAAACATCCCGACTTTTTTTAATTACAAGTTAAATGTTTCCAAAAGTAGGCTGACAAAAAATCGAATTAGAAATCTTTGTTGAGGTTGAAATAATTGAATTGTTTTAATTTGAATGAGTGAACTGAAGCTAAAAACTTAAGAGCATAAAAATGACAAAAAAAATTGAAGTTGGTTGTATTAATTAACCACCAAATATTTTACTCACAGTCAAAAATCTAATCAACATTGTTGTGATGTCATTGAGGCCGTTAAGATATATTTTGTCTTGTACAAAATGATCCCAAAAAACACAAAATCTACCAGCGGCAAGAAACGTCAGTCAGATGAGGTCAAGTTAAATTATTTTAAAACTCTTTCTTCATGAATGGCAGCTTATCCTATGGACAAATCAAAATGCAAAGTTTCGACGTATTTGCGTGTGATGATGATTGAACCAATGTTATACTTACCTCGGAATACATTCCATCGCACTTCGCAACTTTGCTTTTTGCACTGATCCCAACTGATCAAGCTGATAAATCTCAAAATCCGAACAGCTGTCGGCGACCCACATGACCACGTCGCCAGGCACCGTCTGGACCACCGACTGGGCGCCTCCTTTCCTCTGGGTCATTTTACTCCCCAAGAACTGTCCAGTTGGGATTTTATGAATGCGACACTTGGGCTGACCCACCACAATTATTCCGAATTTAGTGGGACTACTTTTGTCTATGAAATAATGCACGCCAGTTTTGAGAAACTGGTGTGTGAACAAAGCGGGTCCGAGTCTAGGCGGTCCGCTTTTGAAGCCCCGTTTCATAGATTTGCCCTGCTGGGTTATTTCAACGATGGATACTTCTGCATTGGAATTCCACTGCCAAACTACTGAGTCATTTGGGCTGATTTTCACCACTTGTGTCTGCTCATTTTCGGCCGACATCTAAACATATATTTGTTAAAACGTTCAGAATATTCTTGGATTTTTGTTGTTAATTTTTAACTGTTAAGTTCTAACATCTTATGCGGTTCTTACAACATTCAGCAATAATTATTTAAAAAATTATCGTATCGTTGCATTAGCCAACCGCAATTACATCTGGCAAAGTTTTTAAAATAGTTTTCAAAAAACCGACAATTTTCAAAAAAAAAAAATCCCCGGAACGAACAAAACCCATGAGAGACAAAAATTTTTATTCGTCTATATTTCAATAACGTATTGAGATCAGATTGCTTTAAATAAATGCAAGAACCTGTCTCGGCATTCCGTGAAATTTTTGGCTAAATCAAAATGTCGATAAATGTATTAATTTTTAATTTTACAAGCCTCAAAAAGTGTAATTGATTACTAATTAAATAATTAAAAAATAAGTCTTAAAAAATTCAATCGATTCAATTTTCTTACCATGTTGAACAGTTGTGAGCTCAAATTCAGCACCGAAAAGGTATACAGAGCAAAATTAAACTTGTTGAAAATTCAGGTTGCGACTAAAACCGTAAACGAACCAAAAATTTTGCTATGAAAAAGGCTGATATCAAAAGCATTCAGTCATAAATTGAAAATCAGTATATTTGAAAGTTTTTTGATGTATTGACGCTATTATGACTCACACTAACACTAATTTAGCTATTTCGACTCACTCTGACATTGATTGCTCCATGCCATGCAAACACATAAATGTAAGGTACACTTGCAATAAAAAATTAGCAGTGAAAGCTAGCAGGCAGGAAAAAAAGCCGCTAGATCCTTAAGAAAGACCAAAAACTCCTCAAATAATTGTAATCTGAAAACATTCAAAATGTTGCCTGGAATCACGTTTTTTTTTTGCGGAAACTGAAGCTGACGCGTTTAAATAATTTCCTGTAGAACCGTAAATATATTTTTGTCACAAACATTTTTGAATTATAATTTTTATTCTAGAAATTATAAAATTATGGCATTATGTGCGATCCGTAATGAAGCACAAAGCAGAGTAAAAATTTTAAGCAAAAACGACAAAATATACGAAATCAGTTGTTGTACGCAATTTTATTGAAAATTAAATACAAAAAAATTAGTTCTACGATGTCGCAACTAAGTCGACAAAACATAATCAGACAAATCAAAAGCCGAAATTTTTGTTAAAAGAATGTTTCCAGTTTGAAAAAAAAAACAGTTCCTGGTCAAATTCGAACCCACAAATTTTGGAGTCCTAGGCGTACTCTTCATCTGCAGGCTAGAAACGCATAGAACTTTCTATTCATCATGAACAAAGATACAAGTGATTCAAGTGAGTCTGCGAAACAAGTTGTTATTCCGAAAAAAGTCTAGATTCCCGTTTGATAACGCTTGCTTACCACAATTGTAATTGAGAAATCTTCTTATAGATCCTTTTTCTGAGAGAGTTGACAAGTGTTAAAATTTATCAGCCGAAAAATTTTGACGCTTAGGCCTGAAGAGACTGCTCAAAAATGACTTTTTCTTGTCTTCAAACGCCATGTAAATCGAAAGTAGTCGCAGATGTTTTCTTTTTTTTGAAACTAGTCAAATATAGTTGAAATCTGTTTCCAAAATTTTTGTGAAAATGGTTGTTTTAAAAACACTGTTACTTTGTTATAACTGGCTGGTTAAAGAACTAATTAAATATTTTTATTTGCTATTTCTGATGATAGATGCAACCGGATGAGTCCAAAGTTTTTTCATTTTAACTATAAAAGCATTTAATTACTGGATGTCACAACAAAAATGATAAAGAGATCCATGATACTTCTGAAAAATAAATTTTTTGAAAAATATTTTTTTGACAATTAAAATCTACAGAAAATTTTATGCAAAAGGGAACGAAATCAACTCTTTGTTAGGATCAAAAAAACCTGCCTCATTTCAATTGAGCATGATTTGTGAGGCGGTTTAAATTGCAGAAAATTTCATGCAAAAAGGAACAAAAGCATTGTTTTACTTGCATCAAAAAAACCTGCCTCAGTTCAATTGAGCATGATTGGTGAGGTGGTTTAAATTGTTGTGTTTGCATTGATACAAAAGGTCGCGTTGATATATTTTATCAGCAATTTTCACCTTTACGTATAAATTTAACTTTAAAAATGTCCGCACTAGAGAACCAATCTAAATTTGGCAATAGTATGAGGTTTTCAGGCTGAAAACGTGAATCTTCTAACGTCTTGAGTTTATTGGATTGGCGCGGTCGTGTGATTAACTTGTTTCCTTACAGTAACGGATTTAGGAAGGTGGGCAGATGCCCCTCTTCCCTCAAGGAATTGACCAGTGCCGACCCAAAGGATTTTCCTTCAGTACAAATTTAAGGCCTCCATTTTTGACCGATTTACTTTCAAATTTTCCTAAAGGAGCCTTTCGCGCCAAAATATACATGTAGTCATTTTGACGGGGGAGGGCCCGCCAAAAAACGCAATTTTTTGGTCAAATTGTTCCATAAAGCACCTTAAAACAGAAACGCAAAAAATACGGCGCAGAAATCAAAAGGATCTCAAAGTTGGGAAAGCTCAGAAAATCTTTTTGGTCGAGCTGAAACATCAAAATTTTTTTGAAAAATGCTAGATCCACTCCTGTTTGCTCTATAAATTGCAAAAAACTAGTGCTTAACAATGTGGATCAAAAAATACACTTTCCTATACAGGTCACGTTGAGGTCTTTTACTTCATCAGTTTTAATCATAATAACTTATTATCAGGCTCACAAATTAGCAGACTAGTATAAGATATTGGTAAAAATTAGGAACATCAAATTGGAGCCGCGCTTCTTTCCGCCGATTTTCGTTGTTTCCAGCTTTTTTCTGTATAGATGTTCGAAGCGTTTTGGCGCTCTTTTTCTACGAAATTGACGTATGCCGATACGCTTGCGAAACGTTCTTTTTTCTGAGAAAAATAACAGCACGTGGCCATTTTGTCTTATTTAGTCGTTTTTGACGGCATTTATTTGGTTGCACTATCTACATCTCAGTTTCTGCTGAATGTTTTTCTCTGTGCTTAGTTCGTTTCTACACCATGAAAACACCATTTTGGATGAAACTGTATTCAAACTCATGTTCGTGCAGTACAATATCAAACGTGTTTGAACCTTTCTGATAATAAAAGTTCTCAGATACTCCGCCTTTTTTCCGCCTAAAAAGGCCACTTATTTTGGCATGGTTCCTCGTAAATTTGATGTTCCTTGTAATAAGTATATCCCAGAGTTAAACTTGGAGAACGTATAACTTTATACAGAGCTGATTTAATTTATCCGGACAAAATGAGCAAAACTTGAAATTTAAACGCTTATATCTCATATTGGTTTGATTCTAGACAAAAAATGATCAAAATAAATCTTTCTTAATTTTTTAACAAAGTTAAATTTGTCCAATTTGTTTTGCAAAGTTCCGGCTAAAAAATGTATCCCAAAAACGATCATTTTTGGCTTTGTTTAGTCAATCAAAAATTACTCCAAACCACCTATTTTTTCATTTAATGACAAAACTATATCAATGCAAACCTATTATAACCCAACAAAATTTAGAGTCAGAAAAGGGCGCAAAAAGTTTGTAAATGTTTTCATTTAAACAAATTGGTGTTTTATATAGTAAAAATGACATTTTTTGTCTATCAAACGAAAATAAGTATGTTTATACAAAATTGAGAAAAATATACATCGTTTAAATTTTGTTAGGCTACATAAGAGGTTTGCATTGATATAGTTTTATCACTAAATGAATAAATAGGTTTGGAGTAAATTTTGGGTGAGTAAACAAAGCAAAAATGATCGTTTTTGGGGTAAATTTATAAGCCCAAATTTTGCCAAGTAAATTAGATCATGTTAGTTCTGTTAAAATTTTAAGCAAATTGGCCCTCCTCATTTTTTGTCTATAATCAAACCAATTTGAGAAAACTGCGTTTTAAATTTCAAGATGTATTCATTTTGTCCGGTTAATTTAAATCAACACTGTCTAAACCGGATTCAAATTTTATAGCACTGCGTGTTAAATGGTGTGTTCTGATTGGCTGAAGATACCGGCAAAAAAATTTAGTGAACGGCAGTTACATGCAGCTACCTGCGTAAATTACTTGTATTTTTTGAACTTATGACCATGAGGTGAAATTTAACATATATTTTGAAAAAAAAACTCATATTTTTCGACTCCGTGACTCACTTGTATACGGTGAGTAATTGGTTGTTGTGAGTGCACGGCGACTGTGATGGCCATTTGGCTGCTGAGGGGGTAGATGCAATAGGAAAACACTCCTCCCCTCTCCATCCTGAGAGACAAACGACCCCCCATCAAAGCAGTCCCCACCACATCCAACTCATTCTTGCTCAGCCCCTCCCCCATAACTTTACACATGCTGTCTCCTATTCCGCCATACTCTAAAAGCAAAACAGAGCCAACTACTGGGCTGTATAGAAAAAATGTTCAGCTTAATTTGAACTCTACGAAAAAAAACTCATTATCTTCTCTTTGGATCTACCTCTGTTCATTTTAAGTCTCGTCCTATGTTTTATTTTATTCAACAGCACTGAACTATACGAGTTCTGTTCAGTGGCGTATCTACAGTTTTGTAAAAACGTGGAAAAACTGATGACACTTTTCTAATGAAAACCTATTAAAAGAGTCCAGGAGAATTTTGGAAACTGTCACCAAAGTCTACCTTCAAGTGATTCGTTGTGGAGCTATAATATTGAAGGCTATTTAAAACAATTATTGAGGTATTCGCGCAAATATCCATCTCAGAGTTTTGAAACGAGTTGAGTGAGATATGTGGTTTTTCCTGGGATAATTTTCACCACTCACCGTTAGTGCCGCTTTCGGTGGAATCGATAAACTCCTCCTCTTTTAGTGGACTCTCTTTCACGTGAAATGTGTGACCAGAGAGCTGGACAGGTCTGTCCCAACACAATTTCACAAAGTCGTTCAACTCCACCTCCAGGACATCTCCCCTGCCCCCTTTTTGAGACTGCAGTTCGACAGAGTGCGACACAGGTGGCCTCGTGACCTCAACAGAGATGATCTGGGATGAATTCTCAGCCACTGCGAAGTGGAAAAATCCAGACTGTTTGAAGACAAAACAGCACAGACCGCTGGTGCTGAAAAATTAAAACATCATTTCAACAAATTTTTTCGGGTTGTTTTTTTAGGCCATGCACAATGGCTTCTGAAGCAAAGTAAAATGAAATGCCCACACATTTGATAATAATTTAGAGGCAGAACATGCTAATATCGGAAAGAGCTACCTGGGATTTGTCTTTATTAATCAATGGCAGTGAATAGCCTTCTGCAGCCACATCTATGATTATTCATTGATGAAAACTTAACTGTATGAGAGAAGCTCGAACGGCGATTATCGAAGCGCGTTGCCAGTTTTTTTTTTCAAGATAGTATAGTACAGTTTATCTTTTTGTTTTTCCTGAAAAATGTTCAAAAGTGTTTTTCAGCATAGAGCGAGATCCATTTTTTTCGAGAATAATTGTGTTTGTCTGCACGTTCTAATCCTATACGCTCATTTTATTATGGTATAGAGCTCGGATCTCTTTATCTTTTTCTCCCCTTTGAAAAAAAGGGGGAGATCCGTCACTATGTTCAAAATTCACACATGCTTAACCATTGAGATAGTCTTTCATATGGGTGGCAATTCTTTTTTATATAGTTTAAGAAATCTGAGAACTTTGGTGACCTTTCTAAATGAGCCGTGAATTGTGAGTTGATTTTGCGCTGGAACAGACGAGTGTGTTTGGGGTTGGTGGCCATGTCCACCTGGAACACAGACTGCGGGAGGGGACAGTTGTCCCATCTGAACCACACTCGGTCCCCCTCCCCAACTCTGATCACCTTCCCACTCCCCCCATCGTCGTCACTTAGAGTGAGCAAGTGTTCAATAGGATTGTCCTCCACCTCGATTACGCAATAGTTCCACTGTTTCAATTCCACCATTGTGTCTGTGTCTGTGTGACGTAAGTGTGACGCAATGATGACGTAAGTCTGGCTCTCCTCTCGTGGTATCTCGTATCTATTCACACTTCCTTCATGCATCTTGAGAGGCCTAAAAGCATTTCTGTTTCTCTTTCCAGTTCTTCTTAACGCTTCCAGTCTTAAACAGTCACTAAAAGAATCCTGGCCTGACCAAAAATGCTCATCATACAACTTTTATATATGGAGCAATGCTTATCATACAATTTCGTTCAATATCTTATCAGAAACCTTTGATGTCAATCGAGGAGAAATAATTCCATTTCGATGCCACAGTAAACTTCATCTCATACCTTTTCGATCTTAAGAGCTGCAATAGCTGCATTTATTATGTTGCGAGGGAGGGATGTTGGCCTTTTGTAGGTGTACGTTTAAATAGAGTGTGGGGTTAATGTTAAGGGGATCCGACGTAAGTTCAGAGTTTCTAGGAATGCTGGTATCTTTTTGAGTCATATTAGATCCCCCTGTTCTAACTTGAGGCACTTGGTGAGTCCCTGTTGCTGAGTGAGTCCAAAGTGACAAGAGTAAAGTCGTGTGCAGTTACTCCCCTCCCCCTCCCCCTCCCCCTCCCCATCTACTGTCTCAACCAAGAGTGGACTCGTGTCTCTCTGCACTCGCATGTGCTGACTGGAGAATGCACACATACCCCCTCCCCCTTTCAAAGTCTCTGTTTCTCGAGTGGGGGGACATCGACAGGTGAGGGCGGGTGTGAACAGATTGTGTTCTGACACTGACGCTGACATGACCAAGGAGCTGCTGCTGCTACACATCACATAAGGAAACAAAAAAATAATTAAATACGGCATTACACAACTACACGATAACTTAATCAGCTATTCGCTGAAACTATGTGAGGCAAAAAAAAGCCCGTAGCTATCCAAGTACCACATATGTTTTCACCATCGGTGAAAAAATCTAGAACCTAAAAAAATTTTTCATGAATTTTTTTGAGTAATCACCTGAAATAAACCTTCAAAAATTAGTTTAAAATAGCACACTAATGTAAAAAAAATAGTAAAATTGGGGCATCATACATCATACTAATAAACTTCGCATCACTCGCCCTCAGGGTAGGATTTAGGGGCGATGGGGGTTTGGACGCCCTTCCCTGAGAAACTCGATGCCCTCACCAACCACCAAAGGGTCCTCCCTTTGGTATTATTTTGTGACATCCATTTTAGGCCGACCAACCCTAAAATTTTTCTAAATGCGCCAATAATGTAGTTCCTGCGAATTGCAGAGGATCTATCAGTAGCCCTTAACAGTCCTGTCGAGGATAGTCCATTGTTATTATCTCCCCACATTCCAGACTGTGTTATTTTGTTGAGCGAAGCTCTTTTTTCCGACTCAAGGCCGTTTTTTTGCGACTAGAACTTTCACGTGGTACCACTATTGCAGCCAAATTCGGTCAGGTTGTGGTAGACCTGAAGCTAGAGGTCAAGTGAGAGCTCATCCTCACACACTATCATTGTCATGGCATATATATTAGTTTTCAAAGGGAGCGCGTCAAAATTTTCTAATAAAAAGCCCCAAAACCGCATTTAAGACGTTTTTTTTTAAATTTGCCTGCGGCGCATCAATTTTGACCAAAATTTGGTCTTTAGTGTTCTGGGACTGCTCGGAAAATCAGTTTGGCCGACCTAAAAAAAAGGTCGACAAAAGGTCGACAAAATCCTTCATCCGCTCCTGCCCTCACTTTCAATTAGCTATATAGAGAATTTTTTATTGAAAAAGCAAAAGTCTTTTTTTTGTTATATGTTTTCATTATTCAAAGTACAACAGGAATAGTTTCACTATGAGGATACTTTCGATCCCATGCGACCGCCCATGGAGGCACTTGATATCAGCTGACCAAAAATTTGGACCTTGCAGCTAATTTATCCTTGAAGGGTTGTTTGTAGGTATTTGCCAATTTTGCGTTCCACTTGGATTTTCATCAGAATTCTTTTTTTTGTAAATGAATCTTACATGTATACGCTTTTTAGGATACGTATAAAATTTTCACAAGATGTATGTAAAAATGATTTTTTCAAATTCTTAGAGATCTTACCAGAGTTTAAATATTACTGCCATATCCCTGGTATCCATAAAAAAAAATTGTCTATTTTTTTCCTGGAAAAATTGAAACTTTCGGAAAATTGGGAATTTTTGCAAAAAAATGCAATAAACGATCTTTTTGAAATTTGCATTTTTCTGGCCCACGCTATCCCATTAAAGTTATTACACTTCGGCGCCAACGGGCCCTTAAAAATTTTTATGCTTAAAAATTTCTAATGTCTTATGCTTAATGCTTAAAAGTCAGGGGTTTGAACTCCTTAAATTAGGAAAACATACTAAATATGAGAATTTTTCCTGAAATTGGGCCATGTTCAACTACACAACAAGTCATGAATATCTTTGCGTCAATAGGGTATGACTCATCAAACAAAACTACAATTAATTTCACCAACCAGACAAAAAAGAAGACGGTTGGTGCCAGTCTGGGTTGCCAGAGGAAAGAGCAGTTGGAGTCGAGGTCAAAGCAGACTCCATTTGGCACAGCGAACACATCAGCTCCAGAGTCACTCTCAATCACCTGGACAGATACTGACCAGTTGGATAATTAGTTGATAATAGTTAATAATCAATTAAAAAATTAATAATCAAACAAAAAATGGACCATCCATAATTTAATGCGAACAGCTCTCACGTGTGATCCTTCTTTTCTGGTTTTGGGGACTAGTCATATAGAAATTAGGCTCATTCGTACATTTATATGCAAAGATGAACCAATGGTACAATGACTTGGCCGAGATGATGACGCAGTGGGTTCTTCAAAGTGATACTATATGATACTATCTGTTGTAAAAGTATTGATGATATTATATGCATGATATTATATGAAATAAAAGTATTGGGTACCTGGGTGACTCCATAGTTCTGGGAGGCAGTGTCAGCTGACCACTCGAACAGCACCTTCTGAAACAACACAAACGGCGGTGTATCAACTAGCATAAAAGTTTTAAAACTGAAAATCTGGAATGAAACCAGTTCAAAACAAGTATTTTATATATCCAATTATATTCTTGATAACTATCACTGTAAAAGACTTAGAACTAACCAATCATGATCCATGACTAAAACGTACGATGTTTGTAAGCTGAAATTATTGATAGTTTCAGTCAGAGAAGAAAAATTTAATTTAGAAAGCAGTTGCTCTTCGTCTCCTTTAACCTCGCAAGAATACGAGTATATACTAGATCTATTGAGACTAGGAGATATAAGAGTAAGATTAAGATTGGTGTTAGACTAAGAAGTTGCGCGAATCTATCCGGCCAAAATAAGATAGCGTGATTAACAGACGGTGTACCCTATCCAAAATTACTCTATGAGAAAGCCACCGCCGACTTAAACTCACATCGTATCGACATTTTCAAGTCTAAAGTCTAGATTTTGAGGTTTTCAAACTTTTATGTTAGTCAAGCTTTATGTTAGTCGAGCGGTCATCAACACAAACCCATGACAGAAAAATTAAAATACACACATTAACAAACAAATCATTTTCCCTAAAAAACATTTCGTGGCAAGAACCAAAAGCATTTACAAGTTTGGAATCTAACTAATAAGAGTAGCCCCTGGTGTCGAACAAATAGAAACAGTTCCCGAGCCCAATATTCAAAAAGGAATTGAAAAGTAAATAGGGATTAGGGATCAATTAAGCAATTCCCCCCTCTCTTTTTCTGGGGGGGGGGGTGAGATAGCTCAATAGTTTGAATGATATGAAGAGAGCTAAAAATTACATTCCGAGTGAAAAAATCAAGAAAAACTGAGGCACAAAAAGTGACTTTTTTCTGTCCTAAATTGAAAAAAGCTACTGCACACAAATTCAATGTGCTGCGGAGAACAGTTTTTCATATTCAGATACGAGGCTAGAACACGAACCCTGGCAAGTCGCTTTCCTCGATGAGGCAATGGTAGCCCTAACAAAAATTTGCAAAAAAAAAAGTTTTAAATAAATTTTGATTTTTTTTCTTTATGAAGTTTTTCTCGATACTCATGCCAAATACCCTTCAAACGGTCAATTGATTGCGTGCTATCAACACATCAACCATCTACCGACGTCTTTTTGTAGCATTTTACCGTTTTTGCTTGGCGGGAGATAACTCAATTGATCCGTAAATAGATTTTAAAATTTCTGTAATTTTTGTGCGCGGTGTAATAAAAAGCACAACACTGAAGCTTAGATTATAAGTAAATTAGGAATAATGTGTTACTGTTGCTCAGAAAAAAAACAAAAAAATCTTTATAAATTTCAAAAACTATAGCAAAAAATTTTGCAAAAAAAGTTATAAAAAATTATGAAACACTCGACGACAAAATTCCTCCCAAATCAAGAGGGCGAAAATTAAGCGTTCCTGTCTAAGTTACGTCAAAAACCTAAATATCATGAAAGTATGAAAGCTTAGACGTGGGGAAACTTTGAGTTCAGTATAAAGAAACGACTCACGTCGTGCTTTTCCACGGCCAAATTGCAATGAGAAAATCCTTCTTGAGATATAGACACTCTCCAAGTCTTCATCTTCAGTCCAATATATCATCCAAATTACAAGATTAAATGTTTAAAGTATAAATGAGTTGCTTGGGATATTCTCCTTTGTTTTGGATGGTTTGGCAGAATTTGACAAGAACGAGCAAATAGCAACCATAAGAGTGCTCTTGTAGTTTTGAACCGCTGCCATTATTCGACTATCAAAAATTCAACATTCAGGAAACGCTTCTACGGCTGCTTGCGTTTTGCTTGCTCACAAAGGTGAAAAGTGGCTTCTGTTCGTTTTTCTTTTAAAACAATTTTCCAATCGCGTGGAAAAGTGATTGAAAAAATTTGCGGATGATTTGAAATCGAAGGAAACGGTGGCGAGTTTAAATAATTGATAAGGTATGTGTGGCTTTGGAAGTGAAACTGCATCAGAAGCGCACTGGAAAAAGTAAAAAAAATATATATGGTGATGTTTTTGAGTTGTTTGCATGTGATGCTGAATTTGATAGTAATCAATCCAATTGACAAATTAAACACTAATTTTAGACGAGATCTTTTCTATTAAATTTTAAACTGAGAAATTGATTAATGGAACCATGCTATCAGTAAATAATTTTTTGACGAAAAGATTTTTTTCTAATGAACAAACTGCGATCACAGATCAACTCAGCATTTTTTGGAACTGATTCGAACGTGCCAGTTCTCTGACAAGTAACGTTCTGTTCCCGGTTGAAAAAGAAATGAAAAACAATCACCCTATCTCGTCAAAAAACTCGATTTTGATATGAACTGATTATACTTTTTTTTTGTGGGTACCAGTCCGAGCTAGTGTATTGGTATATGGGGTCATCGCGAAAAGTAATATTAATATAAAAATGCTTATGTAGGAGCCGACAATAACGCAAAATTTTGTGCTAAGTTTCATGTTAAGAGTTGAATGGTAGATCAAAGTGTCTCAGATTGCGATGGAGAAGCGAATCTAGGTTCTTCATCTAGGTTTATGATAACATTGTCCGCCGTTGACATTATGTCCATGGGCCAAACTGTGTACTGGATAGGCGCACAATTTTTTGTCTGTATGTTCCTGGTTTCCAGAGACAAGTCCTTAAATATGTTCCAAAATGAAAGTGGATTCCGCGTACAAATACCTGTAACGTAAATTTTGTCGACACATTAATTTTGTTGCAAATTCCGAAAACTGGGTATCCAAGCTCTTTGTCACTTGTGCTCGGTTACAAGCACAACCCAAACTTTTTCAGAAATTATATTTAGTCAACAAAAAATCAGTTTTTTGGTTTATGGAAAAACACCTACCATACAATTCTCATAAATAAAAAAATGTTTATCATAAAGATTTCAAACAATTTTCTGAACATATAGAATTGTATGAAATTGTAGGAAGTTTCTCACATATCATATATCAACTAACCTTATGTTGAGGCTAACATCAAAGAAACTGATCCCGAAGAAAAAATGCAGGAGGAGGTGAAATATACACCCGATCATGGTTATAGTGAAATAACAATATCTGTTTTCAAACGTTATGCGAACTTGTTCATGACTTGCAAATGAGTAAGTTACCACCCTAGTCGATCGGGGAGGGTTATCTTGCAAGATCTTGCAAGGTTCTTGCAAATGAGGGTTATCTTGCAAGATCTTGCAATATGAAGGTTATATTACAAGATCTTGCAAGAGTGAGGTTATCTTGCTAGAATCTTGCAAGATAACCAACTACGAAATTTTCACGAATCCTTATATTAAGCACCAGAAAAAATTGTGTAGATCCAACTTGACTACGGTCACAAAAAATCTGAGTTTAAGCTCGGAAAAAAATTAGGTTACGCAAATTTTGAAAACGTTCATATTTATTTTGATTTTTGGTTTTTCTTAAAGTAAATATTTTCAGATCGTCGTTATAATTTAATCATTTCAAATTAAAAATTTCAAAAACAAGTTTTTTGACTTTGTTCAAATGTTTCATCTAGTTTTGCACTTCTAGCGGTTAAATTTCAATTTTTCTTTATTTTTTGGTCAAAATATTGACAAATAGAGTCAATTAGCCAATTAGCTTGAGATATTTTGTATGTTGTGTTCACAAAAATCCGAATAAATATTTATGCTCTTATTATTATGAAGTTATATTTATTTTTTTAATACTTGCTACTGGTGAAGTGTCTGCTGGTCAAAAATGTACACTTGTCTTCTTGTGTAAAGTTTTTTTCACAAAAAAAACTTGTCTTTAATGCATTACTTTTATCAACCGCAAATCTATTTTTGTACGCAAACAATTTTTTTTTCAACCGCAAATCTATTTTTGTACGAAAACAATTTTTTCCAAAAAAATTCGGCCTGCAAAATTTAATTTTTTGTGTGCATAACGTAGTCCTGGCTACAATAATGTTGGACTTTGTTCCCTTTTCGCTTTATATTTTTTCAAAAATGCTGAAAATTACTATTCCTTTTGAATGGCGTGTTTATGTATGCCTTGATCAATGTCTGATAATTTAGTGTCAATTAGCTTGAGATAATTTGTATAATGTTTTCACATAAATCGGATAACAAAATATGTTCTGATTATTATGAAGCTATATCTATCTTTTTAATGTTGATTTATTCAAGTAATTAATATTTTCCACTTGCTACCGATGAAGTGTCTACTGGTAAGAAAAACATACTTTTATCTTCATGTAAAGAGTTTTTTGGAAGCCTTAAAGGAGGCTGTTTTGAAAGATTCTTGCAAGATCTTGCAAGATAACCTCCCTTAATCAACTAGGGCAACTCACTGGAAATGCGATACATTGCAACAACTTTAAGAACAGCTCCAGATCAAACACATGAGAACTACCAGTAGTCTCCGGATCAAAATTCCTAATAACAAATCACTTTTTTTCTTTTTCTGTCAATCAAATGTATGTAGAAATTCAGTTGTTGTTTGAACTAATAGTTGGGTCTAATACATGGATAAAACTTCATGTTCACTTGTTGTTCCGACCACTGAAAATAGGGAGGAACTTGTATATGGTTTTTTTTCCACGCAAAATCAGGTAATACAAATAATCATCGGACTGGGTTGAATGATATATCATATAATAGTAACAATAATTCCAATTGGGTAGTTCATAAAGTTAAAAGTCACTCCAAATATTTTACTGCCTAGGATAGCACCATTGGACCCTGAAGTCCGCTGGCAGGTGTCTCAGCGCCGAAAATCATTTAGGAAATGTTTGATACTTGGTGAGAAATAAATTCTCAATATTTCAAATGAAATCATGACTACTTAGATATTAAAATTGTTTCAGTCGCGATTCGAACCACATTAAACCACATTTCTCAAAACTTTTTCTTAAGTCGAGAAAAACCGGTTTGAAATATTTGAGTTTTCATCTAATTTCGAGCAAGTAAAGCGTTTACAATCAATTAACGTTTGTTTAAAAAGGAAATTAGAAGTTTAGGCTAAAAAAACTTGATTTTACTAAAAAGAAGCTTAATTTAGCTCTTCTCTGGCAAAAAATAAATAGTTTTGAAAAATCTTTAAAATTTTGAGTGGAGAAAAAGGAGAAAAAATTCGAAAAAGTTTATATTTATAATTTATTTTT
>NC_087068.1:5795562-5911392 GCF_963678635.1 Symsagittifera roscoffensis | reverse complement strand
GGACAGTTCCTACTGTCCCAAAACCCTTCGTCCAAGTGTTGGGACACTTCGTACTGTCGCAGGACCTTTCGTCCTTGTGTTGGGACACTCCACACTGTCCCAAGACCCCTCACTTAAGCGTTACGACACTTCGCACTGTTCCAAGACCCCCACTCAAGTGTTGGGACACTTCGCACTGTCCCAAGACCCATCACTCAAGTCATGGGGCACTTCGCACTGTCCCAAGACTGCCTGCTCAAGATTTGGTTCACTTCGTACTGTCCCAAGACCCCTCACTCAAGCGTTGGGGCACGTAGCACTGTCCCAAGAACCCTCACTCAAGTATTGGGACACTTCTCATTGTCCCACGACTGCCTGCTCAAGTGTTGGGACCTTTCATACTGTCACAAGACCCCTCACTCAAGCGTTGGGGCACTTCGCACTGTCCCAAGACCTCCCAGTAGTATATGAGTGAGCAAGAGTTTGGCGACCCCCATGTATTAAGATAGGCCATAGACTATCCGGTCGCCAACCTATGTATTAAGATAGGGAATAAATTCCAATATATTAAGATAGGCAATAGGTTTCCCATGTATTACGATACGAGGTTTCAGATGGTAAGTTTCGGATGGCAAGTTTCAGAAAAATTTTTGGCGCCCGAATTTTTTGAGCTCGATTTTGCCAATACTTGCGTTTCTTAGTCAACTTCTACAATTTGTGATATGTAAGGACTATCTTGTTTTACAAAAATTCGGTATGGTAAGTTTCAGAAGGTGAGTCTCAGAAAATTTTTTGAAAATTTTTAAAGTTTTACTTACAAATACATTTTTATCTTGAAAAAACAATTTTTTTATTAAAAATTGAAAAAAAAAATTTTTGGATGGCAAGTTTCAGGTGGTAAGTTTCGACGAAAATTGAGTTTCGATTTAGAGTATGGGATCATAAACTAATATATCACGGAAAATTTTTTTTCTCGATAGAATCTTAAATTCTTATTTCAAGTTATTTATTTTCCCTCAGGTTATCTGGGGAAAATTGTCAAGAGGGAATTATCTTTGACAGGTTAGTTATTCCGCTCCACGGGATATCAGGGGAATCTTGACAGCTCCTCACGGTTGATTACTTTTATATCCTACTTAATCTTTTTTCCGCAGGTTATCTGGAGAACGGATGACAGGTTCATTACACTTGTTAATTTTATGACTTATTTTATCTTTTTTCACATAATTATCTAACTTATTTTTACCTCAACTGGTTTATTTATTCTGTCATATTTCTTGCTACGATTCATTTCAGTTCTCTTTTATCACTTTGTCTTTGAAATTTCTTTGAAATTTCCAAATTTTCCAAAAAAATTATTTGAAATTTCCAAATTTTCCAAAAAATTATCATCCAAATTTATCAATTGCTCAGCCACGGTAAAAGTTTACACTGAGAAAAACATAGTACCATTTTTTTTTTGGTTCTGATATTTTTGTGTAATAATTTTTCCATCTTTCTGAGAGTAAACTTTTAAGAAAGTTATACAATTTACTAGAAATTGGTTACAATTTTCGTAAATTTATCTAGTCTATCGTTAGTTCTTTCAATTGGGGGACTACAACACCCATATTCCATCATCATTCTCCGTATTTCATCAAGAGGTTAGTTGCTAAGATGCTTTTCATAAAAAAAATTAAGGAATTTAAAAAGTTAAATTACATAAATAATCAAACAATTCACTACATCGTATAGTAAAATTACTGCAAAAATTTACACTTACAAATAAAAAACTCACTTTTACATAAAATTACTGATAAAATTCAAAACATACACATCATGAACATTATTCAAGTTCTTCTGGAAGAATTTAAAAAGTAGAAGAGCTGAATAAATTGCGTAAAAACCACACAAATTATCAGTTTTTTGTAGCTTTCGAGGAACCATTCGTCGAAACTTTTTTTGGCAAAAAAGGGTAAGTTGATCTCTTTCTTCCCAAAGAATCAGCAAAGTAGTAGCTTTTATTCATTCGAGCAATCAAAATCCAGTGTTCTCCTCTATCATTGCTTGGGGCTGAGTTAATAATTGCAAAAGAGTATTTTGTTAGTTGAGGTACTGTATCAGAAGGGTATGATACCATGTACTTGAACCTGAGCTCTGGAATTCTTTCAAAAATTTGCAAAAGTGAAATGTTATCCATCTTTGCAATTGTAGGCTGATTACAGCTAAAAATGAAATTGATAGTTTGATAGTGTACTTTAGGTTAAAAAAAGGAAGAATAATGACTTACACACATTTAGGAATTGAATCAACAAAGTCCCATACACAAGCCTTATATAGTGGGCAAAGTTTATTGAATACTGCTTTACAGTCTAGGTTGAAAAAGTGTCTCGGGTTTTCAACTAAACAGCATTCCTTCTCTATTTTTTCTGGAGCTTTAGGTCTGAAGAAAAACAATATAGATAGTACAGAGATAGTAATAAAGCAAAGTCCCAAAAAAGTTACAATATTTTTATAGGAACCTGAAAACTCAAAAAAATTAAACATTTTTAGCGACTGTTCCGAATTTGTCAATTTGAATATTTGATAGTCTTTCTCCCAAGACTATCACTGCCGTTACTTGCTCCAAGGGAAATTGGAAAAACATTTCTAATCTCAAGCTTTCTCCACAAAGTTCTGGATAATACAAGTGTTCAGCGGCATCCTGTAGTGAAGTCAAGTCGAAAACTAGAATATAGTGATTTTGAAAATCTTCCATAGGAAGAGCTGGAAAATCTTCGTTAAACTGCATTGCTTTCATTGTTGTAACATAGGTTCGACAAGGAGAAGTTGTATCTAATGAAATAATTGCTCTTCCACCCCGAATAATTCTAAGCTCTGTCAAATGAAAGTGTTGATAATTGAAAGGATTTTCATAAAAAGATCCCGCAACAGCCGAATTTGTATTCATTGCAACAGCTATCCTTCTGATTGGGACATTATTGAAAACATTTTCCTGAATAAACTGGTTTTGACGAGATGGAATGATAAAGGTTCTTGCTATAGTTTCCATGTAATTGTAATGAGCAGGTTCCCTTTCCAGATTCCATTGCAAATATTGATGATTGGGTTCAGCTACTAAAATTCTTCTGGTAAACAGTGAACAATCAACTATTTTCAGACTGACATTTGGATTATCAGATAACATGTAAAAATTAGGACTAGCTCGAATAAGTTTAATTCGAACTTTGGTATTTGGTAGCAACAGTTTTTCGCAAGTAAACAAATCAATGGCGAGCCTCCCATAGAGTGAAAAAGTTATCCCTGTTCCCAAGGAATTTGCTCAATCAGTGAATGGAGACATATCAAATGCATCAGGATTTTCTTCAAAACTGTATCCATGACAAGCAAGAATTCCTTTATTACTCACTGCTGACGAGTTGAATTCGTTCGATATCTGTGCCTTATGAGGATATAACCCATTGGCCTTGTAAACCATTGTATTGTTAAAATAAACTTCACAATTGGAGAATAGAGAATGCAGTAGATTGTTTACTTAAGTTAAGTAAGTTTGTTGTTCCTCATCTGAATCTTCCTCCGATTTTGCTTTATGTTCTGCTTTTTCTTTTTTGAAAGCATCAAACAATCTTCCTTTGAATAGTTGAAGCTTTAAGCTAAGATGGGTATCACGCATATACAAGTAGAGATTACGATCCGTTTCAAATTCAAACTCAATACTGCTTTCATCCAGAGAAGTACTGGGGAATACTTCCTGTGTGTAAGATGACATAATTGTTTCCAAAACTGGGACTTTATCAAAAATCTGCAAAGAAAAATTTGTAAACGCTCCGTACCGAAAATGACTACTTTGATTTCCACTCATTTTATCTTGTCAAAAATGTCTTTGCGAGAGCGACTGATTTTTGAACTACTCTTTTGGGAAATGGTTCTTCTTGTTCTACACTTGGATTTCATTTTTCCACCTCCCAGCTGTTTTCAAACTGTTTTTGTTCCAACATCTTTTGCAAACGTTTTGAGTTTTTTTCGTCCACTGACAAGTTCTCCAATCTCTGGAGCGGCAATTTCAAATAAATCTGCTCCAATTCTTTTTGCAGCTGGGACTATATATTTTTTAATGAAGGGAATTGCAGTTCTCCCAAGAGTTTGTGCAAGAGCACCAAAACCTCTTCCACGCTGCCTTGCATGTCCACGAAAAATAGGAAAATTAGCTGAACTTTGAGCAACCATTTCGTATGAAGTATAAATCAAAAATTATTACCGAAATCTTGCGAAACAAGAGGACAACTCGTGTAATTCCTACGGACACAAAAGGAATTTTTTCACCTGTAGTATCCCTTAGTTCTATTTTTATGCTGTGGAAAGAGTTTTTTAATAATTTTTTAAATTGTAGATTTGTGAAGGATTGATAGTTCATGTACTGTCCTGTAGATGTTTTGTCTCCATTTTTTACTTTGGAAATGAAAGGAATACAACGCAGTAATGGAGTTTTTGTATCGCCTACTATATTATATTCCATAATATCACTATAAATCATTAAGGAATGTATTCTTATAATATCGTAAGAATACTGAGGATAATGTGGTCCTTTTCCTTTCATTATGACACCTGTCTGATTTTGTTCTAAATCACAACCAAAAATGTCACTCAAATCAGCACTTTGAATTATAAACACTGATTGATGCTCAGGTAAATGAATGGCAATTTTTTGTGTAATCTTATCTACTGATACATAAATTCCGTTATATTCATATTTTTGTGCGCCTATACGTTTTCGAACTTTGCCATTCATGGCTACAACTATATCAACAATACTTGGACACAATCTAGGTTCAACATGCATCGGTTGAATCTTTCTTTTTTCCTCAGGACTTTCTCGTTGATCTACGAAGTTAAACTTTCCCTCTGTAACGTTTTGGTACAAAGAAGGGTACGATATTTCTGAAATAGCAACCTCCCATTCTCCTTTTAGATGTATTTGTTCCGGTAGAAAATTTATAAAGGAACTAAGACTGTTATTCGGATAACAATTAAAAGAAGCATTAGAAACTAGCTCAATAGTAAAAGAATCCATGACAACTGATCGATAGAAAATCAATTTAAAAAATGACTTACCACTAATCTGAACATTTTCTCAGCTCTTTTTCATAAAATTTTCCCAGAATTTCTTCTTTTTTGAGATCTTTGATGATGTATGTTGGAGGTTTTTTTGTAGATTTTGTCGAAATTTCAAAAATTTCATCTGTAAACTGTGGCTTGTATCCTTTTCGGAACGGAATATCATTTTTCGAAATTCTAACTCTATCACCAATTTTGAATTTTGGTTTAGTATATTTCTTGAATGATTTGTTATACAATATTGATAAAAAATAACTGTTTTTCACATCTCTGGGAGATTTTCCAATTGATCGATTTTTGCAGCAGTTCAATGTAGAAACAAATTGCTGCAATTTGGGGATAATTTTTTCACCATGATCTTCAATGTAACGATATATTATATGTTTTAAAGATTGAATTGCTCTCTCAGCAAATGCAGCTTTGGTTTCACTCATTGTTGAGTAAACTTCAATGTCTTTCTCCTTGCAAAACTTTTTAAAAGTTCCCCCATATGCTGTTCTTTTATCAACCCAAAGTTTTTCAGGAGCGTTTTTTCGAGAAATCATTTTTCTAAAAGCTTGTAAAGTGTCTTTGGCATACTTTTTTTTCATTGTTTGAACTCTGACAAATCTCGAAAAAATATCTACAGCAACTAATAAATACTTGACTCCATTGTTTTGACTAGCTAATTTGTCTACAAAAGCCAAGTCCATACACCAGATTTCATTGATATATTTAGAAAACGCTTGAAGTCTTCGGAAAGACCTGATTGGTGGACCAAATTTTGTATACGATGTCTTGGTTTGTAAAAACTTTTCTACTTTCTTTTTTGATAAACCACTCGCTTTACTCAAGTTTTGAATAGAACCGTACGCAGCTCTGCCCCTAGAAAACAATCTGTTTAGTCTTACCTTTTCAGATTTTGAAAGGGATCCAAGTTCCTCTATCTTTTGCTTTGGCATTCTTGTTAATAACAAGTTTAGAAGGAATATGTGTTGCTTCCAAAATTGTAAAGTAAATATCTGGAAAATCGGTATTTTTTCGCTTTAGTGCACACACAAAGTCTACAATAGATTCTTTTGTATTTCGATTATCCAATATAATATTGTCTGACTGGCTGATTTTAATTCTAGGAGAATTCAAAATTAAATCAATAATATTCTTATTGTTGCTCGTTTTCAACCTCGCATTTACAGCACTGTAAATAGAATCAAAATTTTTTGGTACAATCTCCTCTTTTTCTTGCTTTTGTTCCAATTTTTGTTTACTTGGAAGTGTTTTTTGTGATTGATAAACTGAGTACGGAATTAAAACAAACTATTGCATACTATGTCAATCGTTTAATGACAAAAGGTGTGATGATAGATATCAATTGTAACCCTTTAGTTGAACTTGAAATAATTCTTATTTTGTGTCGAGGAGTTCTTTTTTGTGTTAGTTCTGAAATTTCTTTTCGATATTTTACTACGTCTTTTAAAATGACGATCTCGAAGCTCTCCTCTTAATAGGTTTACTAAACACTCGCTCAGAAACTGAATGAAATCTTTTGGGCAATTGAGAATGAATTGTTTTCGAAGCCTTAGGGAAAGTTTTTGAAATATTGGGAGAATAGAGACGTATTTTGTACTCATCGTCCAAAAACTTTGTCTCTATTCCAGCTGGTAAGTAAAATTGTGTTGGAACTGAGCCACTATTAGTGCAATACCTAAGTGAATCAACTGTTTTTGGGGTTAAATCAATAAGTAAATGACCATCAGGAACGGATGTTGCATCTTGATACCACTCTTTCAGTTGAGATCCTAGACCTAGTTGTTGACTTAATGTATTGATTTGTAAAACATCCCTCGGCGACTTGAACAAGACTATGTGTGTATTTTGTAACTCTACATCTCGTCCTAATTTGCTTTGATGAAATAAATTATGTTTGATGTATATAGTATTCGGACCCCTGTGTCTCCCCGCAGTAGCAATTTTTACAAATTGTTTGGAGTTTGAAATTTCTTCACAAGAATCATCAAATATAAGCAAATACTTAGTTCCATTATTGGGGAGATTTTCAATCAAGTCAAAATCTACTCCTTGGATAAATTTAAGGTTTTTTCTTTGCATTTGACTATAAAGAGGTTGATAATGTTGATAAAAATAAAAAATTTTGTCGAATGCTGGTTGAAAAGTACCAATTTTCAACCAATCAAAAATAAGATGCGATTTTCCAGATCCACTTGGTCCAACTAGGGAAATAAAAATTCGTTCTTTGGTAGATATTATTTTATTCATAGCTTTGAAGAAGGTAGAATATAACCGACTGTACTTGATAAAATAGCTACCCAAACTGTTGTTTCTTCACATGTTGTGGATAACATAATTCGAACGATTGCACATACTAGCATCAAAACTATAACAAAAAATTGGCACAAAAAAAACTAAAAGAGATCTATTACATGTACGTCCAAACAATTTCCATGATTTTCCTTCATGATTTTCTTCATCAAAAACAAAATTTCCTAAATTTACGGGTTTGTCACATTGATCGACCATCTTAACTCTAAAAAGAAAAAGTTGACAATGAAATTTAATTAAAGTTTGAAAATGGCAGTACATTAAGAATAATATAATTTACAGTTTGTTAAAAAAACATCGAGTCCATGTTCCGTATGCAAATGCTTTTCTTTCTGCACAGTGAAGAGTTTTTGCATGACAAAATGGGTAGTTGCTACACCTCCAATCATATTCTTCATCTTTGAATATCAAAAACTGAACTTTAGGGCAAGCGTAGTCATCCAAATTAAAAATCTTTGTTTCCAAAAATTCTGATAGAACCTTATATTTTTCATAACCTTTTGCAAAAAATTCCGTGTCTGTGGCTTCTAGATTTTTCAAAATTTTTTCAAGTTCAGTATATTTTTCGTAACCACTGCTCCAATTGATTCCATGAAGATGCTGTGTACACCAAAAAGATTGGGATGTTGGTTTGAATTTTTTGGGAGGAAGAAAGGAATATCCTTCTGTTTGTCCATCCATATAAACTCCTAATTCTTTCACTATATTGTTTTCGATACATTCAACATCCAAAACAACTAGACTCATTCTGTTAACTGATTTCTCTGGAGTTTTTGTTAAAAATGATTAACAATCAAACAAAGCATATACTGATGAAGCAAATATTTTAACATATAAACAGAAAAATAATCCAGTCACGTGACCAAGAAAGCATGAACTGGGGAGACTAGGTGCAACATAACAAATAACAATACCCAGGACCTTTTTTTGTAGTAGATTTCACAGATCCAGCAGAGTCGTGTAGAATTGCATGTAGTCTAAAAATTTTGGAGTTTGCAAAAAAATAATCCATACAGGAATTTCCGTATCCAATTAGTCCGCCAAAAGGAAGTTTTTGGTCCATTTCTTTTAAATTTATGTCCGGCTCCAAAACAATACAGGTACAAAGAAATAAATTTTTTCTTTTTGTATTTGATGAAAAATCTTGCCTAATAATCTCAAAAACTCTTAGAATTTCATTCAATTTCTGTACGTTCATTTTCTACAGTGCATTCGTCAATAATGATACAAGATTTTTTGAAGATCTCTACATAACCTAGTAATGAAGGAAGCATATCAAGTAATTTATCATATTCTTCTCTTTGTCGTTGTAAAGATTGATTATTTTTCCATTGATTTCCATTTCTACGATATTCTACAAGATCTATTTTTTTGGTATCAGATCGGTATCCTATGGGAATTTTTCTTCTACCATTATGCAGCGTCCACTCAAAGTGAGATATTTATGAGTCTACGTCCAAATTCTGCAAGTTTGGTAAATTCTGAGATTCTATAATTGTTAGTGAAATTTTTTGGGACTTTTCTTCTAGAACAATATGAAAAAGTCCCAATTTATTGTGAAGTTTTAAGGGTAAATTTCTTGAAAAACCAATATTCCAACTCATACTGTTCAACACCAATACTAAATGAAAAATGATTTTGAGGATAATTAGTTAAATTACAAGACAAAAAACATAAACAACACAAATTTTTGTACATTACAGTTCTCAACAAACATAAAGTCTCCCAAAATTTGGGACAGTTCTTTGAATTCGTTCAAAGTATAGTTGACATAGGCAACTTGTTTCATTGCTTCATTTTCTTTTGCGGTGAATAGTCGAATCTGAATGTAGGGAGGTTTGTTAATATTGTACTTCTTGATCGTGACACAAACTTGTCTTCTATTGTATGTTGCTATGTCATACACTTTGTTGCAGTTGGCAAGCTCCTGATCCATAGTTGACTCTTTGTCAGAAGTGAGTTCCAATATAGGAACGAGTCCATTTGAGATTAAACGAAATTGAAAGTAAACAATATGACTCATTCACTGAACCATAAAAGGAAATAGATCTATGATTGGAATTTTTGAGGGAAATTTCCAAATATGGAATTGTGTAGGTGTTAGTGTTCCTATATAAATCCTCAATTTTCAGCAAAAATCATTGTTCCAGATGGCTGCAGCTATGTGTCGAGCTCTTCCCAGCTTTTATTCAGAGTATAGTCAAAAATCGCAATTTTTTTCCGTTTCCAGTGATTTTTACGAAAAATTTATAGTAGCCAATAATTTTTGTGTCTCTACCCACAATTCTTACTGTTCTTTGGAAAATTGTAAGTTCCACATACTTCTGATTGGTTCATCTTTCGATCGAATTTTACAACGATTGAGTAATTTTCATTTCACATACCAAATTATCGATTGTCTTTACACTCTGTACAAATACAGATTTTATTCGAATGTTATTTCATCAACTGGCGAAGTTTTCAATCAAATTGATCGCGCTGTTCATCACAATTTGGAATGGAAAGGAGCAGAAAAAATGCCAAAGAAAAGACTGTTACGCAAAAAATTCAAAAGTCACTATTTATATTCTAACCAGAAACTAGCTTCCACACAAACTATTGGTTCAGCTTTTCTAGAAAGAGTTCGTAAAATACAAAACTCAAAATATGAACATGATTTGTTAAAAACAATTGACTGTTTTATTGATGGTTATGGATTTGTAAATAGTGATCATGTCAATTTTTCAATAAAAAACTTCTGATATTCCATCTATTTTCTCTCATATGTTTACAAAGTTACCATTAATTACCGAAAAAAAAATCACTGTGGTCAAAAACTTTTGCACAAAAAATTATCAAACATGTAAGAAAGATGTAATATTTGTTTTGATTTTCAAAAAGTTGCAAAAAAACATTTCAATTTTTTTAACAAGTTTTAAAAAATGTTTCAATTTTTTTGACATAATGCGAAAATTGTTTCACTTTTTTCGACAAAATGCAAAAAGTGTTTTACTTTTTTCGCTAAAATGCGAAAAGTGATTCAATTTTTTCGACAAAATGCGAAAAGCGTTTTACTTTTTTCGATAAAATGCTAAAAGTGTTTCAATTTTTTCAACAAAATGCGAAAAGTGTTTTACTTTTTTCGATAAAATTCGAAAAGTGTTTCAATTTTTTCAACAAAATGCGAAAAGTGTTTTACTTTTTTCGATAAAATGCGAAAAGTGTTTCAATTTTTTTAACAAAATGCGAAAAGTGTTTTACTTTTTTTCGACAAAATGCGAAAAGTGTTTCAATTTTTTTTACAAAAGGCTAAAAGTGTGTACAAGATGCAATATCGATTAGGTAACTTTTTACTTAGTGTTTTTTAGTGTTTTTGAGTGTTTTTCCGAATTTTTGTGCAAAAATTAATCAAATTTTTTAACATGTGTGCAAGTTCGGAGCACTTAACTAAATTCTAATTGTTTTTCAATGTTTTACCTTGAACCTCTCATCTATTCTCATAATTAAAATGAAATTGAAGAAATTAATTACAGAAAACGAAGTCAAAACCAAACAACCTTTATTTACAAAAACATTCAATTAAAGAGCTGTCGAGCAGCAGAAGAGTTCTGGAGGTTCTCTATAGAACGCAGAGCTGGACGAGGTTCCATTGCTGATGGTTGTTGTGGAACTGGAGGCGTCATTGTTTCTGAGAATCCCTCATCTTCATCTATTGTGATGGTGTTTTCGACTGATCTTCCTCCTCCCAAGAAAAGAGGAAGTCGTCGACTGGTTGAGCCACAAATCTTGAGTCCGGAATCTCGGGAGAGTTCATTCCC
Source organism: Symsagittifera roscoffensis (assembly GCF_963678635.1). Taxonomy (NCBI): domain Eukaryota; kingdom Metazoa; phylum Xenacoelomorpha; order Acoela; family Convolutidae; genus Symsagittifera; species Symsagittifera roscoffensis. Next base: position 5,900,203 of record NC_087068.1, on the reverse strand, counting down.
ACATGATCAGAAACTTCCCCCATCATTTGCATTGTTCCAAGTTGGTTCTCTGTGATGGGAACTTGCATCATATGATGTTCGTTGAAATCCCTTCGCATCACTTCCACCATGTGCCAGACTTGGATTGGGATGTCCATTCGTGCCAGAAAAACTCCAGAGACTGTTTCTCGCACTTGAATTTGTACTAGATCAGGCGAAAAATCTACAGAGTACATGAGGTTGCTGTTTTGCACTGAGAAGATCATTTTGAGCAATAAATTGAGTACAAGAGTAAAGATAAGAAGGAGTTGAGAGAGGGATAGTTGACGGAAGATAAGTTGAAATTAAGGTATTTAGAGCTGAGAGAGGAGGTAGTTGACGGTAGTTAAGTTGAAAATAAAATGATTTTTAGTTAGGAGTTAGGGGTACCTTCAACTCGACTGTGTGGGTTTAACCAATCAGAATTGATTTTCCTTATTTGGATTGTAGTCGTGTCCAATCAGATTTCAGCTTCCTTTTATGGGATTCTTGGATAAAAGTCGTATCCAATCGGAAACAAAGCTCCATTTTGGATTTTGTCGTTTCCAATCACAAAAACGTTCATTTTTGTTCTAGTTGTCGTATCCAATCAGAAGACGCTTTTAAGGACTTTAATCTTCCAAATAAGTAAAAACATACACAAAAGCAATTGCAAAAACAACTGACCAAAAGTTATTTGCAGTAAAAATAAGAAATATTGCTGATATAAGTAACAAAAGAAAGAAAATTAATAAAAGTAACATCTCTGCAAATTTTTTCATCAAGTTAATTGAATTTTTTGTATGTTATCTATGAGAAATTGTTGATTTTTAAGTAGATAGTCAAGTTATTTAATTTTTGTGTAAATTTGGGAGGATAACTCAAAGTTGACGAATTTTTCAAAGCAGACTTCTGGAAATCTGATTCCAAACCGAATCAAGCAGGATTTTGAACTTTGAAAATCTTTAAAGAAATGAAGGAGTAAAGAACTTTGCTGAGGTGTTTTTACAAATTTGGGTTTTGTATAGGGGATAAAAAGAGTTTTTGATATATTATCGTACGACTTTTTGATCAATTTCAAATTCTCGAGAATATAAAAATTTCTTTCCTTGTGAGGTGTAATTCAGCCGTAAGTTTAAAACTGTGATACGCAATATGTGAATCAAAAGTAAACTCTTTGATTGAGTAAGTTTCTCTGAAGAGACCTTTACTTAGTCGGATAACTCTGTTTTGTACAATAAAGACGTCCAAAAAATTATGAAAAAAGTAAGAGTCAACATCTATTTCATCAATAAGAAAATCAATTGGAATTTTTTCTTTTTTCTTATAAAGTAACTCGAGGAAGCTCAAATATTTTTTGATAGACATTTTCAAATAATGATTAATATTTTTTTTAAATAATAAACAATTCACTTTTAGACAATGCTGAATTCTGATTGGTTGATTTCCAACAAACAGTGTTACTAAAAGAATACTCAATTCTGATTGGTTGATTTTCTCTAATAAAAAGCAAAAAAAGTTTATTTCATTCTGATTTTCTTTTACGTTAAAAGCAACTGCTCTATACTTTGTATAACTACTTGAAATAAATTTCAAATATTTTTAACAATTCAAAGTAAGTAAAAATTATTTTTATTAAATGTTTTGGAACATTTTAAATATCCCACTTCGATATGTACCAAATTCTAATCCCTTTATATTGAGACTTAAAAATTCTCCCATTTTTTAGATGCCATCGCTGAATAGAAATGAGAAAGTGAAATGCGAGGATTGTGGTAAAGAGTACAGGAGGGATCATGCAGCTCGACATAGGAAAAGCTGTCAAGCAGGGATTATTTCTTGTCCTGATTGTAAGTATTTCACTTACAATAAACAAGAAATGAATTATCACGTGGCCAAAAAACTTGCTCCATCAACTTCCAAGCAATCAACGGTTTGCTCGTCTTGTGAGCAGGAGTTTCCGAGTTACTACTCTCTCCAACAACATCGGAGAAAAGAACATGGGGCGAAACAACGGAAACCAAGTGATACGGTGGCAGACTTGAACAAGATTGTGGAGGAGGAAGGGGAAGATGGAGAGAAACTCAAAGAGGAGTTGACTGCTTGTCAGCATTTCTTGGTGGACACTGAGATGGAGAATGGGAGGCATAAGGTATTTAACTTTCAAGTGTCAAAGTTAGATACCAAGATTATCAACGAGAAGCTTGAAGAAGTCTTCAACAAGCTAGATTCCGCTGCAAAAATCAATATTGCTCTTGGATTTGTTCTCCGTAATATTGAAACGGGAGACTAACGGTAATACTATGCACACGAAAACATTAATTTGTTCGAAAAATCGCATTTACTGTGTACGAAAGCGGATTTGATTACAATCCAGGGAAAAGTTGAAAAGTTCGATATCGTGGAGCAATGCACCCAAGAACGTCAGAACACAAAGTGGAGGTTCAAGTTGATCACAAATCTTACTGTTTTTGCTGCACTACTGAAAAACATCCCATACGCAAGTAAACTGTCTTTTATCGGACAAAGATAAACAACCATACAAAGATCATCTTTGTCTTTTCCGTGCGTTAACAATGTATTTGCATGGTCATAGTAACCTGGATGCTCATACATCTCAGCTGTTTACAGAGTTTATATCAAAATCTGGATACGATCCGAAGAATTTTCGTGAAGTGTCAATCGATGATTTACCTGTTGTAAAGGGAATAGTTGAACGAAACATATTCATTTACAATTTTGATATTCAAGAAGGAGAATATGTTGGAGAATTAGCCAGACGAAGTATTGGAAAATTTGAAAAAACGGTGAAGTATCGGAAAATTTGAAAAAAACGGTGAAAGATTCAACAACCATATTATTCACACGAATGATATTGATTCCTTCTTCAAGTGTTTTCGATGTCCTAGCTGTGACTGTTTCTTCAACAGATCAAACAACTTCAACCGACATCTTCTAACTTGTAAAGATCGAGTGCGACATATTTATCCCAAAAATGCGTACACACTACGGGAAACAATATTCGAGAAATTGGATGGCTTCAACATTCCCTACACTGAAGGTCAGAAATTGTTTAGCAATGTTGCAGTTTTTGATTTCGAATCGATCTGTGTTCCCACAGAAGAATTGAAAGCAACTGAAACAACTACTTGGATTGGAAAACATGTCCCTATTTCCGTATCAATATCTTCAAATCTGCAAGATGGTCAAATTTTCTTGTGTGAAAAAGATCCAGAACTTCTAATAATTGCTTTTGTTTCCAGCTTGGAACTTCTGGCTGAAAAAAGTGAACTACAAATGAAAACCAAGTTTCAAGAAATCGAAAACACTGTCAATGATCGAGTCAAAAAGATCTTTGATAAGCTTAATGCTAGAACTTTAACTAAAAGAACGGAAGTCTTCGATTATGAAGATGAATGTGTTGAGGATGGCGACGAAGATGACATGTCAACACAATTCTTGAGAATTCAAAAAAATCAGTTGATCGACTTGAAACAGCATTTAGAGCGTTATGTTAATACCTTACCGGTGTTCGGTTTCAATAGCGGCAGATACGATCTGAACCTTATCAAATCTTATTTGATTCCATACCTTATATGTGATAAAGAAATCGAACCAACAGTCATTAAAAAAGCAAATGACTTCATATCATTCAAATTTGGAGATGTTCAGTTTTTTGGACATAATGAAATTTCTTGGAGGGGCAACCACATTGGATTCGGTTCTGAAAGCCTATAAAGCAAGTGAGACCAAAGGTTTTTTCCCTTACGAATGGTTTGACAGTCCAGACAAGCTTGTCTGTACGGAGTTGCCTCCATATGAAACTTTTTTCAGCAAACTGAGAAACCACAACCCTCTCGAGAAAGATTTCAACGATTACCAAAAACTGGTTAATGGAGGACTTGATTAACAAAGTTCGCTGAAAAAGTTGCGTATTCAATCAATTCCACCAACAGGTTTTGAAAATTACTCGTATTTGAAAAACATCTGGGAACAACAAAGCATGATTACTTTCAAAGACTTCTTACCATGATACAACAACAAAGATGTTGTTCCTTTTCTTGAAGCTATGCAAAAAATGATAGAGTTTCACCATGATAAGGGAATTGACATGCTGAAACTGGGATGCACGCTTCAAATCTCGCAAATATCTGCTTACACAAGTCGATAAATCACAAATTTTACCCGTTCTTTGAAGGAGATAAAGATTTATGTGAGAAAATTAGAGAAGACATGACTGGTGGTCCATCAATAGTTTTTACGCGAAAAGCTGTTGTCGATCAAACTTATATTCGTAACTCGTCAAATATTTGTAAGACAATTGTTGGAATTGACGCTAGCCAATTATATTCATTCTCAATGTGTCAAGAGATGCCAACCGGACTTTACACAAGATGGGAGTATGACTCTGAAACTGATCGTTTTAAAACTAGAAATAATAGAACAAGAAATTTCGAGAACATGGTTATGTCCTTTTATCATGAATTGAGACCAGAGTGTAAAATTCAGAGTTTTTACACAACCGGAAAGCAGAAAAAAATTGACTGTTTTCATGTTGATGGTTACTGTGATCACTGTAGAATAGTATTTGAAGCTATGGGTTGCTACTATCATTTCTGCTCATGTCAAGAAACCCGTCCATCGTTGTCAGAACAAGATATTGAAAGGGGAAATAAGAAGCGAGAAATGGACGAGTTGAGACGAGAGTACATAAAAGAAAGAGGTTACAAAATTCAGGAAATGTGGGAGTGTGAGTGGTGGAAGCATTTCAAAACAGATTCTTCAATCAAGAATCATGTCAAGACAAATTTTCCTTACAAAAGACCTCTGTCTACTGATTCTTTACTTGAAAAAATAAAGAACAGATCTCTTTTTGGTTATGTCCAATGCGATTTAATAGTTCCTGACGAGTTGAAGCCTACATTTTCAAATTTTCCTCCAATATTCAAAAACATTGACGTCTCCCGAAACGATATTGGAGAATACATGAAAAACTATGCCGAAGAAAACGATTTGCTGAAAAACCCACAACGAATGTTGATTTCCAGTTTTAAATTAGAAAATGGTACAATCATCACACCTCTTCTTAACTTCTATCTAAGTCTTGGACTTCAATGTACAAAAAATTATCGATTTGTTGAGTACACACCTAGGAATGTTTCAACAAATTTGTTCAATCTGTTGTTGATGCTCGACGAGAAGGAGACGAGAATCCACATTCTGGAGTTGTTGCTGAGACGATGAAGCTTCTCGGTAACAGTTCGTACGGTTATCAAATTATGGACACACGATAACCAAATATCTCGGCGATGAGAAGACACTAAAAGCAATAAATGAGAAGTTTTTCAAGCGATTGAATATTGTGAAAAAGGACTTATATGAAGTAGAACTATTGAAGTCAACAATTGAACATAGAGAACCAATTATTGTAGGTTTTTTCATTCTTCAATACGCCAAACTTAGAATGTTGGAGTTATACTACAACTTCTTCCACAAGTATTGCGATGAGAAAAATTCCTGGTACGGTCTCCGAACGAGGCCTAGCTAACCGAGCAAAGGGGGTAACTAGGGGGACGAAAAACGAGCAAAAGACAAAGGGCAAAACAAAAAAACAAAAAGAATAGAAACAGGAACAAAAAACCCTAAAACAAAAAAAGACAGTGGCTTTGACTTCCAGATTGGGTGGATCAAACCTTTACTTTAATTGAAATAGTATACCCATACTGTTTTCCAAAAAGACCGATTGTTTCAATCAAATCAGTGACTTTATCAGGTTCCCGATCGTGGGGCGTTGTTAAGGGTTTTCAGATAGCTTGCAAATTCAGCGGACCACTAGGAGACTTGAATGGAAAAAGTGACCAGCCAAGTGGGAAAGTGGTTCTCAGGAAGGGGACCCGAGAAGTGCTGGACACGCCGAAGAAACATCCAGCACGGGCAAGAACAAACAGAGAAGGGCACACAAGCGTGTTCTGTTTGGTCAGTCGGCGGACCACTAGGAGACTTGACTGGAACAGGTGACCAGCCAAGTGGAAAAGTGGTGCTGAAGAGAGGTGCTGGACACGCCAAGGAGACAACCAGCACGGAATCAGAACAAACAGAGAAGGACACACAGGGGTGTTCTGTTGGGTCAATCGGGTATCGTTAAAAGTCACATTACGTTATCGGAAATAAGTGTTAAAATGGATAAGCGGGTACCCACTGTTTTGAGGATACGTTTTTACTTGAGCAGATTTTGGAAACAGGTTCTACAGTTCTACAGCACCGGATTAATAAATGGAGGTAATTGCAGGGGGCTAGTAGGTAAAAGTTTGGTAGAACAAAGAGGTTTAGGGACAGTGCGAAGTGCCCCAATGCTTGAGTGAGTGTTCTTGGGACGGGACGAAGGGTCCCAACACTTGAGTGAGGGGTCTTGGGACAGTATGAAGTGTTCCAACACTGGAACAGAGAGGCCTTGGGACAGTGCGAAGCGTCCCAACACTAGGACAAAGAGGTTTTGGGACAGTGCGAGGTGCACTAACTTTTGAGCATAGTTTGCACTAACTTTTGGTCCTAGGAGACTTAGAAGACGTCTTGGGATAGTTTGAAGTGTTCCAGCACTTGATTAAAAGCACCAGGAACCAGTCAAAACGATCAAAAAACAGGCAAAAGTCCATACTACTAAGATTAAGAACTCGAATTTTTTCTTAAGAGAATTAGGAATACGATGCGATCTTGGGAGAACCTGATGCATGAGTATTTTGAAAATGCAATGAGAGCACCGTCATCAGCGTTGCCTTTGATTGCGAATCCTTTTGTCCACACGGCAGGACATTAAATGTTCACGTGGAGTTTTTCGGGAGTGGCATTGGAGGCGTTGACTTCGCAGGATAAACTTAAGCTTGGCGAAAAGAGTCTGCAGGTGTACCAATTGCTGGTGCAACATTTTGCTCGAGACAACTCGCAATTAAGCCTAGCGAGAAGAAAAGATGCCTGCTTCTTGAGGTGGATTATGTCAGTGAGAAAAGACACTACTGTACAAATGTGCCAACAAAAAGCAAAGGGAAGTAAAACCACGGAAAGGAGTGTCTCCTGTGTTATCTTGAACTTATACCAGAGTAATGGAATCGAAAAGGAAGAGAGCTCAAGGAAGTCTCTAGAGAGCCATGGGAAACTTGATGAAATACGAGGGTTCTACAGCAAGAAATTCGAGGAGGGGCTTGACGTACATCGTAACCTGGCCCGAGCAGAAGAAAATATGAAACCCACAAAACGCGGAGAACATGAAGAGGTATTTGGAGTGATGGGGATAGCTTACCCTTCTTAGATTTGGAGGCCGGGAACGCCTACATGATTTTAGAGGTGGCGGATTTTTTGAAGTTCTGGACGGAGAAAATTATCGAGATCGATCCGACAGAAAGGGGAAGGCCAAGCCTGGGTCTGTTACTTGTGAAGATGCCAGAGTGGATCAGCGTGACGCGCTCGAACAAGAGAGTGGAACTAAAGATGGGAAATGGAAATGACATGCTGGTCATAAAATTGGGGACTGTTTGGAAAATGCTGAGACCCGCCTGGTGCCCTCATCCCCACGCGATTCTGATGAAGAAATCACGGAGCAAGTGAGATTGTCAGCAGCGAAAACTATCAAGATTTAGGGACTCTGAATGTTGTGCACAAACAAATCTTACCTCATCGAAAGGAGTCGGAGGAAACGGCGAGCAAGCAAGAAAAACAAGTGAAGAAAATGGAACCGCGTAGTTTCCTGGACCTGGTGTAAGGATGTGGAGAACGTTACTGCGATGGACGATCCTGCTTCAGATAACAATCGTTTCAGAAGGAAGAACTGGCCACGTGGTTAAGTGACATCACGCAGAAGGAGAAAAGTGAGGTGCAGATAGTGGCTGAGTGCTATGCGAGCACCACGGTGATCATAGCGACGGCATTGGGATTCTCCTCGAGGATGTGCAGCTTGCAATCACTGGAGATGCTAGAATCCGAACGCCAATTGGTGACATCAATGAGCAAGGAGTCATGGCCCGGAGTGTTACAGATGGTTCAAAAGCACATCAGAGTATGGAAGAATGGTATTGAAGCGGAGATGGGGTTTCCCGTGAGTGAAGCCTGCAATTTGCCAATGAATGCGAAATCTCTAGTGGGATTGGTAATGGCCAATCGGTGTGGAAGCCACTACCCATTAAATATGGCTATGGTGAAGACATCTAGTCAGAGGGTGTTAATGGACAAAGCCTTCTCGATACCCAAGTGTGTACGCCTGGCTCAAATATCGAAACACGTACACAGACTGTTGAGGAAGATCCTGGGTGCTGTGCCGGAGGATCAATTGGAGAACTTGGGTGAGAACTGTGGGGAAAAACTCTTGAGCTTGGAAAGCGAAAACACGAGTGATTTCGAGAGACAGGACACAATCGGGAAAGCGATGAATATTGCCCATGCCATGGAAAAAAATGACGTAACACATGAGAAGATGACGGAATTTAAACCTCTGTTGGAAACTTCGGGAGAGCGGAACCTCCGGAGTATCAATCTGACACATGGGGAATGCCCATGCCACTGCCCGGCACAGACAGTGTGGTATTCGGAGCATTCCAACCTCTGCTTGATATGAGACGTGGAAGAAATTCGGTCAGTCGGGTTACCTGAACATCAGCAGAAGGTCACCTTTTTCGTGGTAAGCTCGATGCTGACGTTGCGATGGGTCGAAGAAAGCGTGACGAATTATCGAGAATCGAGGGCACCAACAGCGGAATCAATACATGCCATTGATTACAACCGGAGGCTTGAGTTGTTTGAGACTGCGTGCAAAGTATTCTCTATATCTACGGAGGTGAGGCATGTGTGGAGTCGCATGAGATTCTTCCCATGGTTTCGAGCGATGTTGACGTCTTGGTTATACACGGTGACGAAGGATCACACGAAGAAACATCAGAAGGGGTATCGACAGTTCCTGGCCGAAATAGGACCGTAAGCGTTCAAGAGACCCTTGTTAACCCATCGTGATGCAATTACCACTTTATAAATCAAAATGCTGCATGACAATTTTCTGAAAGGGTAATACAAAAGAAATTTTAATCATCAGCTTACAAAGCGGAAGTTGGGGTGCAGGTTAATGCAAATTTTGATTGCTGTTTAACGATAATGTGACCATTTTGCATGGTTGTGAATTTTGGGGGTGTAGATGAAATTAAATCTGCTGCAAACTTCTGTAAATGACCACTGGCACTGTATCTTGAGACGCACTCAACATTCTGACACGCGATGAGGACATAGAACTTGAGTCCGGGAGTATGTGCCAGTTGGTCAATTTTGGAAGTTTGACCTTGAGAAAACGTCTAGTCTTGAGAAAACGTCTAGTCATGAATTGTAGTTATTCAATTTTTCAAAAATTCGAATTGAGCATGTCATGCTCAAATTTCTCGCGACAACTAAAAATATCAGAAAAATAAGATCAGAAGATTCAAACTACAATCGCGAGAAAGTAGTCAAAAATAGCCGCGGAAAACTGCTATTCGCATTTTCCGACATATAATTCGAACAAGAGTAGAGCTGTCTTATTCTTGACAGAAGACAAAAAGTAGTAACGAGTGGAAGGAGATTAAATTCAGGTGGACCAGAGTGAACCTTCGGTGAAAAGTTGGACAACCGAAGTCTCCCAAAGGTCCAGACCCAAAACTTATTTCTTGAGCTATAACTAATACATTACAAACTTCTCGGTTTAAACTTATACCCTTCAACTCTAGAGTTACTTCATAATTTAGTTACTCAATTCTAGAGGTCGTGTCGGTATGTGAGTACCAAATTTATTTTTCTTGAGTGTGTTTTATATTGTTATGTTGAGTTAGGGAGAGTTTTTAGGTTGATCCATCTGAACTGGATCAAAGGTCCACTGTCTAACAAAAGGTAAATATACATAAGGGTCCGATTCTGTTTTTAACGGTTTTCGCGTATTTTGGGTATTTTGAAACCTGAGTATAGGGGCGTTCTTATTTTTTAGATTGCGGGGGGGGGAGATTTTGGTAGTGGCCTTTAAGCTGTAACACGGGTTTTAGTCTCATGTCGCAAGTGAACCGAATTGGCTCCGACCGCTTGAGGTGGAAAACTCAAGAGATAGTGTCCCTGACTCTTGAGCCAATGGTTATAGGGCTTATATTTCTTTAACCTCATATGTGACTTAAGTAGACACTGTTGTTACACGAAGCAACTTCCGAGAACTAGGAAGGATGTTGGGACGACGTGACGAGCCTTCTGGAAAGAGACAAGACAGCTCTTGGTCCGGATTCAAGGATCTGGAAGGGTCTCGGGAGAGAACTATGACTCTTTATTTTAAAGTTTTTTCGCTTGCTGAGGATGTCCTGAGGATGTCTCGAGTTAAGGTTTTTTAGCTTCCTGAGGTTGCCCTGAAAAATGACAATTCTCTACTGAACAAAAACAACGAGAAAATAACAATAAGTAGTAGCCCTGTTTTAGGAGTGATATCGTGGTCTGTGGATACTAGGACGCAGCCATGAACTCACTATTTTTGCATGTAATTACGTTAATTTGTGTGCCAGTTGGTCATATTTGGAAATTGGACCTTGCGAAACGCAAAAGACTTGATTTGGAATTTTGGGGTGAAATGCAATTTTTCAAAAATTCGAATAGAGCATGTCATGCTCAAGTTTCTTGCGACAACTGAAAACATCAGAAAACTAGAACAGAAAAACCGAACTACAATCGCGGGAAAGTAGTCAAAAAAGCAGCGGGAAATTGCTATTCGCAATTTCCAGGTATAAGATTATGCGAGAGTAGAGCTGTATCATTCTTAACAGAAGACAGAGTGATCGCGAGTGGAGAAGAAAGCGAACCAGTATTGGACCAGAGTGAACCTTCAGTGGAAACGTGGACAACCGAGTGGTCCAGCCCCAAAACTCATTTCTCAAGCTGGAGCTTATTCATTTAAAACTCCTCGATTCAAACTTAATTCCTCAGTTATTCTAGAGTTGCTTGTTAATTTAGTTACTCAAATTCTAGAGTGTGCCGGTTTTTGAGTACCCAGTTTAAATTTCATGGGTTTGTTTTAAATTGTTATATTGAGGTTAGGAGAGTTTTAGGTTTAACCATCTGAAATTGATCGAAGCTCCACTGTCTAATAAAAAGTAACTGTGCGGATTGTTCCAACCCTGTTTTTAACGGCGTTCGTGTAATTTGGGTATTTTGAGACCTAAGTATGGGGACGTTCTTATTTTTTTAGAGTGAGGGGGTATTTTGGTAGTGGCCTTTAAGCTGTAACAAAGGTTTTACTCTCATGTCGCAAGTGAACCGAATTGGCTCCGACCGTTTGAGGTAGAAAAACACAAGAGATAGTGTCCCTAACTCTTGAACCAAAGGTTATAGGGCCTATTTTTCTTTAACCTCATTGGTGATTTAAGTAGGCGACTGTTACATAGTGTTTTTATGGCGCTTCTAGGTGTTTTTACGACATCAAAACTACGGGATCAAACTCACTTGACACAGCTCCGGGCTGCAAGCCCATTCTAGAGTACCGGTGGTACGGTTCAGCGGGAACGTGTAAGCCTTCCGGTTGTACCGTGATATCTTTTAAAAAAAACTCGAGAAAAGTTCCTGGTACGCTCTCCAAACGAGGCCTAGCTAACCGAGTAAAGGGGGTAACTAGGGGGACAAAAAACGAGCAAAAGACAAAAAGCAAAACAAAAAAAACAAACCGAGTAGAAACAGGAACAAAAAACCATACAACAAAAAAAAAGTCAGTGGCTTTGACTTCCAGACTGGGTGGCTCAAACCTTTATTTTAATTGAAATAGTATACCCATACTGTTTTCCAAAAAGACCGATTGTTTCAATCAAATCGGCAACTTTATCAGGTGCCCGATAGTGGGGCGTTGTTAAGGGTTTTCAGATAGCTTGCAATTTCAGCGGACCACTAGGAGACTTGACTGGAAAAAGTGACCAGCCAAGTGGGAAAGTGGTTCTCAGGAAGGGGACCCGAGAAGTGCTGGACACGCCAAAGAGACATCCAGCACGGGTAAGAACAAACAGAGAAGGGCACACAAGGGTGTTCTGTTTGGTCAGTCGGCGGACCACTAGGAGACTAAACTGGAACAGGTGACCAGCCAAGTGGGAAAGTGGTGCTGAAGAGATGTGCTGGACACACCACGGAGACAACCAGCACAGAATCAGAACAAAGAGAAGGACACACAGGGGTGTTCTGTTGGGTCAATCGGGTATCGTTAAAATTCACATTACGTTATCGGAAATAAGTGTAAAATTGGATAAGCGGACACCCACTGTTTTGAGGATACGTTTTTACTTGAGCAGAGCTTGGAAACAGTTTCTACAGTTTTCGCTCAAGAGGATTAGCAGCCATCTCGCTCAAGGTAAATTTTTTACGTTTTCGGAACTAGTTTTATCGGTTTTTGGCGAATAGGTGATCACAAGAGGCTTGCTAACAAGTCGTGTTTCGACTTGCACCGGATTAATAAAGGGAGGTAATTACAGGGGGGCTAGTAGGTAAAACTTGGGTAGAACAAAGAGGTTCAGGGACAGTGCGATGTGCCCCAACGCTTGAGTGAGTTTTCTTGGGACAGGACGAAGTGTCCCAACACTTGAGTGAGGGGTCTTGAGACAGAACGAAGTGTTCCAACACTAGAACAGAGAGGCCTTGGGACAGTGCGAAGCGTCCCAACACTAGGACAAAGAGGTTTTGGGACAGTGCGAGGTATACTAACTTTTGAGCATAGGGTCCTAGGAGACTTAGAAGACGTCTTGGGATAGTTTGAAGTGTTCCAGCACTTGATTAAAAGCACCAGGAACCAGTCAAAACGATCAAAAAACAGGCAAAAGTCCGTACTACTAAGATTAAGAACTCGAATGATTTTCCTTAAGAGAATTAGGAATACGATGCGATCTTGGGAGAACCTGATGCATGAGTTTTTTGAAGATGCAATGAGAGCACCGTCATCAGCGTTGCCTTTGATTGCGAATCCTTTTGTCCACACGGCAGGACATTAAATGTTCACGTGGAGTTTTTCGGGAGTGGCATTGGAGGCTTTGACCTCGCAGAATAAACTTAAGCTTGGCGAAAAGAGTCTACAGCAAGAAATTCGGTGAGGGGCATGACGTACATCGTGACCTGGCCCGAGCAGAACAAAGTATGAAACCCACAAAACGCTGAGAACATCAAGAGGTATTTGGAGTGATGGGGATAGCTTAACCTTCTTAGATTTGGAGGCCGGGAACGCCTACATGATTTTTGAGGTGGCGGAGTTTTTGAAGTTCTGGACGTAGAAAATCATCGAGATCGATCCGACAGAAAGGGAAAGGCCAGGCCTGGGTCTGTTGTTTGAGAATATGCCAGAGTGGATCAGCGTGACGCGCTCGAACAAGAGAGTGGAACTAAAGATGGGATATGGAAATGACATGCTGGTCACAAAATTGGGGACTGTTTGGAAAATGCTGAGACCCTCTTGGTGCCCTCATCCCCACGCGATTCTGATGAAGAAATCACGGAGCGAGTGAGATTGTCAGCAGCGAAAACGATCAAGATTTAGGGACTCCGAATGTTGTGCACAAACAAATCTTACCTCATCGAAAGGAGTCGGAGGAAACGGCAAGCAATCAAGAAAAACTAGTGAAGAAAATGGAACCGCGTAGTTTCCTGGACCTGGTGTAAAGAGGTGGAGAACTTTCCTGCGATGGACGATCCTGCGTCAGATTACAATCGTTTCAGAAGGAAGAACTGGCCACGTGGTTAAGTGACATCACGCAGAAGGAGAAAAGTGAGGTGCAGATAGTGGCTGAGTGCTATGCGAGCACCACGGTGATCATAGCGACGGCATTGGGATTCTCCTCGAGGATGTGCAGCTTGCAATCACTGGAGATCCTAGAATCCGAACGCCAATTGGTGACATCGTTGAGCAAGGAGTCATGGCCTGGAGTGTTACAGATGGTCCAAAAGCACATCAGAGTATGTAAGATTGGTATTGAAGCTGAGATTGGGTTTCCCGTGAGTGAAGCCTACAATTTGCCAATGAATGCGAAATCTCTCGTGCGATTGATAATGGCCAATCGGTGTGGAAGCCACTACCCATTAAATATGGCTATGGTGAAGACATCTAGTCAGAGGGTGTTAATTGACAAAGCCTTCTCGGTACCCTAGTGTGTACGCCTGGCTCAAATGTCGAATCACTCACACAGACTGTTGAGGGAGATCCTGGGTGCTGGGCCGGAGGATCAATGGGAGAACTTGGGTGAGGTCTGGGGGGGGGGGGGAATGCTTGAGCTTGGAAAGCGAAAACACGAGTGATTTCGAGAGTTAGAACACAATCGGGAAAGCGATGAAAAGTGCCCCAGCCATGGAGGAAAATGACGTAACACATGAGAAGATGACGGAATTTAAACCTCTGTTGGAAACTTTGGGAGAGCGCAACCTCCGGAGTATCAATCTGACACATGGCGAATGCCTATGCCACTGCCCGGCACAGACAGTTTGGTATCCGGAGCATTCCAACCTCTGCTTGATATGAGACGTGGAAGAAAATTGGTCAGTCGGGTTACCTGAACATCAGCAGAAGGTAACCTTTTTCGTGGTGAGCTCGATGCTGGCGTTGCGATGGGTCGAAGAAAGCGTGACGAATTATCGAGAATCGAGGGCACCAACAGCGGAATCAATACATGCCATTTATTACAACCGGAGGCTTGAGTTGTTTGAGACTGCGTGCAAAGTATTCTCTATATTTACGGAGGTGAGGCACGTGTGGAGTCGCATGAGATTCTTCGCATGGTTTCGAGCGATGTTGACGTCTTGATTATTCACGGTGACGAAGGATCACACAAAGAAACATCAGTAGGGGTATCGACAGTTCCTGGCCGAAATAGGACCGGAAGCTTTCAAGAGACCCTTGTTAACCCATCGTAATGCGATTACCACTTTAAAAATCAAAACGCTGCATGACAATTTTCTGAAAGGGTAAAACAAAGAAAATTTTAATCATCAGCTTACAAAGCGGAAGTTGGGGTGCAGGTTTATGCAGATTTTGATTGCTGTTTAACGATAATGTGACCATTTTGCATGGTTGTGAATTTTGGGGGTGTAGATGAAATTAAATCTGCTGCAAACTTCTGTAAATGACCACTGGCGCTGTATCTTGAGACGCACTCAACATTCTGGGGGCTCACTGACAGACGATGATACGCGATGAGGACATAGAACTTGAGTCCGGTAGTATGTGCCAGTTGATCAATTTTGGAAGTTTGACCTTGAGAAAACGTCTAGTCTTGAGAAAACCTCTAGTCTTGAATTGTAGTTATTCAATTTTTCAAAAATTCGAATTGAGCATGTCATGTTCAAATTTCTCGCGACAACTAAAAATATCAGAAAAATAAGATCAGAAGATTCAAACTACAATCGCGAGAAAGTAGTCCAAAATAGCCGCGGAAAACTGCTATTCGCAGTTTCCGACATATAATTCGAACAAGAGTAGAGCTGTATTATTCTTGACAGAAGACAGAAAGTAGTAACGAGTGGAAGGAGATTAAATTCAGGTGGACTAGAGTGAACCTTCGGTGAAAAGGTGGACAACCGAATTCTCCCAAAGGTCCAGACCCAAAAATTATTTCTTGAGCTATAACTAATACATTACAATCTTCTCGGTTTAAACTTATACCCTTCAACTCTAGAGTTGCTTCATAATTTAGTTACTCAATTCTAGAGGTCGTGTCGGTATGTGAGTACCAAATTTAATTTTCTTGAGTGTGTTTCATATTGTTATGTTGAGTTAGGGAGAGTTTGTAGGTTGATCCAATTGAACTGGATCAAAGGTCCACTGTCTAATAAAAAGTAAATATTCATAAGGTTCCGATTCTGTTTTTAACGGCTTTCGCGTATTTTGGGTATTTTGAAACCTGAATATGGGGGCGTTCTTATTTTAGATTGGGGGGATTTTGGTAGTGGCCTTTAAGCTGTAACACGGGTTTTAGTCTCATGTCGCAAGTGAACCGAATTGGCTCCGACCGCTTGAGGTGGAAAACTCAAGAGAAAGTGTCCCTTACTCTTGGGCCAAAGGTTATAGGGCCTATTATTCTTTAACCTCATTGGTAATTTAAGTAGGCGACTGTTACATAGTGTTTTTATGGCGCTCCTGGGTGTTTTTACGACATCAAAACTACGGGATCAAACGCACTTGACACAGCTCCGGGCTACAAGCCCATTCTAGAGTACCGGTGGTACGGTTCAGCGGGAACGTGTAAACATTCCGGTTGAGCCGTGATATCTTTTTAGGAAAACTCGAGAAAACTTCCTGGTACGCTCTCCGAACGAGGCCTAGCAAACCGAGTAAAGGGGGTAACTAGGGGGACGAAAAACGAGCAAAAGACAAAAAGCAAAACAAAAATCAAAAAGAATAGAAACAGGAACAAAAAACCCTAAAACAAAAAAAAGACAGTGGCTTTGACTTCCAGATTGGGTGGATCAAACTTTTACTTTAATTGAAATAGTATACCCATACTGTTTTTCAAAAGGACCGATTGTTTCAATCAAATCAGCGACTTTATCAGATGCCCGATAGTGGGGCGTTGTTAAGGGTTTTCAGATAGCTTGCAATTTCAGCGGACCACTAGGAGACTTGACTGGAAAAAGTGACCAGCCAAGTGGGAAAGTGATTCTCAGGAAGGGGACCCGAGAAGTGCTGGACACGCCGAAGAGACATCCAGCACGGGTAAGAACAAACAGAGAAGGGCACACAAGGGTGTTCTGTTTGGTCAGTCGGCGGACCACTAGGAGACTTAGCTGGAACAGGTAACCAGCCAAGTGGGAAAGTGGTGCTGAAGAGATGTGCTGGACACGCCACGGAGACAACCAGCACAGAATCAGAACAAAGAGAAGGACACACAGGGGTGTTCTGTTGGGTCAATCGGGTATCGTTAAAATTCACATTACGTTATCGGAAATAAGTGTAAAATTGGATAAGCGGACACCCACTGTTTTGAGGATACGTTTTTACTTGGGCAGAGCTTGGAAACAGTTTCTACAGTTTTCGCTCAAGAGGATTAGCAGCCATCTCGCTCAAGGTAAATTTTTTACGTTTTCGGAACTAGTTTTATCGGTTTTTGACGACTAGGTGATCACAAGAGGCTTGCTAACAAGTCGTGTTTCGACTTGCACCGGATAAATAAAGGGAGGAAATTACAGGGGGCTAGTAGGTAAAACTTGGGTAGAACAAAGAGGTTCAGGGACAGTGCGAAGTGCCCCAACGCTTGAGTGAGTGTTCTTGGGACAGGATGAAGTGTCCCAACACTTGAGTGAGGGGTCTTGGGACAGTGCGAAGTGTCCCAACATTTGAGTGGGGGGCTTGGGACAGTGCGAAGTGTCCAACACTTGAGCAGGCAGTCTTGGGACAGTTTTAAATGTCCCAACACTCGAGTGAGGGGTCTTGGGACAGTGCAGAGTGTCCCAACACTTGAGTGGGGGTCTTGGAACAGTGCGAAGTGTCCCAACGCTTGAGTGAGGGGTCTTGGGACAGTGCGAGGTGCCCAACACTAGGTCTTGGGACAGTGTGAAGTGTCCCAACACCAGGACGAAAGGTCCTGGGACAGTACGAAGTGTCCCAACACTTGGACCAAGGTTCTTGGGACAGTGCGAAGTGTCCCAACACTAGGACAAAGAGATTTTGGGACAGTACGAGGTGTACTAACTTTTGAGCATAGGGTCCTAGGAGACTTAAAAGACGTCTTGGGATAGTGTGATGTGTCCCAGCACTTGAGTAAAAGCACCAGGAACCAGCAGTCAGAACGATCAAAAACAGCCAAAAGTCCATACTATTAAGGTTAAGAGCTCGAATGGTTTTTTCTTAAGAGAATTAGGAATACTTTGTAGATTTTCTTTTAAAATTTTAGAATACCAGATCAGAGTATTGACGAAGTTGAAAAGAAGACAACGGAATCAACACCAATGCCGAATGCGGTAGAACAATAAAAGAAGACGATAGAAATTTCACCAATTGATATTGTAGAGGACACAACAGGCAACAAGCCGGAAACAATAAAAGACGATTCTCAAACAAAAAGAACGCCGTTCACATAGAATGTTGCAGCGATGGTCGGAATGAAACCAAGAGAGAAAGAAGAGGTGGTACTAAAGACCGAGAAAAGCAAAACATTTGGAACAGTTTCCGCAAAAACAACAGCGGCCAAACAAGACGATGAGCAGATCAAACGTGGGGCGACAGCTAACCATGAAAAAACAACTTCTCTTGAGCTGGGCGACTTGATGGCAAAGTTGGAGTAAATCGACAAAAATTAAAGTGCAGCGAAGAGGATCGACAAGGCTAAAAAAGGAAATATGATACAACAAGAACGAGAATCTAGACAACTGCTTTAACCTGGCAAGCGCGACGGAAGAAAAGCTACAGCAAATGTCCGACAAGGTAGAGGCTACTGACAAAGAGCGAGAAAAACATATCAAAAAGGATATCCAGGAAATGAAGCAACGGTACGACACTATGAACAAAAATTTGTGGAATGTAGAGACGAGAGTGGTCACAATGAGCAAAGACCAAGCTGAAAGGTCTTGTGCCATACAGTCCAAATTGGATGCTCTCTTGAGAAACTCTACAGCGCAAGACAAACTGGTAGCAGATAGACCGCAAGGCGCCAGAGTTGACTTCATTGAACCGCTTCATAGAAAAAACCGAGTTGACTTCATTGAAAAAACGGGAGTCTACAACGTTACCCCGGACTGCAGCGAGCACAGGGACAGGGGGTCCAAGACCATTATGAGGGGTGGAACATCAAACACCATGAATACACCAGAGGACTCCAGTATGAACACTAATGTAGCACCTGGAAAATGACATGGGCAAGCACCTGGGAATGATGAACAGGACTCTGGAAGCGCTTGCGACAAGGAACACTGACTCGAGTGAAAGAGGAAGTGGTAAATCCAGGAAGACCTTCAAGAAACCCAAAGAAATCAAAGACGACTCGGATGGCTCCATTGACACAAGGGTGGAAGTCATGGGACTACATTTAGAACAGGACAATTTGAATGACGAAAGGCAGGCCTGCACAGCAATTCTGAGCAATCTAGAGGGCGCAGTGTTGAAATGCGTAGTAGCAAAGAAGAAAGAGGAACGTGATACGGCAGATAAGATCCTCGAAATACTGTTGAATCGATTCGGATCAGGAATGAAGGGCCACCAACCTATGAAGAAATTTGAAGAAAGAAGACAAAGGGACGACGAGTCAATCGATTGGTTCCTGGATGATCTTGAGAGCCTGAGAAGAAGGAGCGATCCGGAAGAATCAACAAACAGAAGAAATTTCAGCATCGCCACTAAGTTTATCGACGGGGTAAAAAGTGACGACTTGAGAACGATGTTGGCGACGTATTATAACCTTTCAAAGGATAATCCACCGACTCTAGAAGAGATGAGACAAAGTCTAGGGAGTTCATGTTGATGAAACTGAAAAAGTACTCGTACTCAGAAGGCAGGAATATGCAAGGCGGAAGCATACCACAAAGGTCGTTCTGGTACAAGCCGAGAGATGACATGGATAAATGTAGGTCAAGCGCAAAGTTCGGATCAGCGGATCATCACGCTGCGGATTCCACGACATAAAAATAAGGCGTGAAAAGTCTGGGATACGCGCCGGTTGAAGAAGACAAGAGCCAAACGGAGGAACATGAGTCCTATAGTGGCTTAATCATCAAAATAGGCGCAAGTTGCTTCTTCTGTAATCAAGAGGGCCATTTCAGGATGGACTGTCCGTTGTTTTGGGAGGCGGTGAAGAATCAAATTAATCCCAAACACAACTCAGCACTGGCTGCGGTACAGAACACGAGGAACAGACAAGCCGAAATCGATTTGAAGAACACGGAGGCAGCGAGTGGGGAATTATCGACATAGACGGTGAAAGCGGTAACGCAAGTCAAAACTGCCATGAAGGCCGAGGCTGGAAAATCACTGGAGATGACCCACGAGAAAGCTGCTGCAGAAGCAATCAATAAAACGCAGCAAGTCTTGGCTACAAAAGAAATCGAGAAACGACTGAGGCAGGAGATAGAGTCGCAGAAAATGAATGAGACATTCTGCATAACAATCCCAGTGCCGGAAGCCACAGAGAGCGCAAGAAACGGTGGTAATTGCAACACTCGAAAAATGGTGACGGGAAAACCATTTGGCATAACGAAAATTGGAGCGAGAATAATATCGATAATCACAGTGGGCGGACACGAAATAACAAGAAACCTGAGTGAACCGAGCGATCAGACGATAATGCACATCGATGTAAACGCAGATTACTTGAGTGCAGTTAGCCCGCAAACAACTTCTAGAGCCGCGAGGGCACTACTCACAAGAGGTAGCAGCAAATCAGTTCCCGTCGACAATAAGTACACGGAAGCATATGTTCCACATAAGGTAATGCTAAACATAGATGGAATAAACATCTACACGAAGACCATGATAACATGTGATGAAGACCTAGCCGGACAAATCTTCGTGGGTAGAGAAGAACTAAAAGTTAGGTCGATTATACACTGTGCCATGTTAGAAGAAGACGCGATGCATATCGAGACAGAAGCCGACGTATCTGCACAGGTACTAGACATAACCGGAAAGAAGACTCAACTGCGTGGGTTACTGGACACAGGAGCGGTCTTGAGCGTCATACCAATCGAAACATGGAAGAGGATGGGCTTCGACAAAGATGACTTGATAGACTCGAGAATACGGCTGTCGGCAGCAAACAAAGGGCGCTGCGGGTACTAGGCAGAACACAAACTATAGCCCTAAGCTTAGGCGAACGCAATTTGTGGATGAGCTTCTTCGTGGTGGAGAATCTAGATGATCCTCGCCAATTCATTTTAGGCAGAGACTTCATCTGGAATTTCGATGTAACAATTGATCTAAACAATGCGATTTTAAGGATTCGGAACCCGGAAAGAAAGTAAGTAATTAAACCGGTAAGTATAATAATGGCGAATGAGAATAAAGCACCGGGATTCTTGAGAAGAGGGGTAAGGCTGAAAATAAACGAAGCGGCAATAGTAAGCCTGCGGATGAAAAATTATAATGAACTAAGTGACAATAAACAAATATGCATAGTCCCAAATCCAAATAGACAAAGTGCTGCTATTTTAGGAAGATCCTTCTCGATAACCAAGAGGGTCTCTCCGTCAGTGTATTGTTGAGTAATCTTGATATACCTACCACAATCCAGAGGGTCAGGAAATAGGGATAAGCTCTTCCTGTGAAAACTTGATATGAAATGACTGAAAATGTAAGAGAAAATGAAGTTCTTGATTTACCGAATCATAGGGATAAGATTTTTATATTGAGAAGATCGAAGAAACTAAATTAATCATCAAGTCTGGTGAAATCGCTTAAGTCAGAGACAGAACATGGACTTACGAGCTGTTCAAATTCATGTAAAGACCAACACTCGAGGAATTAGAAGTGGACAAACCGATTTTACCAGAGATAGAGCACTTGAGGGGTAAGGTGACAGACGAACAGCTTGAAGCTATCAAGGACGTACTAGATCGGAAAGAGGACGTTTTCTCGAACCATAAGGAAGACATTGGATGATGTAATTTCGTTGAGCATGAAATAGAGCTTGAGGAGTCGGCGGTACCACATAGTGAGGGGGCGAGGCGCATGATCCCTAGTAAATCGGATGCACGTAGAAAAAAATAGAAACCCTACTAGAGTATGATATGATAGAACCATCCAAATCACCGTGAGCGTGTGGAGTAGTGATGGCTACGAAGAAAGGCGACCAACTAAGGTTTTGTTGTGACTTTCGATATCTGAACTCCGTCACGATGAAGGATGCCTATCCCATACCTAGGATTGATCAGAGCCTGTCGAATTAGGGGATGCAATTTTTTTACAACTCTTGATTTAGGATCGGTTTTTGATAGGTTCCACTGCGGAAGCAGGACAGGGACAAAACAGGGTTTGCCTGCGAGCTGGGGCTGTTTCAATGGAAAAAGATGCCCTTTGGTATTTGCAATGCCACTGCTACGTTTCAACGATTGATGGCACACGCATTGACAAGTGTAACGAAGAAATACGGCAACCTGGTGTTGTGCTACGGGACGAGATGGTAATAGCGACACCAACTCTAGAGGACCACATCGAGCGACTAGATGAGGTGTTCGCTTGCATGAAAAGAGCAGGACTAAAATGCAAGCCATCGAAGTGCGACATACTCAAGGACTCAATTAAATACCTGGGGAGGATGGTGGATGAACATGGCATCAGACCAGACCCAGACGCAATAGATGCGGTGCTAACTTGGAAATCATCGAAAACCGAGCATCTTGGGTTTTGCGAACTGTTACAGGGAATTCATTAAAGGCTATGCGGACAAAGTAGACCCGATGCAACAATTCATGAGGCACAAAGGCAAGAAGTTCATGTAGAACAACGCGGCAGAAGAGTCATTCCAAAGAGTAAAAAAAGATGTGTGTAAAGCACCTATGCTAGGTATGCCAACGGAAAAAGGGATGTACTTCCTGGATGCGGATGCGTCGGTGGTACCGATCTCGGGCATACTCCATTTAGAGCAGGAGTGGAACGGGAAGACAGTCTTGAGACCAATAGCATACGGGGGAAAAGTCTTGAGTGATACAGAGATGAAGTACGGCGCACCCAAGGCAGAAACAATTGCTGTGGACACCTTTGTAGAGAAATACAGGGCGTACCTAGGTAGCTAATCATTCAAGTTACGGGTCGACAATAGAGCACTCAGCTGGTGAAAACGTACTCAATGGATCAGAGCTACATTGGGAGATGGATAGTTCGCTTGGATGGCTACAATATGATCATTGAACACAGAACAAGGGACAAACATCAAAATGCCGATAGCTTGAGTAAGAAGACGGAATTGTACGAAAGACAGGAACAAAGGGAGGCAGACAAGCCAGAAATCAAAGATGGCTTCTCTTTTATGAACAAAGAAACGTACGACAGCCTTCACTCACGAAGTGGCTCGACAAGTCAGGTAAACCAATAGTGGATCATCCCGAATTACCAGAGGAGCGTCCAGAGGGAAAAAACTTGAAAAAACCGATGGATGCCAATGGAAGTAATGCTGAAGTCAAAAATAGTGAGGGAAACACTAAAGGCAAAAGGTTACTATCTCAATCAAGTAGAGACGGGAAGTGCGAAGATAGTTGAGGACATGAGGGGATTACTTGAGAATCTAGCAGACGATAGACCCGTTGTCCGGAACAATGATAAAGACGAACCAGAAGTCTCAATACTCAGAGGAAATGAGGCAGCGTATGGCGAGGACTCGTTGAAAGAAAATCAACTTGATGACAAGGATGTCGTGCAGTCACTAGTTGAGAAGATCATTGAAGAGATACTAAGGCAGACTATGGTTCGAAAGAAGAAAGTGAAAATTAGGCAGGAGGCCGAACACCTTGGATTGGGTCAAGAGTCCGGAGAGTGGCCCACATCAGAAGAAGATGCTGAAGAAGGGAAATTGTCCGGGGAGTCCGATGGATGGGATGAAGACTCAGAGAAGAGCAGCAATGACCAAGATAGTCTTTGCATGATATTGGCTGAAGAGAAAATGAGGCACCGCGACAGGGAACTACAAACTGACCCTTCCTCAGGAACTTACAGTTTGGATCAGCAGGAGGTGTGCGGAGGTGAAGAACTTGAGAAAAATGCAGTATCAAGGAAACCATTCAGGGAGCTATAATGCAATTCAAATGTCAGAACAAACCTGGTGCCAGATGATGACAGGAAGGTCTTGAGAAGGATAGTTTGCGTCAAGCTGAAAGACGACATCTACAGTCCCGGAGAAATGAACGGTCAGATGATGGCATTGAAGGAACACGTCATGGCGAGATACAGACAGTCAGATCTGATACGAGCCCAAAAGAATGACAAGATGACGAGCAACCTCTCCAAAAGGATCCGGACAGGAGTCAAAGAGAAAAGAGATCTGGAGGAAGACAGTTACAGGATCTTGAGCCAGTTCTATATGGAGAGAAAAACATTTAGTCTATCACACAGCTGATGGTGTGGTAGCCTGTAGAAAAAAAAGAAAAGGAGAAGATACTACACAAGCATAACCTCATCATACTACCACAGTTATACCAGAGGGAAGGGTTTTTCAGATCGCACGACCAAATGGGACATCAGGGGAACGACAAGGTACAACAAAAATACTACACAAGTTTGATTGGACAGGGTTAATAAAGGCTTGCTAGAGATGGGTGAACGCATGCCTGGCGTGTTTACAAGTGAAAGACCCGAGAAAAATGAAGTTCCCACTCAAGTCCGTAGAGAACGCGGAGTTTAACGAAGTCGTGCAGATAGAGCATCAGAAGATCTGCATGACAGACTCGGGATATACGCAAATACTGGTCACAATAGACCACTTAACGAAGTTGGCAGAAGCGGTGCCATGTCAAACAGCCTCAGCAGAGGAGATTTGTGACAATTTGATAACACATTGGCTATCACGATATGGTTGTCCGATGACATTCCAGTAGGACAACGGGAAAGCCTTCGTGGGGGACCTAACAAAAGAGTTGATGAGGAGATCGCACATTGCTCAAGCACATTCAACAATTTACCATCCTCAGACTACCGGACTTGTTGAGAGACAAAACAGAACGCTGGTGAACATGCTCAGGGTGTATTGCTCGAGATACATGACGGATTGGGACAAATATCTGCCATTAGTGGTAGGGGCGTATAACAGCACGCAGCACTCAACAACAGGGATGAAACCTTTCATGATGTTGACTGAAAGGGAAAGAGCAATGACCTTGACATTCTCTTATCCGGAGTACGAAGAGAAAAAGATTTTGCCTCGGGCGTATGTGAAAGAAGCGGTCAAGAGACAACAGGAACTAAATGAGCTCTGTAGGAGGAACACGGCGCAGGCACAAATGAGGCAGCGGAAGAAGCATGATGAGAAACTACTTCAGGCAAAACCGTATGCACTGGGACAAAATGTCTGGGAGTTCCAGAATATCATACCTCTGAAGGGGACAAAAAAACTACTGAAGAAATGGCGAGGACCGTTCATGATAACGGAAGTACACCAGCAGGGACGGTTCTACCGCTTGAGTACAGGGCGTGCAGCGCACTATGAAAATTTGAAAACTCATGTCCCATCTCCGGAAGACTGGTGCGTACCGCAGAATTTGGAAGAACTTGAGTACCTATTGCTAGAGCCAGCATGCGAAGTGAACAAAAAAGGCACCAGAGAAAAGCGTGATGGCAACGAGGACGTGAGCATGGATAATAATGAGAAGATAGATGCAGACTCAGATGCGGGATCCTTTGCGGAGGAAGATTGGAATAATCCAGAGTAGAACTAGGTGCCAAAGTGGACGGAACCAGACTTGCCGAAGACAGCAGGAACTCGCAATCGCAAGCGGACAGGCATGAGATACAACAGGTATGGGGATGACTTCTTGATTGACAAGATACAACCTGAAGAGATAGGCGAAGAGTTAGTGAGTGTGGGCGAGCTGGTAGCCAATGAAGAATGGCAAATAATCAACGACAACGAACACTACTTGCAGGAGGAATACTCGATACCAGAAAGCGAAACAGATCTGGAGCAGAGCGAAATAGAAAGGAGGGACAACACAAACTTGAGGATACTGGAATGTATGCGTGACCTCAAGAGCAAGAGAGAGGAAGGGCAAAGTATCCAGCAGGTCGACATGTCGGCGGAAAATTATACGAAAACGAAAGACCCGCTCTTCGGTTGGACAGCAACCGACCGGCCACTTGAGGTACCACCAGATAAATCAGACTCAGCATCATCGATGGGGACGTCGATAAATATTTTTGTCCGGGGAGTGGCGGTAGGACTTACCCACACCGAAAACTTGATGATAAAGAAGCTCAGGGGATTGAGAGAGACCAACGGGTTGGAATTGGATCAGGAAGAGGCTGCGCCTACCATAGGGCGAAGTTTCAAGACAAAATTTGAAATACCCAATGAGCATTCAGAGAACATACTGATCACAGACAGCGACTTCATCTTGTCAGACGGGACAATGGCGATCTTCATAACGGCAGACATGAGCTTCAAATAGGCCGACTTCAAGAGAGAATATCAGAACGTGGAGTTTCTATTTAGGCAGAGACCAGGGATGGGAGGAGTAGCTGCGCTTGCTCCCTCAGTTCCACAAGTTATGTGCTAGAAACTGTGCTTTTTGGTAACAAGGGTCAAAGAAAGGAACACGATAGATCCCGAACACGTGATGTTAGCACTAAGGAGGCTAAGGGACTTCATTGTCAAAAGAGGTATAATGAAGGTCTCGATGCCAGTCTATGACCCAAACAGGGGCAAGTTGAACCCTAGGGAATTGTACGCCATCCTACGCGTGGTCTTTGCAGAAACGGAGATAACGGTACACCTACACAAGAAGTACTAAATGAGTATCGCCTGAGCTTCGGGCGGACATGGAGGTCTCGAGTTAGGTTAAAGGGGGCGCGAAGCCGGTAGACGGATTTTATTGTAATTGGCATGACAATTAAAAAGTAGAGAGTTGATGGTGCTAAAACATGAAATGAATCTGCATGCTCTTAAAATCACTAATTGAATTAATTGAATTACTATTTTACTAATTGAATTATTTTAGCAAATAGTTGGTGGGATAATGTTTTAAAAACACAATAATGGGGGGCCTAGGTTAGGCACAGAACATCTCGGTCTCGAAAATGGGTTTTATTTTCAGATTGATTTGCAAAATTGCAGTGACGACCGAGCCACACTCATTTGAAGAGAGAAAGAGATCTTGAGCAAGTTCTCTATCAGCAGTGTCAGAGGGAAACAATTCTCAAGCATCAAGAGGGGAATGGCGGGTTAAAGATTCTCAAGTTTAACTGGCAAGGTATTTCTCAAGTCCAACTGGTAAGGTATTTCTCAAATTGGTTGACACGTGAGATCTTCTGAAGATAGTGACGATGGCGGATCGCTTCTAGAAGTCTGTGCCAGCAGCGCTAAAAAGGCCTACACTCGAGAAACTATATCAGCGCTTGAGGGATCTCGACTATACCCAAGTCGATGAGAGTTTGGGGGTGATGCTGAACGCTATCCTGCAGTTAGAGGCGCAGAGTGATTGAAGGGAATCAGCGACAGAAGCCGTGTCAGAAAACCTCGGAGGGGATATCCAATCAAGAACAGACCAGATGGCTATCCTGGAACGTGGATGGAGGCGTGAGGGGATTCGACTTGGCAAAAATTCACGGCTTGATTAATAACAGGGAATATGGTGCGGGAGAGTTCCCACTTCCCACCAGACCGCCAGCGGGATTCGCAGCCCAATCCACGAGCAGGCCATTGTCTATGATACGGTCTCAGCGGACAGAGGAAGCGTACCCGGACCTCAGTAACTCAAAGAGGGAATTGGAAAGGATCCAGAGGGAACGATACATATCGAGTCTTGACAGGGATGGTGCGAAACTCGAGAGGGACCAGGCAAACCTGGAAAGAGATCAAGCGATCCTCAAGAGGGATCAGGTGAGGCACGATCTCAACATGATCAGGGCGGAGTACCAGCAGGAACAGAAGGTGCGCGAGAATGAGGCGAACTGTGAGCAGCTAAAGTCAGAGATGGAAAAGATTCAGAGGAGGCAACGAGAGTTCGCGAGACAGAAAGAAAAGATGACGAGGACGACGGAACCAGCTGCCACAGGATCGAGACCAGAGTCGCGAATGGAGGTGAATGAGGTTCCCCGGTCCATTGGTCTATTCAATTTAGACCGAGTAGCCCAGGAGCATATGAACGAGGGATTAGAAATGTGGATACCACCCCAGCCGGTGGCCTCCGTGCCCAGTTTAGATACGCAACCAACACGGCCATTGATGTTGGTCAATCTCCCAGGATACACTCCCAGTTCAACCCTTAGCAGTAGCCAAATCGGCGCGCGTTCATCGCTTCTCAAGGAGCTACAAGATAGGTTGCAGTCGAGGACTCGTGACGACTCAATACGAGAAGAGCGACCTTCCACCTGAAGAGACAATCCAGTCAGGAGTGTAATAATCGCGAGCTATAAGAAGAACACGGATGGTGCATATCACATGCGCATCCGCATGGACTGGACAACGGCACAACGGGCAAGGAGGGATTGCTTCCATGACGCGGCTTGGGCTGAGTACTTCACTCAGCCAAGAACACCATTGGGTGCGGTCCACTTGATTATAGGGGACAGCCTGATACGAGTACTGGCACGAATCCAGTCACATTCGCAGGTTGGTGTCTTGAGTTTCTCTGGAGCTGCGACGCCGCAGATGCTGGCGTCCTTAGAGATGTTAGACATGGTGAAGATGTACACGGTCCCTTTGATGATGGGGACCAATGACGTGTCCAGGGGAGAGTCAAGAAAGGTGATGAGATTGCACGAGAATATGAGTTGCATTCTTGAGGAGCTGAGAATTTATATAGATCCCGCGATACTCACCATTTGCACTGTTCATTACAACGCGCAAGAGAGCTGACCAAGGCTGACCAACGCGCAAGAGAGATGAATGAGAAAGTGCGCAATATTAACGAGGTAATCAGACAGATTCAGCAAAGGAGCGTGCTCCCCGTGAGATTGTTGGACGTGGCCGACATGAAGGAACGCTCCCTTCCGCACGATGCGTCCTCGGATGGCATTCATTTTGTTAGGCCCGGGGACATAGAGTGGTTGAATGGTGTCTTCCAGAAGCACATAAACATGCTAGAGTCAGACATGCTGGAACCAGCACAGTTTACCTTTGGACTACCCCCGATACCTCATTTCTTTGCCATTAGGCCCCTATCTGGCCGCCTAGGAGCGCGAGTCGACCCGAGAGATAGCTCAAGAAGCAGCCGGAGCAGACAAATGGGATCTACACCGATAGAAGCCGAGGAGGCGGAGTCATCCACGCCCCAAAGTTTGGTTGTGTCTTCAGTGGTGGTGGTCGGCAATAAGAAGGTGGAGAGACCGGCAGAGACGACCAAGACAGAGAGGGTAAAAGAGTTGGATCTGGAGAATTTGGAATGCAGGCAGGAGTTGGCAAAAATCCTGGGACTTAAGAACGTGTCGCACGAGGACTTGAGTCGATACCACTGTGTGGACTGGTTGAAGGCCCACGAGGCACATTTCTCAAGATCAAGAACAATGGAGACAACAGACTTAACTGGGATCCCGCTGAAGTCCAGAATGGGACCAGTCAACTATAGGCCGCTCAAGCAATTGGGGAGTCCAGGACTCATAGTGGAACCTCCCAAGCATCGAACGAGTATCACCCGAATCAGGGTGGCAACTCCCGCACAGTTGAGAGTGGTGGAGAAGCTGCTTGAGCCGAAAGACACGGGGCTCCCACATGCCGCATATGAAGGTTCAAAGCTGGCCGAGGATTCGAGATATGGTAAACCCTGTGGAAACTCACGGTTGGCCAAGACGTTGGCAGTGTATGGTCGATTGGACCCATGAGCAGCGAGGGTGATCATCGTGGCGGGTTCGGATTTCGAGAGGACGTCACCGAAGCTATTTTGGTCAGAGACCTTAGTGTATCTGCTGCCTGGTGCGGAAATGAATCAGATGCTGACCCTGGTGATGGCGATCAAGTCGGAGACGCCTTGCGAGCCGGAACTGATGCTATTTGCGGGAATGAACGAACACCTGCATGCGGCAGGGCTTCTGGAGCACCTGAAAGGCGAGGCACCAACATCCAAGAAAATCTTGGAAATAATCCAGACGTTGTTCGCCGCAATGAACGAGGTGCAGGAATCTGTGGTTTCTCGATTTGGATGCAAGACAAGAGTGGCATTTACGAATTCCCCGGGCTACGCGAGTATTCCGCCTACCTTGCAGTTTGTGTATGCTATGTTGATCTTGATAGCGAAAAGAAACACGTGGAGGATACTAATGGCAGCTCCCAATCGCGAGCTGGAGCCGACAAAATTGAGACTTCTCATGCTTTAAGAGGATTCTACGAACTGGCGGATATTCTCATTGTGCTGGATGAGGTCCTCTGTCTTGAAGTGTCGAATCTCCCTCGGCAACTAAAGTTCAATCCGGAGATAATGGACATTCACCCGATAATAGGCCACTTAACCGACAGCCTGTGGTTTCGAAGCATGGATCTGACGATCGCGAGTTCCACCAGCAAGGCGAGGGGACCGAGTAACGAAAGAAAAAATGTGGCTGCCGCCGAAAAGCAATTGGAATCGATGGGGTATCATTTATAGCAAGAAAGAGGCAGATGGCCGTTTCTGACCCCAAGGCTTGAGAATGCCACGGACAAGACGCGGGAGAGTGCCCCACCTCTCATCAAACAGATATGGGAGTCTCTTGAGGGGCAGCTAGAAGTAGCAGAAAGCAGAGATATGACGGTGGGAAGATTTGTCACAGCGGCAAATGAAGTCACCATTGGAGGATTCTGGAGGGAGCACGCGAAGGGCGAGCTGAAGACTAGAAAAAACCACGAGATCTTGAGATTCTTAAGCCCTTGTTGGGAGAAGAGGTACACGGGCAGAGTGTTCTATGCGAAGGATGCCATCTTCGATGCGTTCGTGCAGGAATTACTGAATATGCCCACATCCCTCTTACTGGCCCTGTACTTGGTCTACCCCAGGTATCTGTTCAACATGGGCCCGGCCTTCATGTTCAGTAGGGGTGTGGAAACGCTCCGAATTGATGGATACTTGACACTACTACTCTTGACCCACGGGGAACTGATGGCGTTTCATCGAGTTATGAAGCATGGGGAACCCCTGTCGATTGGGAAGGCTCACTCAAACGCAGAAACTTACTCATACAAGTGCGCTTCCGGGCTGAAGACGTTGCTGGTGGAGTATCTCTTAATGCGAAGTCGATACCTGATGGGCGAAGAGAGGAATCCCAAGACGAGCGAAGAGTTGAAGGAGGCGAATGGAGGCATGCCTCTCTTGACTGATCTGTGTTTGGCCATGAGATCTGGCCCATTAGGGATGATTAGGAGGGTTGGAGAATTCGTGACCTGCATCTACGGGCCGGTGGTAACATACGCCTTTCCTGATCCACTCGTGCCGGCTTACCGGAATTCAGTGGTGCACGTGAGCTTGATAAGTGTTCTAGATGGGACGGTGCTGAACTGGTGCAGGCAAGAAGAGCTGAGGGCACCGATGAGCGACACGGTAATCTTCGGGAAACTGAAGGACCCAGAATTGATGGTGTTCAATTTCCGGGGACAACTGTAGAGCAGAATGGGGGGGGGGGGAACTTGAGGGCCCTAATGAGGCGTACCCCAAGTTCTGGAACTTGAATCCCCTAGCAGAGGATAAGGAGGAAATCTTGAGAATCCCGGCGTGGAAAGGGAGTTTTGAACTGGTGAAGAAGGAGTTGGAGAAGATACTTGAGCGAGAAATTCTGCCCATCAACGTCTTTGAATTCAATGACCTTGGGGATGAATAACCCGCTGGTGGTCACATCCATACACGCAAGAGCCACTGTGGAGAAACAGCAGAAGGAGTTTACGGTCGGTTGGGATCCCTTGTTTATTGGATACTCAGCCGCAGTTTTTTTCCACACGTGTGACATCAAGATAAACTCTTGGATGACATACGCAAAAAAGATGAGAGGCTCAATGGCACTTGAGAAAGAACGGGCTGAGTCAGAGGAAGGGAAGAGTACGGATGAGACCCTCAGTGAAGCGGGAGAAGAAATGGAGGTGGGGAATACACCAGAGCAGGACTCAGCTGAAACGGATTTCACCGCGCACGAGCTTCTACAAGATTTGAGCGGAGACGACTGGGCCAACACGGCCACACCACCCCTGGGGTCCCCTCGCAAAGGTCTGGAATTGTCTTTGACGAGTGAGACTTCTAAGATGGGGATGAAGCTCTTGAGCGCCGAAGAAAGCAAGAGGAACGCTTTTGAAGGCAACAAATGGATGTTCCTGAACACTCTGGATGAGAAGACGTGGCGAGAATTGTTGAGCGAGTTTGACCAGAGAGTGATGAGCGAGACTACGCTGGAGGACTTCAAAGAAGAGTTGTGGAACACGGTGGTGAAGTTCGGGGAACCTGACTTGATGGGTACCGGCTGGACGAAAAAGCTAGAAAGGAGCTACTGAGCATGATGATCAAGTTGAGGGAAACGCATGTAAAACCAGCTCTCCTCTGAACAAAAAAACTGATGATAAAATGAATAAGGTTGAAAGGGATGATAAGAATAAGACTAGTAAAATGATTAAAGATATTAAAATTCTTAAGGCTCGAGAAGGGGGAGGCAAGAGTTGGAAAGGCCGGACCGGGATAAAGAAGTCGAATCAGTGATGATAGTGGCGACGCCCCCGAGTGAAGGAATAAGGTCTCGGAAGAGTAGAAGAGAGACAGAAGAGTTAAGTAGTCCCTCGGCGGACGCAGTCTCAGAAAAGAAACTGAAGGAGACGGCTCCCATGATTCTAGCGCGATGGAAGACAGCGGCCTGCAAGAACAGCTCCGCACCACGGTAGCTGGCCGAGGTGATGAAGGGAATGAAACTCTGGACTTGCTCGACAACGGAGGAGGACTTCAGACCTCAGAAGGCAAACACCAAAAGGGGTTCGACGAGTGGAGAAACGTGGCAGGTAGATATTGGCAAAAAATGGCTCTCGACTCAACATCAGGCAACTGGGAAACAAGTGGCTAACAATCCTCTTGAGAGAAATGCGACGAGGAATACCGCTCGACCTTGGTGGGTGGCTCTGGAGATAAAAGAACTGGAAGATTGCCTGAAGAAACTTGATCGTGGAGTGTCCAGCAAGCGTCGTCATTGGGCTACCCTAAAAAAACCAAGATTAACAAGTTAGAGTTGGGGAACCAGCTGAAATGAACATGGCAAAATTTGCTGCGGGAATAATTCGAAGAGGCGATGAGAACACCCTCGTCCGCGTTGCCATTGATGGCAAATCCTCTCGTCAGAACGTCAGGACAGCTGATGTTCTCATGGAGCTTGGTGGGAATAGAGCTGGAGGTGTTGACCTCACACGATAAATTGAAGCTGGGCAGCAAGAGGCTGGGCAGCAAGTTTATCAAATGCTGGTGCAGCATGTCGTCAGAGATAATTCCGGTTGGAGTCTAGCGAGTAGAAAAGATGCCACTTGTTTCTTGAGGTGGATAATCTCCGTGATGACCGACAGTACCATACAAACGTGTCATCAGAAGGCGATGGCAAGTAAAACTATGGAAAGGAGAATCTCCACGGTCATCAATGACTTCGTTTAGGGGAAGTACTCCCTTTGTTTTCTTGTCTGAAAGGCAGCCAAGGGCGGCAGGTACTTTGCCTGTACTCATTAGTTTATCAAATTGCTTAACTTCCTCGTTTACTTCGGACTTCTTCTGTTTTGGATGTCTAATTTGGAGAGCTTTTGCTTCAGTGAAAAGTTCGTCTATTAGGCCTTGCTTCCATAAATTTATGCGGCGGCTCAGTGTTTTGGAATTTGATCGGTTTGTTTTTGATTTAGTTTCGGGGAGCAGCAGATGTGGGAGAATAATTGCTGCTTTCATTGCGACGTTAGAATTTGGTGTTTCTTGTATCCCCATTGAATCTCGCAATGTTCGTAAAATTGGTACAGTGTCATCGAACAGAATTTACAAAATGCACGAAATTACTTTTATCCGCTCACTCACTGCAGAATATAACTCACTGCAGAAAATAAATGGCATCATACTACATTGCTATAGCCTTCCAAATTCTTTCACTGATCTGCACTTTGAGGATATGGCTTAAGATAAAATATTTTTTCTGACTTCCAATGTCAATGCCCTGATTTAAAATTTTTTCTCCTAGGTTTTAAAAGGTGTTAGCTTGCAGGACAGTCCTGTCAACCAACAAGCTAAAATTATCCTTCTATGCTTCTTCCCTTCGGAAATTTTAGTTGTTATTTTCCTGAATATTAAAATTAAGGAAATCTGTGGTTAGAAAGAACAATGAAACAATCTTTCTCTTTAAGAGATTATCCAAGCCTTTCATGTCACCACAAAGTGATCAGTTCTCCTAGTTGATTAAAAATAGTCATGCAGGCTGGAATATTTAAATATACTCTTTGCTCAAGCCTTTCTAAATAAATAGTAACTGTCTATAACTAAAATCAAAATGCAAATTCATACATGCAACAAATTCTTTAATGTTCATAACTCAACTAAATGTTTCAGTTTTCAATTACAACTTGGTTGCTTAGTTTCTCACTTGAGTTTTCGTCACACACATAAAACAATTCTGAGTTTTAACTTCTTCTCTTTTGTCACTTCTTTGTTTCTTCATTTTTTGTCGTTTAGAAGTTCTAAAACTTCTAAATTCTTCTAATATCGTTTCTTTTTGCGTCTTTTATTCCGGCCATTTGTCAATGCTCCATCTCCTCCTCCTGCGACATTGACTCTACACTTTCAACTTCTGTGTTTTGCAACACATCCTTAGCTATTCTGACGCTGTTGGAAGCAGTCCTCCAACACTTCTGCTCTTCTATCCTCTGTTTACAACAAGGTAGGGGATCTACATTAGATTCTCTGTTTCTGCAGAAGCTATTGTGAAGGCACAACGTCACGTTTCTCTCCAAATCTTCCTTCAACATCTCTTCTTTTTCTTTTCCACTACGTTCACTTGTCCTAGAAATTCTCTTCACCGCGGTGGTCACTGCATTCCGATGAGTCACGAAAGCTCGCTTGAAAGCTCCTGCCCCAATGTCCAGCTGATACCCACTGTACACTCTGTCGGGCTTCGACATATGGTTTTTGGCATATTCGTACAACCATGCAGTCAAGTTGGATCTAAACCATGGCATCAGTCGTCTTCTTGTCCATATCTTTTTTTTACTTCCATCGGAAGTTTCAGAATCTTGCACATTGTCTCAAAAGTTCTAAATATTTTAGACAATCCAATTTCTGCAATTGTTCTCTCGTTGGCGCCTCCTGTCTATTGTTCTCTCTTATATGAGCCTCCAGCCACCTTATCGCTATCATAACTCCCACTATCATTATTGTTATGGGGCGTGATGAGTCTGGTAAACCCATGGAGAGCAGCTCTCCAGAGTCCTAGATCAACACCAGATTACTACGCCCGGGATACCACCGTGTTTGCTGCAAGCAGTGGCAGGGAAACTCTTCATGTGTCAACAGGATGCTCCTCCAATTACGCTTGCCCGAAGCTTCCAGTAATGGTTTCACTTTCATCATCACTCGGTAGACTTCATCATTCTCGTCTACTGTATTGTAATCTGTAACGGTTGATCCTCTCTGTTTCTGTCTCTCGAAGTTCCCACTCCCGTATCCCATGAACTTCCTTCCCAGTATTGATTCCAACTCCCCCTTTGTTCTCTGGAACTGCTGAGAAAATTTTACACAGTAACTCGTAAGATTTTTCCGATTTTCTCGTTAGTCTCACACACTTTGGCACTAAGAAGGCTTGATCCACGATCATTCTCGTACTCTTTACATCCACAGCTACAAAATGCACCGGGTATCTGCTCTAGCACATTGAAGCTAATGTCGATCCCACCAAATATCGTGCTCCTGAAGGTCTACGATATGTTTCACTGTGTCGGATGTTCATTTCCGTCTCGATCCTTTCCCTCCATTTTCCTATGTACTTTTGCTCAGTTTGCAAAACTTCTGGGAACACTTCTACGCACTGATGGCTGTGACCATCTCATGTTTCTGTTCTAGGTTCAATAAGGACTCTTAAGAACCAAACATGCTGTAGAATCCTAGTGCAGTCACTAGATTCACCTCGGTTCCTCCATGGCAATCTGCGATTAATTCTGTTTCCGTCCTTGCTTTCATCACAACGTTCCCAAACAATATCGCCAACTGCTTGTGTTGTCTCTCTAGGGTTTTCCCGCAATCCAGACTTCCACAAACGTGACCTTCCAGTCCACAGACTTCTGCCAGACAGCTACCAATTTTGACCCAGTCTTCTGGTCCCCAGCCAGGCAACTCCACTTTGTCTTCCCCGTTGCTCCTAGAGGCTGTTGTCATCACATTAATATGATATTCAGGTCACGCAGGTTACAGTCTGCATTTAGTTCCCTCTGCACGTCTTGTGTCGCTCGTAATATCGAGTCAGCATGGGGACTAGGACACCATGATGGTCTCATCAGTTTCCACACTACCATCAAGCTCGTTCTCAGTAATTCATCTGAGAATCCCAATCCAAACTCCACTCGTTTGTCGGATTTTGGCACGGAAGGTGCAGTCACATTTTCCTCCAAGACTAGTCCCAACTTGGTCTGCGGGTTAGCAGCGCTTTTAATCGTTACAATTCTCGACGTCCAGAACCTTAGCAACACTGCCTGCGCGTAATCAAAGAAGTAATCGCGTATGTCTTCACTCAGGAAAGGGTTGTACGCTATCCCTATGACTCCGGACACGTAGCTGTATGACTTCTTCCTGGTCGGTCCACAGTACTCACTGGATTTTGGCAGTGCCCCCATAGATTCTTTAGTGAGTCTCAGCTCCTTGTTTGAGAATCTCCTGATTTCGTCTATTTTCCTCATGGGTTCTAGCTCTTCAGGTTCTTTCATGTTCACCCTCATCGGCTTGCTCTGATGCATATCCAGCAGTGCTAGCAAGAGTAAGACTTTTGCTGGTTCATCACCCTCTCTCAGCATCTTGAAACAGGTGTTCAACGCTGGCACTGAAATCTGCTCTATCAGGAATCGAATGAAACATAGAGCGTCTCTCCGCTTCGCGCACGCTACTGCCATTCCCTCCTGGATTATCAGATCCCTCAGGTTCGTCATCAGGTATATCTTTTCTTCTTTTGACCTTTTCCTTTCTTCTGAGTCATATTCCCCGCGGGTCAATCCCATCATGCACCAGACGAACCTCAGTTGTAATTCGGTTCTCACGTAAAGTACTGCCATGAGAACGTGTATTCTCGGCGTAGTCCTCATTTCCTCTGCAAAGTACCTCAACACCACTGCTTTCCATGGAAGGCTCACTAATTGCTCAATCGTTTCCGCCTGCATCTCAGACGACGCTAGAGTCCCGTACGCCTTCTGCTTGAGGGTGGTGCCTTGCAACATTGTCTCCAGATAACCTTCCATGACACTCTTGTCTTCCAGAGCCATCACATATCCTCTAGCCGAGTTTCGGTACTCCAACATCTCCATGTATCCACCGGCGGGTTCATCTATTGACACCGCCTCCGACACTGCCAGTCGGTTATACTCAACTGGTACTAGTTTTCCTGCGACACTTCCCTTTCCGTGGTTCATGGGAGACGGAAGCTGGCCGAGGTGATGAAGGGAATGGAAGTCTGGACTTGCTCGACAACGCAGGAGGACTTCAGACCTCAGAAGGCAAACACCAAAAGGGGTTCGACGAGTGGAGAAACGTGGCAGGTAGACGTTGGCAAAGAATGGCTCTCGACTCAACATCAGGCTACTGGGAAACAAGTGGCTAACGATCCTCTTGAGAGAAATGCGACAAGGAATACCACTCGACCTTGGTGGGTGGCTCTGGAGATAAAAGAACTGTTAGATTGCCTGAAGAAACTTGATCGTGGAGTGTCCAGCAAGGGAGTGCATTGTAAGGGAGTGTCCGTTCTCGGGAGTGCATTGTATGCAGGAGAAACGATCGATAATTCGATAATTGTAATAGATTTTGTTTTCTTTATTGTAACTATGCGTATCTAATGGTGTTATAACATTTTTATGAATTGATAGAAAACATTTGAAATACACTTGTGTATTGAAATTAATTTCGATGTGCAAATAAAGTGTTCTTTTTTTATGTTAACCGACAGTCATGATTTGAGTATGTATGCGTTCTATATGTACATTCTATTCGAAATGCTTTTAACGTTGGTTGTAATTTCACCAGCTCCGATTGTATTGCACCGTATCGTACAAAAGAGAAAAGTCCATCTAAGGGGGGGGGGGGGGGTTAAAACTCTCTTATATTCATGTTTTTGAAATTTTTTTCCGGTTCAAAAGGCTGTTTGCTCCAGTAGTGTCGGCCTTGTCATAACTTCGTAAGTTTTCATCAATTGATATTTGTACAATCAATGGTCTCACTTAGAATGTTTTTCTCAAATGAACTTTTGTTTTAAAAAGATTAGCAAAAATAAGTTTTGCACTTCTGAGGAGTGCAATTGTAACAGTCGCCTACTTCTGTCACATATGAGGCTTAGGAAGAATAGGCCCTACAACCATTGGCTCAAGAGTCAGGGTTAATATCTCTCGTGTTTTTCTACCTCAAAACGTCGGAGCCAATTCGGTTCGCCTGCGACATCAGACTAAAAACCCGTTACAGCTTAAAGGCCACTACCAAAATACCCCCTCACTCTAAAAAAATAAGAACGTCCCCGAACTTAGGTCTCAAAATACCCAAAATACACGAACGCCGTTAAAAACAGGGTTGGAACAATCCGCACAGTTACTTTTTATTAGACAGTGAAACTTTGATCCATTTCAGATGGATCAACCTAAAACTCGCCTGATCTCAACATAACAATCATAAAACGCACTCAAGAAAACTAAATTGAGAACTCAGATGTCGGCACACTCGAGAATTAGAGGTAACTAAATTAATGAGCAACTCGAGACTTAAGTATGATAACTTGAGAAGTTTAATACTAATTGTTTCAATAAGGGAAATAAGTTTTGACTCTAGAAATGAAGTTTTGGTCTGAATCATTGAGACACCCCAGCTGTCCACCTTTCCACTGAGGGTTCACTCTAGTTCAGCTCGAATAATTGTACTCTTCTTTTACAATCGTTTCTTCTCCTATTTCAGGATAAGACGGCTCTACTCGCGTTTATTTTGTATCTGGAAACTGCTAATAGTAATTTCCCGCTGCTTTTTCAAGTACTTTCTCGCGATTGTAAATCGGATGTTCTGATCTTCTATTTCTGAGTTTTTCAGTTTTCGCGAGAAAGTTCAGCATGACAGGCTCCATTCGAATTTTTGAAAAAATAAATTTCCTCCCAAAATTACGTAGTTCGTGTTCCTTAAGGTCAAACTTCCAAATATGACTGACTGGCAAAAATCCTTTGCTTTAGGGGGTGCAAAAAACTTAAAATACATCCATTATAGGCAATTCTATCTGTGCTGTAATCGAGGAGGGTAGATTTTAATTGACAATTCTCTTGATGCATTGAAATAGACTTGATTTATTCATAAAATTTTGTCGATGTATTTATATAGCGTTGGTATGGCTCTATCCAACCTGTGCACATACCGTCGCATGACGGAAGGGCCCATTTTAATTGACCCTTTTTTTAAAAAAAAGGTTAGAGATTATTATTATGATTATTATTATTATGAATTTACAGTAAAACAATACTGAAGGGTGTATAAGACCCGGAAACGAAAATCAAACGCTAAAAGTTAGTTTGGCGACAATTTGCACAAAGGCAAAGAACGCGCCAAGTACAAGAAGAAGAAGAGTTGTAGACATCATTGAAATAGCACCAGTAAGTTTTGAACAGTTTTGCTTTGAGGCCGTTAGAATTGAGGAAATCTATTCTGTTGTTCAATAGGTTTGCGAGTCTCTGTGTGCGATACCAGAAATTTCCTTTCAGCTGTTCTTTGCTGACGTAA
This sequence comes from Symsagittifera roscoffensis, assembly GCF_963678635.1. Taxonomy (NCBI): domain Eukaryota; kingdom Metazoa; phylum Xenacoelomorpha; order Acoela; family Convolutidae; genus Symsagittifera; species Symsagittifera roscoffensis. Next base: position 5,860,693 of record NC_087068.1, on the reverse strand, counting down.
GGCAGGTCAAAAAGGTTGTTTCTCCGGGAAGAAAAGTTCACAAAGGGATGCCAGTTGAAGTCGAAACGATTGTTTATGACTTTGGATAACGTCAAAATGTCGTTCAGCTCGATGTACAAAGAAAGAGGCAAGAGATTCAACGTAGACAATTTGTCAGTATAGCAATTCTCCGAATAGTTTGTTGCCCTGTTCGCAGCTTTCTTCTGAATGTTTTCGAGTTTTGTGAGGTCCGTTTTTGAAGAATACCAAACTGAGCTCCCGTAGCATATGATAGGTAAAACCATCGACTTGTAGAGATTACTTTTGTTGATGCTTGAAGTTGCTTCGCCGAGGATCGCTTTAAAAGGAATAGGACTTTGATCGCTTTGGCAGATGCGAACTTTATGTGTTCGCTCCACTTAAGAGAACTTGAAACCTTCACTCCGAGATCTTTTTCACAACTTGATGTTTTCAATTCGTTGCACCCAAGGTAGAAAGGTCCACAGTTTTTAGTTTTGAAGTGCATAACGCAACACTTATCTATGTTGAAAGAATTTTGATGTGAGGTACACCAATTCCATAGGCGGTCGAGGTCGAACTGTAGATCGCAGGGCTCATTGTGCTTGTGTAGTGATAGGAGTTTAGAATCGTCGGCAAAGCTGAAAACCTCTGATGATAGATCGTTGGGAAGATCAATCAAATATATTAGAAAAAGCAGTGGTCCCAGAATTGATCCCTGGGGGACGCCACTTGAGACCCATAGGTATTCTGAGGCGCGTCCTTCGATGTCCACAAACTGTTGCCTGTTTTTCAGATAACTTTGCAGAACTTTGAGCATGTTTCCTCGGACACCAATTTTGGAGAGTTTTGACAGGAGAATATTGTGGTCAATTTTGTCGAAGGCTTTCGAGAAGTCTAAGTACACTGCGTCTACTACTTGTTCACTGATATCAACGTTGGAGTAGATTTCGCCTAAATACACAAGAAGTTGGGTTATTGTAGACTTTTTCTTTTGGAAACCGAATTGAGTTGTAGGCATAAGATTTGCAACATGTTCGTAAAGTGGGTCGAAAATGCACTTCTCGTAGACTTTAGAAATTATACTCAACAGCGTGATTGGTCGATAGTTCTCTACCTTTGCTTTGTTGTCTTTCTTGTGCAGTGGTTTCACCATTCCAACTTTCCAGTCAGATGGAAAAATTGATGTGTGTTTGATTGACTTGAAAAGACTTGCGATAGACTTGCTCAACGCTTTGCAGTTCCTAAACAAAGCCGCTGGGAGTCTGTCGGGCCCAGTTGATTTGCTTACGTCAAGAGACGAAGTCACTTTGGTTATTTTGGAAAGTGAAACATCGTAGTCGCTTATCTGAATCTGAGTATCGGATGGTTGGAAAATAGATGATGGAGTCGTGAATACCGACCGAAAGAATCTGTTGAATAACGTCGCTTTATCGAGATTTGATGTCGCTCGAGAGTGTTTCCAAAATACAGATGGAGGAAGAACTTGGGGATTTTTGATTGACTTGTAGTATTTGAACAGAGCGCGTGTGTCACGAGCATTCGCAAGTAAAGATTCGTAGTTTGATTGGTCTACTTCGAGCTCATGCTCACATATCCGCAGTTGTGCGTTCACTTTGTCTTCCATTGCGGGACTTGTTTTCTGGTTCCTCAGAGTGTTCAGACGCTTGAGCTTGTCTGAGGTAGCAGACGAAACCCACGGGGCGAGACTGCTTCTGTGTTTTGTGCGAACGGGAACAGCGCTTGACAGAATATCCAATAGCCAGCTGTGCCATTGGCTCAGAAGTGCGTTTGGGTTTGTCCAGCAAATTCCTTTGAATGGTTTGTTCAGAATGATATTGTCCAGTTGATCGTAATCTGCACGGCTTTTACAGGTTTGGGTTGAGTTTTCATGTACTGTAGTGGAATGTTAATCTTGAATGCTTTATGGTTGGAGGCTGCACGATTCGAGAGCCAGTAGTGCTCGTTCAGCTCACGGTCTAAATTAATGGATATGATAAAATCAGAGTTGCACAGGGCAACATCGAGTGTACCCCTAGCGCATGTGTCAAAAGTGACGAACTGACTCAAGTTTAATTTCTCGAAAAGGAACAAAACTTCGCTTTCGTATTCGTTTGTTGAGGAAAAGGAGTTGCCAGTCGGTGTTTATAAAATTGATATCGCCCATGATGATGAGATTTGCGCTTCTGAAGGTGCTGCATTCGATTAGAATATCGGACCATTTGTTCAAGGACCATCTGTAGAGACTGCCTTCAGGAGGATTGTATGAGCAAACTAGGAGAATAGTTTCCAAATTACTCCCCAGTAGACAAGCTACAGCGTCCTCATGCCCTTTGAAAAGTTCGATTGGAGTATGAGGAACATCACTTCTGATTGCAATCAATACACCGCCGTGCTTGCTGTGTGTCTTTGTTTTGCGCTCTGATATGTATAACAATTTCGCCGTCGTGTATATCGCTTGTTAGCCATGTCTCTGTTAAGGCAAAAACTGATGAAGTTGAGAGAATTGAGGCTTTTATGAACGCATTTCTTCTTGTTTTGGTTAAGATACTGCACACGTTTAGACAACTAATTTCTAGAGTTTTCATTCGTTGTTGGTAGTATTAATTTCGATTAGGTTTTCTTCGTGATAAAGTTTCAAAGAACGTATACGAAGTTTGGATGCTTCTATTCCTGAGTTGATCATCTCACGCCGCTTCTTGAGCAGCTCATTCTCGATGATGAGTTCTTCGGTTGACAAAAATTTTGAGATATATATCTTCTGGTCCAAGTCTTTTAAACTTTTGGCACGAGATAAAATCAACCGCACATCCCATGCTTGTTGCAATGTAACTAGAAGCGTTATTGGTCGTTTGGTTTCCTTGCGGAATTTTCCAATTCTTTCAATATTCGATATGGTTGGATTTACTTTCAAATGTTTCAGGATGTCAATTACTTTCGAATTTTCTTCTTCTGTGTTTTCGGCTCTTGTTTTCTCGGTGTCTTCAAATATTCCATCAATACGGATTTGCATATCTCTGTTGTTCGGTTTGTGAACGGACTTTGTAACCTGCTTAGTGGAAGCATGAGTCTTGGTTGGATCATGTTCGAGTTTAGCGACCGCAGTGTTGATCGCAGCAACTCCGGAGTGCAGTGGTTTGATATCTTCAATGACATTTGTAAGTGTTTTTCTTTGATAGACATTTCAATTTTGGGCAGAACTGCAGCATTGAAGTCTGTAAAAGCAGCGGTGAGAGTAGAAAAACTTTCCTTCATTGAGTGGTTGTTGTTTGCAGAACATGTTGATGAAAGACAAAGATGAAAGTCTAGAAAGTCTAGTTAGTCTAGTTAGTTGTTTGCAGAACATGTTGATGAAGAGACAAAGATGAAAGTCTAGTTAGTTCCATCATTAAAAAAATGCTCGATTTAGTGGCTTTCGTCTCATTTTCTCTGAGCCAGTTTGTCATTATACTCATCTTAGTCTCGATTGTGTATTGAATTTCTTATCGATCTCAAGTACTTTTCTATCGCAACTGTTGATTAGCTCTATAGATGTAATTTTATTATATGTAGAAGTTCTAACGTTTCCTTTTAGGGCTTCGAAAACTAATATGATCAATCAATCTATTATATATTTAAATGCGGGCTTCACTATTTTGCCATGTTTAAGCTTTTTCTATGTATTATTTTTTGCATATTAAACGAAAGAACTTTGTCGTATATTGCAATGGTTAAGAATTTTTTTCGATCTTTCAGTTTGAAGTCAGTGGTTATTTTACCGAGTTTAACATAAGCAGCCTAACAGTGGGATGCTGTCAGGGTGTCCACGGGGTTGAGAGTTTTGCCTCCAATTACGAATATCCAAATTCTTTTAGTGTGCGATATCCGATATATATTTTTTAGAAGTTTTCCGAAAACTCCAATTAAAAATATTTTACAACACTTAAATTCCCAACCCTGTATTTGGGTGCTGTCAGAGTACTCTCAAGGATTGCGAGTCTTGCTTCCAAATATGACTGCTCAAATCCTTGTAGTTTTTGAGATATGCTGTGTTTAAGATTTCTCTTGAATTTTTCAGAAAACTTAGATTTCAAAACATTCAAAAGAATGGAAATTCCCAAGCTTGTAATTGGGTTCTGTGAGGGTACTCTCAAGAATTCCAAATGACAAATCATGCGTTCGAATGTGACTTCTCAAATGCTCTTAATTTCCATGATGTATTTTTTGTAATGCTGTTTCCATGATGTATTTTTTTTGGAATTTAGATATAAAAAATTTTGATCCCATCTATAGTGAGGCTCTGTCAGGGTACTCCCAGGAGTTGTGAGTTTTTCCTCCAAATGTAACTGCTCAAATCCTTGTAGTTTTTGAGATCTGACATTTTTTGTGATTTTTCAAAAAATATATAGAAAACTTGAATTTTTTTTGTTTCGACTTTCAAAGAAAACGGAATATTTGTGCTCAGTGTGGTTTTTTATTCAGTCAATTTTCACCGATCGAAATAATTTTTTCAACAAAAATTTTTTATACCCCTTTGAAGATATTGACTTCAAATTTAAAAAGATATTTCACCTCCGATTATTTTTTGTAAAGCTCTGGGGTTTGAAAATTGGCCATGTTCTGGTCTAAATTAGCGCGCTTTGAAGAGTTTATTATAAATGCTGTGAACGTAACGCGATTTGTTTATGCGTGGCGAATTATCCCGCTCAACAAAATCGTTCTAAATTGAATTGAGGCTAGCTAATTGTTGATCGTATCAATTTCGTACGACTCAAAGTTTTACACTTTGACCTTGTCCAAAATGTATAGGTTTTCAATATTTTCTTTTCCCTAAAGTTATTCGATATGAATTAAGGACAGTCGGAACATTCATGGCTTTGCCCTGATATACGAGCAGTCTTGTTTTTCAAAATTTGAATTTCCTGACTCTATAGTTGAGTACTCTCAGGGGTTGCGAATATTGCCTCCAAATACGACTGCTCTAATCTTGGTAGTTTTCGAGATATGACGTTATTTGTGTTTTCCGAGATGTGACGGTTCTTAATCTATCTATTTCTATTATATATTTAAATGCGGGCTTCACTATCTCGCCATGTTTAAGCTTTTTCAACGTATTATTTTTGCATGTTTAAGCTATATCGTATATTGCAATGGTTGAGATTTTTTTTTGGAGTTTCCAATTTGATTTTAGTGGCTATTTTACCGATTTTAAATTAAGCAGCCAAATATTGAATTAGGGCTGGCGAATTTGGCCTATAATTTTGAATGCCCGAATCATTTTAGTTAACGAGATAAGACGATATTTGAGATTTTTTTCAAAAATGTTCAGAATTTTCAAATAACAAAATAGTTTCCAAAACTTGAAGTTCCCAACCCTGTAGTTGGGTACTGTCAGACCACTATCAAAGATTGCGAGTCTTGCCTTTAAATATGACGGCTTAAATCCTTGTAGTTTTCGAGATATGACGTTTTTTGTGAATTTTTCAAAAATTTTCAGAAAACTTAAATTTTTATTATTTTAAAATCTGAAATTCCCAACACTGTTGTTGGGTACTGTCAGACCACTATCAAGGACTGTGAGTCTAACCTCCAAATATGACTGCTCAAATCGTTGTAGTTTTTGAAATATGATGTTTTTTGCGCTTTTTTCAAAAATTTTCAGAAAATTTTAAATGAATATTTTTTAACATTTGAAATTCGAAACCTTGTAGTTGGGTGCTGTCAGAGTACTCTAAGGAAATACATATCTTGAAACTACCAATTCGATGAAGATAAAATCTTTTGTCAGTGTACACCGTGGCGTCTCAAATCTTGCCTCTTAATATGAATGCTCAAATCCTTTTAGTTACCGAGATAAGACGCTTTTTTCATTTTTTTTCGGGAAACTTAGGTTTAAAAAAATCCGCAAAGTTTTGAATTGCTAACCTTATGAGGGTGCTCTCAGAGGTCGTTAATCTGGCCTCCAAATTTCTCCAGAGGCCCATAAAGTTTTCGAGATGACGCTTTTAAAATGGGAATTAAAAAAAGTTCGAAATTACCAACCCTTTAATTGGGTGCAGTCAGAGTACACTAAAAGTTTGCAGATGTTGTTTCCAAGATATGCGGTTTTTCATGAGCTGTCGAAAGATTTCGAAGCACCGGAGGCGCGTTAAACGCTAGTTCATTTTAATCTTAAATTTGCAATATATGTGGTTTTTATGAGTTGCTAAAATTCTATGCAACGGAGGTGCGTTACACGCATGTTGAGTCAGAAGTATATCTATCTGTCTATATATCTATATCTATCTATCTATATCTATCCATCTATCTATATCTATCTATCTATATCTATATATCTCTATCTATCTATATCCATACTTTGTTTAAATGCTAGTGACAGCTATTTCCCATTTTTAAGCGTAACAATTTTGCCTCTTAACGAAAGAATTTTTTCATGTTTAAGCCATATCATATATTGCAATGCTTAAGAAAATTTTTCAATTAGTTTTCCGCAAGGTCAGTAATTTTTCAGTAATTTTTTTTCAAGGCCAAATAAAGTCGTCTGTCTGTCTGTCTGAATACGGTGCGTACCCACGGAGCCGCATTCCCAGATAGCCCAAAAAACTAAATACCTACCATTTTAATTTAATTAAATCAGTAAACTCTTCAATAAATTGAGACAAGTTTTGATTGGGCAAAAATGCCTCAAAACTTTGCAGCTTGTTAGCTAACAAAATTCCAAAAAATTCTAAGAGATTTGATTGGCTAATACTTTTACTCTCATTGAATTAGCCAACCAAACGTTCCCTCTTTGGTATTTTTTATGATATCCATTTTGAAGGGGAGCACGCGCTGAAAACCGCAATTTTTGATCAAAATTTTTCAAAAAATCTCAAAAACGGCGTTTTGGTTTGTTTTTTTAAACATTTGCCCCCCCCCCCCCCCCCCCTTCTCGAGAAAATCCTAGATCCGCCCCTGCATTAACAATGTAATCAATAATACTTTCGGTTGGGGGCCCTTAATAGTTTTTATTGTCTGCCGGGAGGGGGATGGGGGGGCGTGGTGGGGTAAACGTGGGTATGGGACGGGGGTAATTGGGAGTAGGGTAAGGAAGAATGATGGGACTAAGTGTGTGTGTGTGTGTGTGTGTGGGTGGGGGTATAGAAAGGGGGTGCCGTAAATAAGAAAACAATGTACAAGAAGGGGGGGTAATTGTTGAGTCGATCCAAAATTTCGCCTATCCGGGAACGAATTTATTTTTCGGCTATCCGGGAACGAATTTATTTTTCGGCTATCCGGGAACAAATTTGTTTTTCGGCTATCCGGGAACGAATTTATTTTTCGGCTATCCGAGTATTCGGCTCGGTGACATGCCACCCTGAATACCTGCTTTTTCAATCTATCTTTCTATATTTATTTATCTATCTATCTAGCTGTATCTATCTATCTATCTATCTATCTATCTATCTATATCTATCTATCTCTATCTATCTATACTATATTTAAATGCTAGTGACAGCTATCTCCCATGTTTAAGCTTAACAGTTTTGCATGTTTAACGAAGGAATTTCTTCATGTTTAAGCCATATCATATCTTGCAAAGATTAAGAAAATTTTTCAATTAGTTTTCCGAAAGGTCATTAACTTTTCAGTAATTTTTTTCAAGGCCAAATTAAGTCTGTCTTACTGTCTAAATACCTGTTTTTTTTTAATTGATTTGATTATGTCTGTCTACCTGTCTCCTAGTTTTTTAACTTTGAATTTGGTTTCGACGATTTAGTTCAAAATAGTTCTGGGTGCTGTCAGAGTACTCTCAAGGATTGCGAATCTTAATCCAAATAAGACGTTTCAAATCCTTGTAGTTTTCGAGATATCACGTTTTTTTTTGTGATTTTTTCAAAGAGTTTTAGAAAACTTGAATTAATTTTTGTTTTCTAAATTTGAAATTCTTTACCCTGTATTTGGGTGCTGTCAGGGTACTCTCATGGGTTGCGAATCTAGCCTCCAAATATGACTGCTCAAATCCTTGTAGTTTTCGAGATGTGACGTTTTTTGTGATTTTTCAAAAAATTCTGAAAACTTAACGATTTTTTTCTTCAAATTTTTAAATTCCCAACCCTATAGTTAGGGGCTATCAGAGTAATCTCAGGTATTGCGAACTTTGTGTTCAATTATAAGCGCTTAAAGCGTTGTAGTTTTGGAGATAAGACGTTTTTTGTGATTTTTTCAAAAAATTTCAAAAAACTTGTATTAATTTGTTTTCAAAATTTGAAATTCCTTACCCTGTAGTTGGGTGCTATCAGGGTAATCTCAGGAGTTGCGAATCTTGCCTTCAAAATTGACTGCTCAAATCTTTGTAGTTTCTGAGATATGACGTTTTTTGTGATTTTTCAAAAAAAATTGCCGGAAAACTTAACGAAATTTTTTTTCTTCAATATTTGAAATTACCAACCCTGTAGTTGGGGGGCTTTCAGAGTACTCTCACGGGTTGTGAACCTTGCATTCACTTATGACTGCTCAAATTTTTGTGGTTTTCCAGCTATGACGTTTTTGTGTTTGTCAAAGTTTTCAGAAAACGAAACTTCGATTTTTTTTAAATTTGAAATTCCTAACCCTGTAGTTGGGTGCTGTCAGGGTACTCATAGGGGTTGCTAATCTTGCCTCCGAGAATCTCAAATTCTTGTAGTTTTCGAGATATAAGGATTTTTTTCTTTGATTTTTCCAAAATTTTCAATTAACTTAGGTTTAGAAAAATTCTCAATTTGAATATCCCAACTTTGTAATTGGGTGCTGCTAGGGTACTCACAGGAGTTGTTAATCTTGCCTCCAGTTGTGACTACTCAAAGATTTCTACTTTTCGAGATTTAACTTTTTCGAGATGACGGAAAATAGGAATTTAAAAGTTTATAAAATATAAAATTACCAGCCATGTAATTGGGTGCTCTCAGAGTACACTAAAAGCCTGCAGATGTGGTTTCCAATGTATGCGGTTTTTCTTGAGTTGTTAAAAGTTCGAAGCACCGGAGGTGCGTTATACGCTAGTTCCAGTGAACATAATTTGCGGAACCTTTGTTACTCTGGTATGGATTGGTGTGATATTGATGTGACAAGACTCAAACATTTGCTCAACTGTTACGCTCAACTATTATTACTAGTCGCTTCATGCAGAAATTATTGCCAATTGCTGTACACGCTTACCAATAGATAAGAATATATATATATATATATATTAGCTAGAGAGAATGCGTTTGACTTGAAGGCGCAAAATAAATGTAATTATTGGACCTCAGTTTTGCAATGCCAAAGCGTTATTTATATACAGTAGTTCCTCTGAAATGCTAGTTTACTCGGCAAAGGAGAAGTTTCTGATTTTTTCTAGTAAGTTTTTCACTTAGACTAATGCATTTTTAGAAATTGTTTTAAATAAACAAAGTTATTTTGATCCCATAGAAGGTTCTAGGATATTTTAATTGCCCTTGTTTCCTAGAAGTATTTTGTTTCGGATGAGTATTTTTTGTAGAGTTTTTTTTAGCTTTTCTAGTTTCAAGCGATATCTTTTTCAGAGAAGTCGTTGAGTAGTGTGAAAGCAGTTGCTGTTCCGATTGGGGACACTGTGACAGATCTGCTGCTGATCGTAGAATACAATCACAGGGGACAGCATGACAGGGCACTCACTCTACTCACAATATTCCTCCTCTCCCACATCACCTGCTGTCTGGTCATATTCCACAGAGTCAAACACAAGCAGGAGGCCAGAGCTGTGTGGAGTGCTCCCTGGAGCAGGGTTCTATTCACTCTGGCAACTGTGTTCACCTTGGGCCCAGTGGTGCTGAAATTGGTGGAAATACACGGGGAAGAGGATAGAGTACATGGGGCTAGGAAGCCGACCTGCTACTCCAAACTCACTCTCTGTTTCCTGGAGAGTCTGCCACAAGTGGTGCTCAACACTTTCTACATCTGCCAGGATGGATGTTTCTGCGCCAATCAGATTGTTTCATTAACTCTCAGTGTGGCTGCCGCATGCTATGCCGTCCAAAGGGTAAGCACACACACAAACAGCCAACCTTGAGTTTACTTCGATCGTAACAACACGTTGTCAACAAATTTTTCCGAACAAGCCACAAAAACTGTCCATCAGGATATGCACACCCAAATGGAAAAAATACGAGTTGTTAAATTTGGTTCAATGAAATTGATTAGTTTTCAAGTTTTCTATGAGTTTGCTCAAATTAATCAAATACCTTGTACAGTGCTGATTTAAATTAACCGGACAAAACGCGTTTAACTTGAAATTTAAAACGCGTTTTTCTCAAATTGGGTTTAGTTTAGGTAAAAACTTATGAAGGCAAAACTTTTTTAAAATTTTAACAGAATTAATATGGTGTAATTTTTACTGCAAAATTCGGGCCCAAATTTTTACCCAAAAAAATGGGTCATTTTGGCTTTTCTTGGTTAATCAAAAATTACGCCAAAAATACCCAGTCGATCACAGACATAATTATAACAAAGAGAGCGCCTTGGGTAGCCCAACAAACTTTAAGAAGGGTATATTCTCAAAAACAATTGCAAACCGTTTAAAAAGTTGATATTTTATATAGTAAAAACGACCTTTTTTGTCTATCAAACAAAAATAAATTAACTTACACAAAGTTTTGGTGAATATACCCTTCTTAACGTTTGTTGGGCTACGTAAGGCGCTCTCTGTGATATAATTATGTCTGTGATCGACTGGGTATTTTTGGCGTAATTTTTGATTAACTAAGAAAAGCCAAAATGACCCATTTTTTGGGTAAAAATTTGGGCCCGAATTTTGCAGTAAAAATTACACCATAATAATTCTGCTAAAATTTTAAGCAACTCTTGTCTTCATAAGTTTTCACCGGGGGCGTTAAACAGTGCCGTAGTACAACAGTGGCAAAAAATGCGGGAAAAATTCAGAATAATTTAAAGACATTTTCGGCACTGTTGACTAAAGTTTTCATTTTCGGCACTGTTGAACTGATTTTTTTTCGGCACTGTTGTACTGCCCCGTTTTCACCTAAACTCAACCCAATTTGTGATAAACGCGCTTTACATTTCAAGTTTAACATGTTTTGTCCGGTTAATTTAAATCAGCACTGTATTTTAAAGAAGCTTTAATAATTATCTCATAATTGCAAAGTTTGAAAACGCGAGCTGGGTGGCCAGTCAATAAGCAGAATGGTCTAAGAGCAGAATGGGTCCAAGAGAAGAAAAACATCAGCTTTTATTAGCTAATCTGTAAATAAATTATTGGAAAGGTCAATAATACCAAAGCAATGAACATTTTATGCATAATTTGAGTAATTTAATCAAAAACTTTAAAAAAATTAATCACAAAGTTTTTATGAAATTAGTCATTTCATGCATAATTTTATTCGTTTTCTTGGTAGTTTTTGACGATTCTAATAATAGTTTTATCAATTAGCTGGTATAAACCAATATAAGTCAATATTTTTTTATTTTTCTGCTCGGACCCATTCTGCTTATTGCTCCGCCTTCCGCGTGCAGATACTGCTAGAAAATCAAAGTGCGTTCTGTATTTAGACAACCGCGTGTTCATACTCGTCAGTGTTTAGACAAATACTGTATGATCCAATCAGAATCGAGATAAGACATAAATAATCCGAAATAAATAATAATTATTTAGTAACTTCTTCCTTGTCTGGATTCTGATTGGTTGAAACAGTATTTGTCTAAATACTGACGTGTCTGAATACGCGGTTGTCTAAATACTGCTACGTAACCTAGAAAACCTAACAAATCATTCGAGACTATATGTCACTAAATTTTCGAAATCTATCTGAACTTTTTTTACTGGTTTTCACTTGTCAGATGTTTACGAGGTCCCTAATTTGACATGTTTAAATGTCAATACTGTATATTGCAACATAATATGTTATTAGTTTTAACGTTATAAAAGGTTGAAGTACGTCCTTATATCCGTACGAACAGTTAAATGCAAAGTAATCTGCGGTTTTTACTATACTATACAGCACTGAAACGTGATATCTCGTTCATTTAAAATGCAATATATTGGGTTTTTTATGTCAAAAACAAAATATCGATTCCTTAAACACGTGTGATAAGAAAGGGCATATGATTCTCCGGGTCTTTCAGAGGCTAGAAATTGTATAATCCTGAAATTTTTTTCGCGCCTTTTTGTTCCGACCTTCGATACGAAAGTAACGGAATATTTGTGCTCGGGGTGGGTTTTTTTTTCTTCAGACAAATTTCGACTTTTTAACTAGCCTTTTTTGACGGAAGTGTTTTATATCATTATTGTTGTCCTGAGCTTAAATTTGAAACAATATTTCACCTGTGATCGTTTTTCGTAAAGTTATGAGGATTTAAAGATTGCCATTTAGGGGCAATTTGGGACAATTCACGCGCGATATAATTCGCGCTATTAACGCATAAGCGGAGATTTAATCCGTCTTAGAAATCGTTCCAAATTGGTTGAAAGAAGCTTATTTGCCATAATTTATATGTTAAAAGGAGAAAAATTTATCTTTTTTTCTTTATATGGCGTGTGTGGGGGGGATGAGTTTCAAAAAAAAAATTCAAATTTCAGAATAAAAAATTTTCATTTAATTTTATTACATTTAATTTTTTTTGCTATTACTGCTCCATACACCTCAAAAGGCAGTCGGAACCTTCAGGGCTTCGCCCTGATACGAGCAGTCTTGTCTTATTGATATTCAAAAAGTTGGTTTTGTCGTTGCTTGTGTTTGCGAAGTTCACCCTCGGCTGTGTAAAAAAAAAAAAACATTTTACGCACACCTCTGAACGTTTTTCAAATCCGTTGAAAAAACGGTGAGTATTCACAAGTACCAAAATGATAAATCAGTCCCATTTGTACCAAAATAAAAAATCAATCGCGTAAGTACTAGAAAAATTCAATGGTCGAAGACTACTAAGCCGACTATTTCAAGCTCTTGGTTTAAGGTCGCCGGTGGGTGCGCGTCGCCGCTTTGCGGAGATAACAGGCTCTAATTTTCGTATAGAGTCCTACCCTCTGTTGGCAAGCTCGCAACAAGTTGGCGCGAATGCGGCGGTCACTATTCTGCTGTTTAGTTTTCTTCTGTTTGAATAGTAGAAAATTAATGTAATAATTCGTTGGCTCACAATTCGACCAATAAGAAATTGAGTTGAATAATTTTGGTACAAATGGGACCGATTTTTCATTTTGGTACAATTTAACCTTGGTACAAATGGGACTTCACCGAAAAAACAGTCAACATTTTGCTCCTGTCCGATCTGCGATTTAAATTAGCCGTCGGTTTTTTTCATGCACTAATTGTGTGTTTGTTTTTGTTTAGTACACCAATCCGGCCAGTGAGAAGTTGTCCCGTCCGATTGAGAACACAATACACACACTTTGGCTGTTCTGCATCCTAATAGGAAATATCCTGCCCTTCACTCTGATGGCCGGTCTCCTCTCCCCCATCTTCCTACTGACGGGACTCCTCTCAGTCTACGCTCTCACCTTCCAAATGCTATGCAGAGCAGTGCTCATCAACCTCATCATCCTGCAAAAAAATAGAAACAAGTGGGGATCTTTCCAAGGTTGCCTATTCAACGCATTCGTCCACAGTGACTCAGAGGCCATCAACAAGAGGTTCAAGGCGGCTTTCTTCATAACTGCCCTGATATCATTCCTCACTCTAAGTGGGTACTTGTCACTGTTCGCGTATTGGACTATTGTTGAACCGCGCAGTGACAGGTTCGAACACACTTTAGAGTATTGTTCAAGTGTCAAGATATACGAAAAGCCGATTGTAATATTGACAGCTTCTTCATTATGTTTGCTTCTTTCAAACTCATTTCTTTTCTTTGTCATCTTGAGCGATTGGCAGAACATTCAAAACAATGCTTATAGAATCAGAAGGTTTTTCTGTGGACGCTGTTTTGCCATTAGAGGCTACGAAGCGGATCTAAGCACTGACAGAGTCGGAGTGCCTGGAGAGAAAACAGACATTGAACTAGTCTTGAAGCGAAGCGAGTCCATTTCGGACGGAAATCCGACACTTCGGAAGACGATGAAACGAGATGAGAGTTTTTGGGATGATGTTAGAATCGACACTCGAGTGCCGCCACATCTGAGAGCTCATCCAGTTGCGAGCAAAGAAACAGATCACGAGGAAGAAACTAGCTCACAGAAGGCGCCAAATAGCCCCAAAGTCGGAAACTACGGCGACGCCAGTAGCAGAGCGGAGCTGATATCATTCAAGCCCAGAACCACTAGTCTTTTGCAGCACGAAAACACCATGACGACTATTGGCGAAGCGACAGAAGTCTAAAACTAAGATACCCTTTGTAGTTCTCAAAGCTGCCCTCATTGAAGTGCATCTTTGCTTGCAATCATCCCAATTAGTTTATTTAAATTCAACAAGTTTTTGGCTGAATAAGCTTCTAATATAGCTGAATAACTCTAAGTGTATTTTAATTGTTGTTGAAAATTTAATTTGAGTAATAATGCAATGGTATTTCCATTGGAAGTTTAAGTTGCGTCGTCATACAATGTTTAATTTAGTATCGCTTTCCATATTTGTTGATTGTGTAGTTTTACTCTTTGTTTTCGTTGAACTTGAAAAGGCTTAGTGAGTTTTTTGTCACGGTGTCTGAATTTTACTTACTTAGTTCTGTCGGGAAGTGGCGCGAAGCTCCAGTGCGTTCAAAAAATTGATTGTACGTTTTTTTGCAAAGACCTGTAAAGGATTCCTTTGCCTGCGTTGAATTAGGAAAAGGTTGCCGTAGGAAATATGTGCTGTATACGTGACATTTAATCAGACCTGATGAAATATTCATAATATGCCCCGAAGTGCCGTGTTAAAAGATCTGATATGCCATATAATCCCAACAAAATTTGATGTAATCTATGGTGCTCCCTGTTGTAGCAAACAGCCTCTATAGTGGCCTTGTTTTGATTTATTTGATGCGTAGATCAGGGGTGGATCTAAGGTTTGCTCCAGGGGGGGGGGGGGGTTCGTTTCGAAATTTTGTCTCACTTTTTTTAGGTAGACGAAATTGATTTTTCCAGCGCTCCCAGAATATTATGAAGACCCTATATTGACAATATTCTGCCCCGCCATCAAATTTTCGTAAATATGACAAAAATGCCAGTTCTGACCGAAAAATTGGGTTTTTTTTCGACGCGCGCTCCACATCAAAAATGGTCATAAAATTTTTGGGTTGATCGGCAGGAGATGATTGTCATAAAATAATACCAAAGGGGAACCTTTGATTGTAGAGGGGTCGAAGCTATGACAAGAATGCGACTGCTCCCAAATCTTAAATATGCCCGTGGCATAGACTATCTAAGAGAACAATTTTAACTCTGTTCTAGCTTGTTTAACTTGCGAGAGGTAGACTATTGCAACCGGTACTAGATTTTTTCCTGTAAATACTTTTGTTTACAGTAATCAGTGCTCACCATGTGACATATAATATGATTCCAATGCACTTGCGTCCCTGTATTATGTATATTTGTATTCCTGTTTAGTGGTTCGAAATTGGTGTTTTATTTTAAGATTTCCAGCGGGAAAAAAACTGTACCTGTTGATCCAGTTTTCTCAAGTTGGGTTAATGTTATCAAAAAAGCGCCAGTCATAAATTGTTCTAGAAATTCAAAGACCTTAAAGGGCATCTTTTTTTGAAATTCGAAAGTTGAGATTTTTTCAGCGAAGTCAGTGTTTTTGTAAAGTTTACTTGCGTTTTCAATGTTTGCTCTAAAGCCAATTAATTCGCTTACATAAACGTTTTTTTAAAGAAAATTACACGTTAAAAGTATTTTTAAATTCAAAGCTCATCGAACCTTAAAATGTTGATTTTTTTTTCGTTTCAACAGTTAATAGCTAAAACTGTTGGCTTTAATGCTTGCGTTTTTCTAATTTTAATGCAGTGTTTTATCGTAAATTGCACACAGGTTAAATATTTTGCATGCATTTAGTTTGGGCCTTAATACTTTCCGATCGTTAACGATTTTTGTAAAGTGGCATTCATTTTTGTTCTTTTCCGATTGAAAAGTTTGACTTTTGATTTTTTTAAGATCAATTTTTTCCCTCTATTAGATGAAGGGCAAACTCCACTGTCGAATAGCAATTTTTTGAGGCAAAAAAAACGTGATTGACTTCTAGTTTCGAAAGTGGATTTTATTTTTCAGATTTTCCAGCGAAATAGAAAAAATATCTATTGGTCCAGTTACACAAATCGGATTAGTTGACTTCAAAAACGTGTCAATCATAAAATGTTCTTGATTTTCACAAAGCTCTTAGGCCATCTTTTTCTCCGAAGTTCGGAGTTTTTTAAAAAATTAAGTCAGTTTTTTGCGTTCATTTACCTTTTTCCAACAATCTATTATCTGTTACTTTTTTCAATTTCACTAATGCTCTTTTGCTACTCTATTGCCGTTGTGTTATTTTTTTGAGAGTATCAATTATTTTAAGATGGATTTTGAAAATAAATTCTGCGTCAAAAAGAAAAAAAATAATATGCCTAAAAATTAATTTAATGAAAAAAACTTTTTCTAATGAGATTTTTGGTGTCTGTTATACTAGATAAACGTTACGAAATATGCAAATTTTTCATTCTGTCAATGTTTTGTTCTTGAGCTGCATTTGAGTTTCCATTTTTCGCGATCTTCTTGATAATTTGAATCTTTTATCGTTTTATACTACGATTTTTTTTGTGCCAGAAATCTTCTTCACAAAAGTCCTCTGAGTTCGGTTAATTTTCTCTTTGATGCTTTTATACACTTGCGATTAGCAAACGTTATCAAATCGCATCATTTGTGCAGCTAACATTTGTGGAGCATTCAATTCTGCAGCTAACCTGATGAATTTTTTGAAAATTTAATTTTAAATACTGGTTACCATAACTATTGAAAGCCTGGGTTCAATTTCGAATCCAGACAGGACCTTTTTTATAAAGTTCAAAATAGTTTTCGTCACATCGGCTGTCTGTTTAATTTTTTTCGTCGGTTTAGTTGCCACATTTCTTTCTTTTCATGAGCTGAAGTTAATTTTTATTGTAAATGAAAGCATGCATTTCTGACTTTGTATAATTGTTTTGGTTTTTACCGCTTTTTAAGCTTCATTCGGCCTAAATGGTTTCGGCCTATACTTTATCGGCTTGATGATCTAATTTTGAGTCTTGTGAAAAAAAGTATATGGTTTTCTATCCTTTTGCGTATTTCTTGAAGGGGAAGGCTGTAAAATTTAAGAATTTCCGAGCTTAAAGCTCAGTTTTTCATGATCAGCTTTTTAATGTTTTCGGTACAACGGGCGTTACCCGAGTGTTGTCGGCTTACTTACCGCTCGATAAATGTTTTGGAACAATTATTTCATGCCTGCGATTGAACGGTTGCTGTGTTCTCGCCTCAATTTGAACGTTGTGAAACAACATTTGGAAACAAACCGTAGATTATTTTGATTTTTTTTTAATTTTCCCGGACTGGCAATAATTTAATTTTTGTCGGCAAGCTTGCAATACTATTTTTAATGTGTATTGCGAGGCAATCGATAACTTGCGTGAAACTATTTTTTTGATGTTTTCATCTGATCGTTTTAAAAATATCAATAGCAATAAAGAGACATTAGATCCTGCCAGAAAATTTACAGGAAAGGGAAAATATTTGGTTCAGATTTTGTTGATAACACAAATGTTCTGTTTTTTTAACTAAATTTTCCTCTTCCTTCGTTAAGTTTGTGTAATACTGCTTTTCTGAATCATAATTGCTTTTGAGAACTTTCTGAGAATTTTCAGTTCTTTTTGTGCCGAGTGTGTCGTAAGTGGTGCGAAGCTTGACCTCGTCGGGGCAAAAAAAAATTCAATTTCATCGATGATTGGGTCACTTCCCAGATTGTTCAAAAGTAATGAACGTAGTGAAGACTCTTATAAAGTTCTTGCTGATTTTTCTTGCTTTTTTTTCAACAAAAAGTCTGAAAATATTGATGCACTTAGGTATAATGCACGTTTTGAGTTCAATTGAAATTCATCTGCTGAAAGTGACGTAAATAGCACTCTCCAAATACGAACGTGGAAATGGCTCCAAAAAACGTGAACAGTTTCTAGTTAATTTTTAGATTTGCAGCTGAATATTAGCTTTACCCTTTGATCTAGTTTTCTCAAGTTGGTTGAATGTTATCAAAAAAGCGCCAATCATGAATCTTTCATTTCAAAGAGCTTAACGGGCATCTATTTTTTTTTTGAAATTCGAAAGTTGAGATTTTTTCCAGAAAGTCATGGTTTTTTATGTTTATTTGCGTTCATTACTCTTCTCCAATATTCGATTGGCTATGTTCCAGATTGTAAATGCCAGAAAATCCAGACACAATGGACGACACAGAAGCGCCTCTGGACTTGAGCAAAGTGAAAAAGAAGTCGAAAAAAGCTCCGCCCTCGTTCCTGACAGATCCTGATGCAACAGGTGAACCAATACCTGGGACTGATGGCTCTGCGGGGGGCGACAAGGGAGGTGCAGAGGACGAGGGTGGAAGTTTGAACTTCAAACAGATGAAGAAGAAAAAGAAGCCAGCCATCAACTTGGACGAGTTAGTCCAAGTTGACCCATTGGCAGATGACAAAGACGGTAAGCAGAACTTTCACTTCCTGTTATAGTTAACGCTTTTTTGAGTCTGGATTTTCCAGCTAGCGTGATGGGACCTGCAACTAGTTTTTTCTCTTTAACACTTTTTAACGAAGCGTGAAAGCGATAGTTCTTTTTATCAGACAGAGTTAATGACCGATTACGAAAATTAAGATGACACTAACTTTATCAGGCGGGTTTAAATGAAAGTTATGTTTCCTTGTTCCGATCCCCAAAGATATTGAATGAGGGATTGAGCTTAGTGCTCGGGGGTTTCATGTAAAATCACGCAGACTTTCATTTGTTATATCATAGTTTTCTTGGTGTCAAGAAAAACCGATCTCAATAGGGGCGGATCTAGGATTTTCTAGAGGGGGAGGGGCGTCCGCCCCCTCCCTCTGAATCCGCTGGTGTCAATGTCTTTATTTTCGACATGAAAGTTTCATGGAAGTTTTGTTTGTTTTTTTTTTGTTTTATTCAGCTCTTTTTCATAGGTTGATTTGTTTTTTTTTTATCCCAAATTGATTTTCCGTGTCGATTTTTGTGTTCAGTTTCCATATTCAAGATTTTTTTTTCAAACTTTGGTGGGTTTTCTAAATTCCTGGTAGGTTTTGTAAACTGTTATGCAATTTTTACAAGGTGAGTTAGAAGCAATCTTTTTATGTGTGAACCCTTTTTTATCAGAAGGTCGCAGTGACCGAGTGGTCTAATAGACTATCAAAGCTGCCGTAGGTAATTTTGCTTTCTCTTTTCCGGGCTTTCTTTATTTAGTGCAGAAAAACGAATTGTTTGTCTTTTTACCGTCGCGATGATTTTTTCTTCCCTATTTCAGGAAAAGTATAGTCTTAAAATTTATTTACGATCATTTCGGTTTTGCGATTGTTTTGCGGCTTGACTTTTTCTTTTCAAGTTCCTTTTTTTAACTTATTTGAGGGGCAAACTCCGCAATTGAAGAGCAAAAGTGTAATGTTTGCGAAAAACCTGAATGAGCTCTTCTCAAAAACGGACTTAAGTTTTCTGAATTCTAAGCGGATTAAGAAAATTGCTTATTGATCCATTTGAAAACTACCTTTTGCTTCTTGAAATTACGCACTGTTATTTGCAACTAAATGTGTTTAGGTATGTTCGTTTTCATGAATGTTTGTGTGTGTTGTGTGCATAGGAGATGGAGTGAAGGACTTGAGCTACGAGGAGTTGTTGGAGAGAGTGTACAAGATCATGCGGGAGAAGAACCCGAATGCGGGCGAGAAGAAACAGTTCGTGATCAGACCCCCCGAAGTGGTCAAGGCAGGCGCCAAAAAGACCTCCTTTGTCAACTTCCTCGAAATATCCAAAGCGTAATTACTGCCATTATCCCTATTCTCTATTCTTCTGCCTAGTTTGTTGTGATTATCTCAGTTTTTTAGAAATGATAGCTGGTCAGAGGTTGACAAGATATGTCTTTGCTGATAGATATAGCTGCTCGTGAAAGATATAGGGCTGTGTATAAAAGAAACCATAAGATTAGATCTACCGGATGATGTCTGATTACAAAAGCAATGCTTGTGTTACATCACCAGTCATTGAATTGCCTATGAATGTTTTCGAGGGTGGAGTTTTTTGACTTTTTTACGTCGACCAAAGTGTTTTAATAGCTCTACTAGCACTTAAAGATTTTGTTGTCAAAAATTTCTGTGCGGCAGGCGAATGCACCAAAAATACTGTTATAAGCCCTTATGGTTGGTTCTCACCAAAATTTTGTTGCTTGTGCTAATGAAATACAGTTTCGCCTCTGTGCTTAGTATTAGGTTTCATCTAGGGCTAATTCTCTAGGGGTAACGGTATGGATGGTCTCCTTCATTGAGTTAGTTGTTTGTTTCAGAATGAACAGAGAACCCAGACACGTGCTATCTTTTATATTGGCGGAATTGGGAACAAGGTCAGTCAGCTTTTGAGTTATAATTTCTTTAACACCCCCTCTTTTTTCTGAAGGGTACTGAGATTTGTGTAGTACTGGGTGTTTGTGTGTGTAAACTGGTGATGTTTTTAGTGGGTCAATTGACGGAAACAACACTTTAATCCTCAAGGGCAAATTCCAAGTTAAACAGATGGAGAACATCCTCAGAAGATATATCAGTGAGTACCACGCCTACCCTTTTTTGCCCCTCAGCTGCACTCGCTTTTGATTTAAATGTATTTTGAAAGCACCAAGTCTCAAACGGTACTAATAAGTTTTTTAGGCTTCAGTTTAACTAAATTATGATTTCAATATGAAACAGCATGACAAAATTGACAATGATTTCATTGCATGTTTTGTGCTTTACTAGAGGAGTACGTGATGTGTCACACGTGTAAGAGCAAAGACACCAAGCTGCAGAAGTCAGACAGACTGCAGTTCCTCCAGTGTGAGTCATGCCAGTCCAGGTGTACAGTGGCAAACATCCGCACAGGATTCCAGGCAGTCACGGGCAAGAGGGCCGCCCAGAGGGCCAAGGAGGTGTAATCAGTCTGAACCCATGTCAATCCAGTCATACAGCATCCATCTGCCTAACCAGTCCAGCCCATCTTCGTACATCCCCCACTGAATAACATCAATAACTTCATCCCACAACTCAAACAACTGGAGACAATGCGAGACATTTAATAACATTCGTTCGCAACAACTGTGACATAAACTGTAGTCAGTGCAAAGCAAGTAAAGGAGACTTTGCCCTATTTTCATTACAATGTAACTGTATTTGAAGATTACATTATACTAGAAGGGCCAAAATGGAAGCACTAACCAGACATGCATGCTACAATGACCTGCGATGTTATTTATGACTGGCGACTCAAATAAACTATGGAGTTTAAGCTGAAGAACTGACTACCGTGATGTTGCGTTGTTAAGGAAGAACATATTTTTTGTAGCTTTAAAAGTATGCTGTAATGGAAGGATAAAAAGATAAATTTTTGCTTAAATTAACATTTTTAAAGTTTAAAATTTTCATTTGAATCGAAATGCAAATGTAAGATATCATGGTGTCCTTTTTCTTTTCCAGCTAATCTTTTTTTAAACAGTTATTAGCGTTATGAATACTCTTACATAAGTCTTGATGATTTTTTTTTTCTTTCAGAAAAAGTCTTAAATTTGTTCAGGATCAAATTTACTTCTTCGCAGTTTCGCTTTGACTTCTTATTCAGTTGATTGCCCTTGTTGATATGAAGGCGAACTCACCTATCGAACAGCAAAAGTGTGAAGGTCACGAAAAACCTGATCGACTTCCAAATTCGAAAATGGAATTTAATCATCAGATCTCACAGCAAAATATAATTTCACCTATTGATCCAGTTTTTTTTCCAAATTGGTCTAATTTTATTAAGAGAAATAAACGTAGTGAAGATTCTTATATATGTCTTGCTGATTTTTATTTTTTTTCTTTCAGAAAAAGTAAAGTTTGTTCATGCTCAATTTTGATTTTTCGCGGTTTGACTTGTGATTTCTCTTTAAGTTCAGTGCACCTCTATTTTAAAAGGAAGGCAAACTCCACTATCGAACAGCAAAATTGTAAAGGTCACGAAAAACGTGATCGACTTCTAATTTTGAAAGAGGAAATTAATTTTCAGATTTCTCAGCTAAATAAAAGTTTTGATCCAGTTTTCTCATATTGGGTTAATTTTATCAAAAAAGTGTTCATCATAAATTGTTCTACAAATTCAAAGAGCTTTAAGGCCATGTTTTTTTTCGAAATTCTAAAGTTGAAGATTTATAAAAAACAAGTCAGTTTTTTTCAGTTTCATTGCGATCATTTCTCTTTGACAACTGTCAGTTGGCTATGTTCAAGAATTGTCAAACCTTTATTGTTCTACTTTTTTAAAGGACTATAAGGCCATAATTTTTTTAATTTGAAATTCGAAAGGTTTTAACAATCATATCTGATTTTTTCTTTGCGTTCATCACTTTTTCCAACTCTGGTGGCTCTACTTTTTAAGCGTAATGAACGTAGTGAAGACTTTCTTGATAAGTCATGTTAATTTTTTTCAGGAAAAATCTTAATCATTCACGATTCAATTTCGATTTTTCACGGAATGACTTCTGATATCTTCTTTAAGTTCAGTGCTTTTCCATTGTTAAAATGACGGCAAACTCCACTATCAAACAGCAAAAGCAAGAATCTCTCGAAAAATTTGATCGACTTCTAGTTTTGACATTGGAATTTAGTTATCAAATTTTCCAGCGAAATGAAATCTTTTACGTATTGGTTCAGCTTTCTCACATTTGGTTAGTTCATGAAAACATTGTCAATCATAAATTGTTCTAGAAATTTGTAAAGCTTTAAGGACTATCCAATTTTTTTCTTTAAAATTCGGAAGTTGTTCTGCTTCTTTACGTTTAATACTCTTTTCCAACTGTCAGTTGGCTATGTTTTAATAATAAATACAAGTAATTTTTTGTGAGTCTTATTTTCAGTTAGAGGAAAAGACCGGGAAAAGAACAAGAAACTTGGAAATCCGATTTTCTCGTAAAAATTGCGCTTTGCTTGCGACTACCAAGCGTTATAAAATCGGAATATAGACTTTTCCAGGTGAACTATCTTAAATCAATTTTCAGCTTGATTTTTATTATATATTCAAAGTTTTTAACGTTTGTGGCGGACCTAGACTAGATGCAATGACCACGTCTGGGATGGCAAAGGTTTTAGATTCGAATCAGCTAAGGACTTGTTATTTGTTTGAACTGCAATTTTCTTTCAAAAAATTGTCGACATGGCTGTTTTGTCAGCTTACCTGAACTAGTTTTCTTACGCAGAAAGCAATTCATTATAGTTGAAGTTATTTTTGGTTTATTCTTGCCTCGTGTAGATCTGCTGGCCCGTGAATTTTTATATTCATTTTTGCTCAAAGCTTCACACGGCCCTAAAGAATTTCGGCTTGTTTTTTCAGCTAAGTGAACTAATTTTGCGTCGTTTCGAAGAAGAAACAACGTTTTTTTTGTTTAATCGGAAAGGGCGCAAAATCAAAGAAATTAAAGAATAGCAGAGTTTTATGAGAACAGTTTTGTTTTCGGCACAATGCGTGTTTTCAAACTCTTTGCCGGTTCGGTTGCATTAGGCGTCTTTCGTTTCATATTTTGTGAGTTAGCAATGATTTTGTGTGGTTTCGCAAGTTATCAAAATTGCGGTTCAGAATACATGAAACTGGTATAGTTTTTCGGTGCCGCAATAAGTAATTCTTTTAAAAAAACCTGAGTAGAAGTCGATGAACGTAGTTCAGGCTGTTAAACATGTCGCGATGATTTTTTTGGTTATTTTTGGGAAAATTTTAAGTTCAGTGCAATTCCATTGTTAAAATGAAGGCAAACTCCTTTATCGATCAGCAAAAGCGTGAATAACTCAAAAATTCTGATCGACTTTTTGTTTCAAAATTGGAATTTAATTATCGAATTGTCCAGCGAAATAAAAGTTTTTATGTATTGATTCAGATTTCTGAAATTTGGTTATTTTCATGAAAACAATGTGAATCATAAATTGTTCTAGAATTCCGAAAACTTCTAAGGGCATCCATTTTTTTCTGTTTTTTTTTGCGTATGACTCTTTTCCAACTGTCAGTTAGCTATGTTTTAATAAGAAATATAAGTAATTTTTCGTGAGTCTCATGTTAACTTCGAGAAAAAACTGGGAAAAAACTAACAAACTTAAAAATCCAATTTTCTCGTAATAATTTGCTTGGCTTGCGACTACCAAGCGTTATAAAATCGGAATATAGAATTTTTTTTGGTAAACAACTTGCTTAAAAAATCACTTGACTCAATTTTCATCTCGATTTTTAATATATTCAAAATTTTCTTTATCTCTTTCGCACTTAGTCTAGATGCAACGACCACGTCTGGAATGGCAAAAGTTTTGGATTCGAGTCCGGTCAGCACTTGTTGTTTGTTTAAACTAAATTTTTTTTCAAAAAATTGTCGACATTGTCGCTGTTTTTTCACCTTACCTGCACTGATTTTTTTGTACCAAAAGCAATCCATTATAATAGAAATAATTTTTGCTTTTTTCTTGTTTTTTTGTAGATCTGCTGGCCCCTGATTTTGTATAACCTTCTTTCTTTATTTTTTGCTCACAAAGCTTCACACGGCCTGAAAGATTTCGGCTTGTTTTGTCAAACGTTTTTTTATTTTTGCGTAATCGGAAGGGGCGTAAAATTAAAGAAATTAAAGATTAGCAGAGTTTTATGACAACAATTTTGCTTTCGGCGCAATGATTGTTTACCAATTCTTTGCCGGTTCGGTTGCATTAGGCGGCTTTCGTTTCATTTTCTGCCAGCTAGCAATGCTCTTGTGTGGTGTCGCAAGTTATCAAAAATGCGATTCAAAAACACTTGAAATTGGTAGTTTTTCGGTGACGTAATAACTAACTCATGAAAATAACCCAAGTAAAAGTCGGTGAACGTATTGCAGGCTGTTTTACAGGTCGCGATGATTATTTATTTTCTTTTTAAGAAAATTCCCTAGATTTTTTAGGGGTTTGATTTTTTTCTTAAGTGCAGTTCTTTTCCTTTGCTAAAAGGAAGGCAAAATCCACTATTGAACAGCGGAAGTGTAAAGGTCACCAAAAACGTGATCGATTTTTAGTTTCGGAAGTGCAAGTTAGTTTCAAATTTCCCAACTAAATAAAAACTCTACCACGACACATTTTCGTTGAGTCTCAGTTGCATTGCGGCCACTTTTTAGCAAACAAAAAACAGATTTAAAAAAAAAACAGAAAACTAAGGCAACATATAATTGGAAAATAGTCAGCAATTACATGCAGACAAAAAATACTGACTTCTTTTTTTCGAAAAAAAATCTCATTTTTCGAACTTAAATGAAAAAAATGGCCGGAAAGCTCTTTGAGTTTTTGAAACAACTTATGTGACATTTTTCCGATGAAACTAACCCAATTTGAAAAAGCAGGATCAATACGTAGTTTTATCGGAAAAATGTCAAACATGAGTTGTTTTGAAAACTCGAAGACCTTTCAGGCCAATTTTGTTTCTTGAAGGTTCGAAAAGTGAGATTTTTTTTCGAAAAAAAACAAGTCAATATTTTTTTGTCTACATGTGATTGCTGACTATTTTCCAATTGTCTGTTGGCTAAGTTTTCAGGTTTTTTTGGAAATTCTGTTTTTTTTTGCTAAAAAGTGGCTGCAATGTAACTGAGACTCAACAAAATTGTGTCGTGGTAGAGTTAGTCGAAAGGGAGACTTTTACTACTTGGGTGATTTATTCTGATTTTGAATAAACCTAGACTTTGAAGGTCGGTGTTGAGAGAAATAAATTCTTTGTATAGCAAAATGGCGCTATCAGATTTTTCTGCAGAATCACAACTAAGTTTTTTTTGCATTTTATCTAATCGACTTTATTTTATTTCGCAAACATAACTCGCGCTTGCAAAATTAGACTAAAAACCAAAACTTAAATCCAGCCTGCAAAAAAATTCTTATGGCGCCATTTTCTTAAACAAAGAATTTTGAAAACTCGAAAAAAATCTGCAAAAAAAAAGAAGAAAAACCTTTTTGAATCATTTTTCACTTTCTTTTTTCTTTATTTTTTTCAAAAGTCAAATGTAGTCCATCATGGTATGTTTTGCTATAACTTGAAGTTTTGCTCTCATCAAGCTACGCATAAAAAGAAACGGTATAAAATAGAAACAATAGTTTATTTCATGTGGTCGGAGTCGGAACTTTTTATGCTTCTTCCACCGCAACCGGATACACCAACTTTTCATTTTAGTTTTCATGCACTGATAAGCTCGGATTTTTTCTCGGTAATTCAGCAACCGGCTAGACAAGATTAACTCAAAAACGCTTTAAATTTGCTCGAAAAAAGTAATTGAAGCAAAATGTGGGAAAGATAAAAATCTGTTTGTTTGAGAATCCAGTAAAGAAAAAAAGTTACTTAAAAAGTGTGTCGTGTGATTTTGGACATTTGATGAACTAAGTATTTTGTGTCTGCTAACAAACCTAAATTTGTTTTTTTTCTGCTTCTCTAGCGTTAGATTTTGCTGAACGTTCTTTGCCATCAGAGCTGCCCTAAATTGAAGGTTAGTTGTCATATTATTATCTGTAGATTTAAATCCAAAACAAAAAATGCAAGATGATTTTTGAACTATCCAAGCAAGAAAGGTAACTTTTTAAGCTCGGTGAATTAACTGCTAAGGCTTGTGACTCTTGTGAAAAAATGGAAGGATCGATTCAAACTGGACGAAAAATTCAATTTAATTCGATGAAACATGTACCCAAAACCAACAAAATTTCTACATGCTTTTCGTTTTTCGCTTCGAGTTTTGAGGAGGTTTAAAAGATGAAATTCTGGTTGGCGAAAAGAACGCAGACTTGACGTCTGGGACAATTACAACTTTGAAGCCGCGATCATTTTAAAAACAAAGCGATTTGAGCGTGAGTTTTGTTGTTTTTTTTCTAAATATATCTCTAAAGGTTTGCGAAAAGCGTTTTGTCATATAAAAAACAAAAGACATCTAATTCAGTTTTTGATCTAGACAAAAAGCATTTAAGAAAGACTGATTAAACTAAACCAGAACATTTCTGGTGCGATTTCTCCAATAAAATAAATTGCTCTCTTAAATTACTAATAAGCACTTTTTTACGCTGAGTAAAAAATTAAACCTGGGGAAGCTAAAAACTGCCTATTTTTTGAGTAATATGTCTAATTGGTCAAAAAGCAAGGTACAAATTTTAAGTACTCTGTCAAAGTCAGATTTTGCTATGAATGCGATTTGAGGTGAATCGCTAAAATCACTTGCAGTGGTTTTGCCTTTTTGTTCCTATGGAAGGCTTACTTCAAAACTGCACAAAGCTGCGATAACACTGAAAGCTTGGCCGCTGGATTATCGATTATACTGGGTATTGTTCTGACTTGCGTAACGAAAGTAACGGACTATTTGTGCTCGGGGTGGTTTTTTCAGTCAGTTTTTGGCTTTTTAATTAGCCTTTCTTAACGGAGTTTTTTTTATCATTCGAAAATTATTGTTGTCTTGAGCTTAAATTTTAAAAAATGTTTCTATTGTTATCATTTTTTGTAAAACTATTGGGGTCTAAAGAGTGCCATTTCGGCCAATTTGGGACAATTAACGCGCGCTATATTTCATGCTTTTAATCAGATTTAATCAATCTTGGAAATCAATCCAAAATTATTGAGAAAAGCTTATTTGCCATATTTGATTTGTTACTAGGAGCGATGTTTGTCAATTTGTACTTTTTATGGCGTGTGTGGGTTATTTTTCTCAAAAAAAAATCCCAATTTAAAAGATTTTTTTTTCCTTTTTTTATAACATTTGATTTTTTAATGTTATTACTGCTGCATAGATCTTAAAAAGCAGTTGAAACAGTCAGGGCTTCGCACTGATACGATCAGTCTCGTACTGTCTTGAGGCTCAGTCAGAACTCCTGGCTGTGTTTGTGGTGGTTTGAAATAATTATTTCTTTGCAATTCTTGTGTCATAAGTAAAGCAACGCGTTTTGCTGTTGGGTTTTACCACAGACAAAAGCCGCATTATTTATTAAATATAATGTTGACGTTAGTGTTCTGATACGGCTGTTTTTGCTTCAGTGTCAAGTTATGCTCAATTATGGCTCTATTAACTGGTTGATAAACAAATGTTTAACCGCTAGAAATTAAATTCAAATTAATTACTTTCAACGGAAAAGAGATGCATTTTCATTACAATATGGAGATAAAGACTAAGCCCTGATAATTTTTAGTGCTAACTAGTGATTTTTAATGGTTTGAATTTTGTCTGATCTAATCAATTTTAAACCGCAGTAAAAATCATTCAAGATAACGCAATCACAATTGTCGCGAAATCAAAAAAATTGAAGGCTGAAATAAAATCAATAAAAATAAATTGTGGAAACTATTTTTTGGACTCAGTAGAAAAAAGCGTAATCCAAACTACACCGGTTGCAAGATTCCAAAACAAGCGGATGTTTTGCTGCATAAAAAGCTTTGGCATGAAACTGATACCTCAATTTATATTCTTCTAGCTTCGTGAAACAATTGGAACAAAAAATAATCTAAAGATCCAGGTTGGAACCGAATCAGTATAGTTTAAAATAAAAAAATGTAAGATTGTTAAATTGATATAAAATCATGGGGAATAGAACAATTCTCGCGAAAAACTAATAATGGGAATAAGGATTGAACATCTACTACAAAAGAAAGCAATTTTAGTCATGTACTTAACAGCACTTCAATTTTTTTCATAACCTAATTGATCAACAAAATGCCTAATTGTAAAGTTCTCAATTCACTGGTCGAAACAAAACCGGTTGACCGAAAATTTCGCAAAAATTGAAACATTTTTCGTACCTTTATTAACCAATTCGGGTGACGGTAAATGTTTACATCTAAAAACATCGGGCGACGGTAAAAACATCCCGAGCAGTCCTAAGCGAAAAACTCATTGACATTTTTGCTCTATGGGTGACATCAAAAATATGATGTGAAGTTGTATGAAAGGGGACGTAAATCCTTTGACTGGCGAATCATTCGGTTTTCCAAGGGCCTTCAAAAATTGCTAGTCACAAAAGCGCCTAAATTTTAAACTATGAGAACTGTACCATTCGACAGAAAGAATTGATCTGACTGAAATGAGTTTGATTGATAAAGATTTGTTCACTGTTCGTTCAGTGTTTGTCCAGCTGTCGTGACGTGTGTCAGTTGTCGGTGTCTGTCTCGTCTGTGGCTGAGAGGTCGCTGTCGAAGTTGGAGAGAGTCCTGGCCACATTCAGCTGGTCTCTGACTGCCAACAAGTCATCCACTGCATGTTTCTGCACTATAGAGTCAATCTCCTCCTGAAGCACAAAACCT
Organism: Symsagittifera roscoffensis; assembly: GCF_963678635.1. NCBI lineage: Eukaryota > Metazoa > Xenacoelomorpha > Acoela > Convolutidae > Symsagittifera > Symsagittifera roscoffensis. The sequence continues at coordinate 5,831,307 of NC_087068.1, read as the reverse complement.
TATTTGCAGCTGACAGTTCGCACTGCGAGAAAGTAATTAGAAGGAGTAATCTTCCCATTCTGAAACAGTTTTGTTTTTGGCGGCCGGTCTTTGAGAAAGAACTTCTGCTGTAGTTTTTTCCAAATACTCTACAATAAGTTTGGAGAACAATTGCGTTTGAAACAATACGGTTTATCATTAATCTCTTTGTCTATTTGAACACAGAATGGATAAGCTCTGATGTAAAATATAATGTGGTTGGCTTGAAAAACGTATTAAACTTTGGTTCTAATTGCTGGTGAAGTATATCGACACTAGTGTGACTCACCTGTGAATATCCATTTCTGAGTGCCCACTCTATGGGGTCCATACATCCCTCCTTCTGCTGTGCCTTCTTCGTCAGAGAAGCCTTGCCCAGGTGTACCAGAACACGGGCACATTCGTGGTACCTAATGACACATTCACATCATTAATAATCAAAAACTCACTCATTTTGCGGGGAAAAAACACTAACCTTACTCAAACCATCTAACTGCATAGCAGAACATGACCAGTTCATTGCTGTAGAAATATCGCCTGCATTAGTGTTATCAAAACTAAATTTACAAAAAAAAATGTTTGAAAAAATTTGAATCTAATCTCGATTTTTTGTATGATTTTTTACACCTGCCGACTTGCAGTGAAAGCATCAAAGTTCCAATTTCTGCATTGAGTATATTTTTGGACTTAAGTTTTTCTGCCAATTGTTTGTCGAAACTTTTACAGCAGCATGGTGTTGGGTAAATCTTGATGATCATAACAATTATCTTAATAGTATTGTCTTACTGGTCTACCATAACCTTAATGGTACATATCAGTTAACTCAAAACACTGAACAGATTGTTTTTGTGTTAAAAAATGTTATTTCAACTTCCAAAAAACTACAAAAAAAACATGTTGTAAAAAGTCTTCTCTTGTTTTATTTCGCTGCATCTCATGAGAAACCATATATGTGCTGTCTCATTAACCTAGAGACTCGCCAGGGTTTTGCAAATGTGTACTTGATTTTTTCACCTGTTATAAAGTTGTTCAGGTGATTTTTAAGTGAGATGAGTGAGTGTCTTTTCAGTTTGATTGATATTTAAACTTATTTCACAACATATGATACAGCACAGATGGTGTACGTAGATCAGCCCGGTTAGTACCCGCATCTAAGAAAAGTGAAAAGAAATTATATATAATTGATTCTTATGGTCTAAAATATTATCAATCTAATCGATCACCATGTTGCCCTCAGACAATTAAAAGGATTATTAAATTGATTATAATCAGGGGCGGATCTAGGATTTTCTCGAGGGGCGGGGGGCGGATTTTCAAAATAATTTCGAAAATTTTCGAAAAAATTTGTCGTCCTTTTTTTTCAGGTCGACCGAATTGATTTTTCGAGATCTCTTAAACCCTGTTTTAGCCAAGCTTTCTGTGCCGCAGGCAAAAATTTTTGAAAGTTTTTAGGCACTTTTTGGAGAATTTTGACTCAGTCGAAAATAAGGTTTTTGAGCAATTTGTAGAAAATTTCACTATATTAATTCTGGATAATAGCTACCGTAAAATTTTAAAACTAATTTTCGAAAAATGCTTGAAAAGAACAACCTGGAGTAACATAAAATGAGTAACAAAAATCAAAGTTGCGCTAAAACAAAATGAATTTTAGCAACAGGGAACCAACCTTTTGGTTTGGAACTCGCAAATGATTTTGAGTGCATTGAAATCACAATTATTGGAAACAAATCGATTGCAAATGATTTTCAATGAATTAAATTTTTTTTTAATTAATAGTAATAAAAGTCATTTTTAAAGAACTATGATTGCTTATTTTTCCTTTTTATAGACACTGACACCAAAATTCAAATTCCATCGTCGATTCTTTTTGATGGAACTGCAGTGCGGGTTTTTCGAGTCCCAATCAGGCCTTTTTAGATTTTTTTTTGATAATGGTTAATAAAATCTTCAAAGAAGACAAAAACAAAGTTTTTGCTTGGGTTTACTCTCTCAAAACTTGCTTAACGCTGATTTGAAAACTGTTGGCTTGAGATTGGACAATTGAATTCACCAATTGACGATGCTTTTTAAAACATTAAATTTTCGAAATACAGTAGTTTTGTTTCCTTTTTTGGATTATTTTTGCAACAAATAATACTCTCAATAGAGTTTTAACTCTGCTATAAAACAAAGAGAGAGCACTCAAGTTAATTTCGATCTTTTTTAAATCTTTTAGGTCACCAGCAATAATTTCAAAAGTAGAATCTCTATTCGGTTTTGCGATGTAACTGAATAAACATTTAATATATTTTTTTCATTTTTTTCCTTCAAGTTTATATCGTGAAGGATGCAAAGCTTCGTTTGATATCTGAATGTAGAGTTTTTGTTGCTTTTGTTAGTGTACGGAAAAATACAAATGTATTTCAGAACTAATAATTGTTTAAAGTACAAAGATAATATTTTGAATGCTTTCACTAACCTTAACTCATAAAATGTAGAGTGACAGTTCGATCTAAATTTATCTGCAAAGCAAAATTTTCGAGTGGATTTTTAAAATATAAATCAAATTACAATGCAAAGGTCTTACGATGATTGATCGCCTTGTCCCACTTTTGAGGCCTGCTTTGAGTAGAAAGAAAAATTAAAAACCGCTCAGATGAAAAAAAAATTCACTTTAGTTTTAAAAGTTATTTTCTTAATTTTTCTTCTTTAGTGATTGCACATTTTTGTTCCAAAAAGCTTTTGGAAGTTAAAATTTTTTCGTTTAAGTCTCAGCAAGCTATTCACTGAGTTTTAGCGGGTGTGGGGGCTCAATTTAAATTGTTTTCTTGATCTGCGACTTACACTAAATTATTTTTTCAATTTTCAGATTCTTAGTGCATAGTCGACAGACAGTTGCTTAAAACGCCAACTGGCAAAACAGAAAACTCGCGTAATATAAAGAAAACGGCAAGAAGTGTTTTTCAAAATGTATTTAATGATTATATAGATTAGCAACTAACACTAATTTACGCGTGCTATTTCTCTCGTACCGAATGTAAAGACATTGAAGGAAAGCGGAGCAGGCTCTCGATAGTCACCAATGCCGCATTTTAGTTTCGAGTTTAAACAAAAACTTCACCTGTATTTAGTAATTGAAGAATCTTGTATTTTGTAATTGAAGAATCTTTTTTTTTTGAAATTATTGAGAAAAGTCGGTCGATATTTATTTTTTTGTCCTGAAAAATTACAATCCATTTCCATATGCACATTATTATTTGAGAGTGTAAATTGCCATCCTTTCATCATATTCTTAGCTTCAATTAAAGAAAACATCAAACGTCAAGCCGCCAAAATTTAATGTGCATGCTAAGATTTTTTTGGCATTTTTTTTCCAAAACAAAAAAAACAAAAACAAAAACCACAGGAACTGAATAAGTGTCTTCATTTTTTATTGAAAATCAAAAAATTGATATCATAATAACTTGAGCAAAACTTTCAGCCTTGGGCAAAGAGATAATTAGAAAAACTTTTTTTTTCAAGAAAAAGTTGTTTGGGACGCACAATTTCATCACCAGATATCCCGGGTTGACGTCCATAGACAAAAAATGCTTATCATACAGTTTCATATATGAAGTCTATGGAAAAAATTGTATGATAAAATAGTCATTTCGTCGTAGAAAAAATAAAAATTTCAAAAATCACCAAAAAACGTGTCTGGGTAAGTATAAATAGATTTAGATAAGTATATCTATGATAGAGGGCAAATTGACAATCAGAAACATAAATTTTATTTCGGTCAGAAAAATGCTTATCATAAAGGTTTTATAAATAAAAATTGTATGATATGCGTTTTTTTCATAAACAAAAATAAAAATTTGAGGTAAAAAATTTTTAATCCCTTTTTTGGGTGCAAATTTTTATTTGTGCTAAAATATAAATTTACGAAAAAAAAATTGCATGCAAAATTTGACATTTTTGTGTTTATAACGTAGTCCAGGATGAGTTTCTCACCCAAAAAACCCAAAAATTACATGAAAATGTTTTTTTTTGAAAACAAAATTTTTATCTTTTGTTTCATTTGCTAAGATAAAAATAAATTTGTAAAAAACAGGCCTTTTTTCTCACCCATCATAATTTTCAAGCTAGAAATTATCAAGCCATTTTCAAAAACTTACTTTTTTGGTATAAATTTTCATGTGAAATTTTTATAATTAACTTTTATGGCTAAAACCACTAATGCCGTTCATCTCTGTGGTAACTGCCAGTTACACTCTGGGTTTTCTCATGACAAATAATCCTTGGCTAGTGTTTCGGTTGAAACACAAAAATTCGAAAATTTTTTTTTCGAAATTTCAATTATGGAAAAAATGCTTATCATACAATTTCATATATGAAAAAAATGCTTATTTTGCTATTTTCATACATACACTTTTACTCTATGAAATTTTATGAAAGAGTATGACAAGCATTTTTTTCATATATTGAAATTGTATGATAAGCATTTTTTTGTCAACCCGGGATGGGACGTTGAAGTTCAAACGCGAGATATCCATCTATTTCAACATGTAATTGCTGACTAGGTCTACTGTTTTTTGATTTCGTTGATTTTTTTTGATTTCAGCAACTGCAATAAACTTTCCACTAATCAAATCCTCGTTAACCCACCCGCCCTCACCGCCTTCCTCCCCCTCCCCTCTCCCTTCATCGCTTGTATTCACACATACCCCTGTTTAAGTGCGGTCATAAGTGCGGTCATTCCGTTGCCATCCTCGTGGTCCACGTCCAGTCCGAGGCGTCTGTAGCACTTGACGAGGATCTCAGTGCCGATGTCGTTGCCGACCCGACAACACATGATGAGGGGAGTGCACCCACTTTCATCCGACAGATTGGGATCCACACCCCTCTTGACTGAAACGAAAAACAAGGGGGTTATTCTATCTTATACATGCCCTCGAGCATCCCAGTGAGAAACTGAAGTGTGATTGGTTGATAATTCCTTAGAACATAACGTATTCTAGTTTGCGACATGTTTTTTTCTCAATATGATATTGGGAAACAAAACACCCATGATGAGAACCAAAAACAAATACATTTTTCAGTATCATGCGTATCATTATCAAGATCCATTATGTTCTGTTTTTTTCTTAATTTTAAATTTTTCCAAAAGTTTTTCACTTTGGCGTTTTTTCTCCAATAAGCTCGTTATCGGGTTTTAATAAACTATTCTAATTCTATGGTTCTATATGTACAAAATATGTACACAAGCTTAACGGTTAAAACGTTAAAAGGAAGTAGTTGAATTAAGAACGTTAAAAAGGACAACTGAACTTCCATTCATATCGACCGATGGTCGTAACTAAACTGGTATTAATTAAAATACCGAAGGTCATTATAAGATACTAAAAACAAATCACAACATTTCCCACCGGGAAAAAAACTGAAACTGCAAACTAACTATATAACTCTATATACACCCTTTTTCCCCCTCCGAAAATGAAAGAATTTTACAAACTGCGCCCAGAGGGTAAATATACAGAAGCAAAATAAAATCCACAATTGAAAGAGAATGTAACAATGTACAGGGTGGCTATACAGAATTACAAAATTTACAGAATACGGTAACTAACTAAATAAAACTAATCCACAACATGTACATTAACATGTACAATTGTATCTACAGGTAAAAATTAAAAAGTCTGGCGGTAAAATATGGATTACAGAATTGTTTTGTTAAGTTTGAATTGATATGTCGATCACAAGAATTGGTCCTCAAACTCATCCAATTTAGCCCTCACTTCCGAATCTATAGTCGATGAGATTTCGCTATAGTTGTCCACCTCTAGCGTGGGGTCCTTTGAGGTCGGCTGAGTTAAGTTTGAGTCCGAAGAATTCTCGTGAAAGTGAGTCTTCGTGGTAGATGTTGCAAGTCTGACCGTCGGGAGGGAGTTCCTTGAAGACCAGGACAACGTAGTTTCTGCGACGAGAATATGTGTGGAAGGCGCCTCCACTAATGGAGTCAAAAGGTCAGAAGGAGAGTTGACCGAGAAAGTAGAACTGTGGGAGTCCGGTGCCGGAGAGAATAAGGTAGTTGACGCCCCTAGGTCGTCTTTTTCTTGTACCGCGTCTATAAATCTCCTATTTCCGTAAAACTGTGAGGGGCCCACATTTCTGCGTGGTCTAGAGTTTCGGGTCTTTGGAGTCACGCTGATCGTCTGTTCCGGAATACTGTCTACCATAATTGGATTGTCCTGTGATCCTTCAGTAGTATTCATGTCGTGGATAACAACAATCTCCCGTGGGTCGTTGTTCACTGTCCTTTCTGAGCTCAGTAGTAGGTATTCGACAGGACCTGTAATACTTAAGCCCTGATTAGACTCGGTATGGAGATTTTGAGGTACGTTATTATTGGTCACATCGTCAAAGTAATCCTCGATTATCGCGTCCCACGAATCTAGATTTAAGGAAGATGAACCTGAAGAAAATCTTGGAGAGTCTTGAGTGGCCGTGCTCGCGGTCGGTGCGCTAGTCCCTGCTCTGGTGTTCTCCATTCTCGGGGTGGCTTGACTCGAGTGACCAGCTGGTGTCGATCCAGCTTTCTTCGGTGGAGAGAGTTTCCTTTTCCCAGCTAAACTCGAATGAGTATGAAGATTATGCCCAGTGGGTGTCTGATTCACTATTATCTTTTTGGGCCCTGGGAGTAATTTTCCTTTTATAGCCAGATCCGATTTACCTAAAACGTGACCATTGTCGAGAGTAACTGTGTGCTCTGAAGAATCGATGATATCCTTCTTAACCAGATTAAAATAAGGGTCCCTATTTTTCCTGTTAGTCACCTTTCTATATAAGTTACCTCCAGTTACTGCTTTTCTTTTTGCCAGTGGATCTGAAGTTCGGATAGTGACGTCCGGGGTTGTGTGTAGGCTGAAAGTCCTAGCTAGTGGCATGTTTTCTTCTGGGTCCGACGTGCTGTCCTTTTCCTCGTCCAAATAGCCATCTTCTGCTCCGTCGTGTAGTTCCCAGTTAGTGACCCGCTCTTTGGACATTATAGCCTTACCTTTATCTAAAGGATCAATATTGGACATAAGATTTTTCCACCTAGTGTTCGGTACTCTATTAAAATGCTTTTCAAACGGAGTACAGCCGATCGCAGTTTGTTTTGATATTCTCAGATTCCAGATGATTTTCTCGATCGAATCGTTTAGAGATGGCTTGGGTACTTCGAATGACATTGCCAGTATTTTCGATTTAATTGTGTACACTAGTCTTTCCACTAGCCCATTGGATCTGTGGTCTCCGACAAAGCAGTAAATAATTTCTATATTAAATTTATCGCAGAAATCATGTGATAAGAAGCATGACCCATGGTCGAATCTAATTTTTCTTGGGAAATCCGTGGAGGTGACAGTAATCGTTTAGAAATGAAATTACGTTTCTTGTAGAGGTGTCATTGACGATCTTGGCCGAAGGAAACTTAGTGTAACGGTCAATGCAAAGAAGAATGTATTTGTTGTTAACACAGCCCGCGTCCAACGGTCCCGCAAATTCCAAATTAATTTCTTCGTTCGCGAATGTCAACTTCGGGAGTTTCGAAATATTATGGGTGCATAGTAACACTTTAATGTTCTTACCCGCTTTTAGACATTGGCTACATGTTCTCCCGTGATGATAAAATTCCCGGTAAATATGCGGCCACCACAAATTTTCGGCGAGGGATTTCATCCTAAACTGTCCTGAGTGAGTCTCATGTAGCATCGAATTAAAAGTTCCCCTGATGGTAGCTGGGACGACTAGTTTATTGTCTAAAAAGAGTAGCTCATCCTTCACGTGTAGGTCTTTGGTGTAGTTCTTCATGTAAGTCCCGTGTATGCCCGTAGGTCGGTTCCTCTTTATCGTCTCTATCAAACCTCACAGCACCTTGCCTTCTCTAGTCACGATCTGAAGAAATTTCTTCGAACAGTGGTTTTCCGGGCGAATTGGGGAATTCGGTAAATTCAGGTCGGCCTTATATCTTCTTAAGAGGTCTGCGTGATCGGGTGGAAGTCTGTCTCCTCTGAATTTGAGGAAGATATTATGTTCTTCGGGAATGATCAAAAGGGGTTCGTTCACTTTGTCCATTGGGAGTTCTGGTTTTTTTTTGCTAGATGGTATGGAGTGTCTGTTTAGTACTAAGAAATGTAAAAGGACGTTGTCCGAAAAGGTAATACTTCTAAAATTAAATTTAGAATTATCGACTGGTTGGCAAATTGTAGTGCAATTTTTTGTCCTAGAGTGGTTATTGTGGCAAATTTTTATCGACTGAGCGATACAAGATATGATAGCAGCAATAATCTTGAGATTGAGTAAAGCTAAAGAGCTATTCAACCGATTCTGACCAATCACGTCGCTTGAATTTTTGTTTCCCGATGGGATTGTATTAACTCTTGAATTAGTATTTACAGCGACCGCTGGTCTATCTACAGAATTTACATTAAGTATTTTAGAATCTTGATTAGTCGATAAAATGTTCTGAATTTTGTTGATTGAAGCGACTACAAATTCGTCGTCATAATGCGAAATTGGAAGGGCTTTGCCCGAAGGAAGTCTAGATAAAAGGTCAGTAAAGCACATGTCCTTTCCTGGTAAATGTGGAAACTTTAAAATTGAATGGTAAGAGTCTGTTTACTCAACGGGTCAATCGGCTATGCATCGTTTTGTTTCCATGATTTGCCGAAAGTGCTGATAGTAATGCTTTGTGATCAGTTACTATTTGGAATTCTGTTCCGTACAGGTAGTTTTGAAATGTTTTGTAGCCTATACGACTCCCAGCAACTCTAATTCGTTGGTAGAATATTTCATTTCATGGTTGTTTAAAAATCTGGATGCAAACGCGATTGTTTTCCACTGGTCATCCTGTAATTGTTCTAGGGTTGCCCCTAGTCCGCTATGTGAAGTGTCTGTTTTCAGTCTTGTCATCTCTTTTATATCGAAATGGCTGTTTTCTGCAATATTTACAATATTCGTTTTTAACTTCTCAAACGCTATTGAATGGCTAGTATCCCATTTGTATAACGATCTTTTGTTTAGAAGAGGTCGGAGAGGGGAGCTCAATGTCGATAAGTTAGGGACGAGTTTTACATATTGGTTTATCGAGCCGAAAAATGAACGAAGTTCAGAAATATTCTTCGGGGTTGGCAAATTTTTTTTTGCGTCGGCTTTACCGACCAACGGTCGTAATCCATCGCCTGAGATCTTGAAGCCATGCCATTCGATGTCAGATTTAAAAAATGCGCATTTCCCCCATTTAACTGCCATGTTTTTCTTATCTAATATTGATAAAATTTTGTACACTTTTGATTTGGGATCCACGCGAGGCTACCAGGATGTCGTCTATATAACAATTTGTAAACGGGATATTTTTCAACGGTGAGTCCATGACCCGTTGGAATTCATTGGTCATTGGCATGTCTCCTAATCCGTAAAATCCCGTTAGAAATCGATCCGTTCCGGTCGTTTTGCCGCCTACTCTGCTAAAATTGCACTGTTTACTTGTTTGATTGCATTGTTTAAGTTGACTATAGGCGTTTTTCAGGTCTAAATTACTGAACCACACTCGCCCGTTGGATTTTTCTGAAATTTGGAGCGCCACGTTATCAATCAGTTCATGGATATTTGGCATTTGATACTTAATTTTAAAAATTTGATCATTTAAAAGCTTAGAGTCAAGTGCCAGTTTTATTGAAGTATCCTTTTTCCGAGTGATTACAATTGGGCTGATGAAACAATCTTCGTCGCATTTCTCTAATTTTTTTATGTGACCTTCTTTTTCCATTCTTTTTAACTCTTCGTTCACTCCCGCGAGTAAGTGGAGTGGAACTCTTCTCCCTTTGGACTGTATTGGTTTAAAAGGTGTGTGAAAATGGGTTACTTTCCGATCGTTATGTATTTTCCCCACTCTAGTGAATAAGTTTTTGAACTCGTTAAAAATTTTGTCTGATAAAAATGTAAGTTTTTGTACTCACTCTCGAGTGTGGGTTGATTGACCATGCAGATTGGTTGGGGGCATTTCCTCTGCGTTATTTCTATGCCCAGTTTGGGTAAATTGTCGTTCCCCAATATGTTTCGCTCGTGTCCGCCGGTTATGAAGAATGGGGTTTCTTCGTTGATCCACCCATTGGACTGTGTTCTGATAATTATTTTTCCCAAAATATTGATCGTATCATTGGTGAATCCGCAGTATAGGTCTTTTATTCTTTTCTCCACTGGGTGTATCTTGAGGTTCGGGTATTTTACTTTAATTTCGTGTAGTTTATTCTGTTTTAAAAAACTTACAGGGCTTGCTGAATCTACAGGTATGTTCATGTTTACAATCATGTCCCAGCCGATGCCTAGGTTCAGGAGTTTCTTTGTTTCGAGACCATTATTGTCGTAAATAGTTCTGACGCTCAACACCGAGAAATCGTCATCGTCGCTCTGTCCGTACTCATTCCACGCATTTATAACGTCGCACGATTCTTTTTCTTCCATCCACGAGTTTTCCGGAGGTGTGTATGTACAATTCTCAGTATTTACGTAATTATCTGATACAGTATTTACAGTTGGTCTCTTATTGCGTGATTTACATAATTTGGCGAAGTGTCCCTTATAATTACAGTTTTTACGGGTTATGTCCTTCGCTGGGCAAACGTTTAAGTGCCCTTTTGTAAATGTATTTCCGCATTTCATGCACGAGTTACTCCTTTCGATGTTTAAACTTGGTTCCTTTTTGATATGATTGTGGTTACTAAAAGATTTAAAAGTTGTCCCGTTGGTCGATGACCGTGACATATTTGTCAGTTTCTGGTGGTTAAATTATCCCTTTTCGTCGATTAGGGCTTGGTTAAGTGCTTCCGACGGGCTTATGGTAGCTGAAAGTAGCTTCCTCTGGGTGTCTGTGTTCTTCATCTTGCAAATGAAGATATCCCTTATCCATTCCGCCTCGTCAGATTCCTTGATGTTGCACGTGCTGGCTAGGTCCGTCAGTGCTTCCCAGAATTGTTCGTACGACTCACGATCTTTTTGCTTTCGATTTAGTAGTTTATATCTTTCGAACGTAGTATTGGGCGGTTTGTTAAATGCTGCGTCTAGTAGAGTCCAGAACTCAGAGAACGATATTGCTAGAATCTTGACTCTCGGCTTCTTTTGTGTAAAAACTCTTTTTCCTTCGCTCACTAGGGCTAGAAATAAAATTGATGGCAGTTTCTTGTCCGCCTCCGTTCGTCTCATTCCATTAAATTTCCTCTTCTCTTCGTTGATCCGTTTCTCTTCTGCGGATTCATACTGTTTCATTGTGCTTTTGTTCCTGCTCTCTCTGTTAGCTTTTTCCGCGTCCGACTCGCTGCCTGTTGCTTGTTCCAAAATTGGAATTTGCGTCTCCGGTATCTCTGGTCCATGTAGGCTCTCTAACTCCAGATTTTCTTTCGCAATGATCGCCAATTGGAATTGGTCGCTCCATTGGGTGCAAGCATGCGGTGGCTCTAGAGTGTGATTAGGCCAAAAGGGGGGAATTCCACGCACGTTCGAATCATTTGACTGCGCCATAAAAAACTATTCTAATTCTATCGTTCTATATGTACAAAGTATGTACATAAGCTTAAAGGTTAAAACGTTAAAAGGAAGTAGTTGAATTAAGAACGTTAAAAAGGACAACTGAACTTCCGTTCATATCGACCGATGGTCGTAACTACACTGGTATTAATTAAAATACCGAAGGTCATTATAAGATACTAAAAATAAATCACAACAGGTTTCATCAGAACAAAAAAAATTAGAAAGATTTGACATTCAAAAATTTCTTTCGCACGCCACTGATAAATTTATACCTTTTTCTTTTCTTTTCCCAGTGGTGAGAAGTTTTCTTATCTCGATGAAATGTTTGTCATCAGAAAAAAGTATATTTACCAACTGAAGAAAAAACATCCAGAGATCAGTATAAAAAACATTTTTCCACTTTTTTTTCACAATAAAAACATAAAAAGCAATTGGATGGTAGAGAGACCAATATTACTGCTTTTTTGCTTTCAACACGTAAAAACTGATTTTTTAAATTAGACTTAAATGTTTTTTTTTAAATTAAACTGAATTGGATTGAAATTATGTTGAGTGTAATCGTGAATATGAGTTCATGCCATTTCAAAAAATAAATTAAATTTCAAAAACTAATTGCTTCTAAAAATACAAGAAAATAGGCTTTGTTTTGCTCTAAGTAAAATGCACTATATTTGAAGAATTAGGTAAAGTTTGTTTGCATCTGCTTAAATGGTGCCTTAGCGATTCCTAATGCTCGCCAAACATTGCTATGATGAATTAAGATCCATTCAATTGTATTTACATTTGTCGGATTTTTTTTTCGAGAAATCAGGCTCTGCCAAGAACGCAGTCGTGTGATATATCAAATGTACCACTTTCAGTTTCCAAAAAGTTACCCCGATGATGACAAAAAATATTACAAAAATTGACAACTTTCATACTTTCCTCTTCAAAGCCGTAATTCCGTTTTCTCTTAATGATAGGTTTGGCGAAATAAAACAATCACAGCAATACATTTTACATTGCTTTAACAAGTAAAAACTAAATTTAAAAGGCCCAAGACCAGCGTTGTAGCTCCTTTTGATTTTTTCCAATGTCCTCATCAGGAGCGGATTTAGGGGGGAGGGGACGGGGAGGGCGGACGCCCCCTGCTCAGGGATTCGACCCCTTTCCGACCCAAAGGGTCCCCCTTTGGTACTTTTTAAGAAATCCATTTTTGTACTGACCCCTAAAATTTTTTAAAGACGCCTTGGGCGCCAATATATACTAACTTTGAGGGGGTGCGCGCAAAAAAACGCGTTTTTCTGTCAAAATTTTCCAAAAAGTTCCTAAAAACGGCTTTTATTGAACTGTTTTTCAAAAAGTTTGCCTGTGGCCAATACAGCGTCTTTTTAGTGCTTTAGGAGTGCTCGGAAAATCAATTTGGACGACCAAAAAAGGTCGTCAAAATTTTCGAAAATTTTTTGAAAATCCGACTCCCCCCCCCCCCCTCTCGAGAAAATCCGAGCTCCGACCCTGGTCCTCATTATAACCTTTGAAATGATAGCTGAGTGCTCGGAACTTTCGTTGACAACTTGTAAAGCACCACAACCCAATCTGCATTTACTTAACCATCATCTTTCCAAGAAAGAGGAAAGATTGCTTAGTTAGTCGAGTTTTCGACCAATGAGATTGCAGCAAAATTAAAATTCCTTTTTTTGCTATCACATAAAGCTCTTTTTTCTCTCAATAGAAAGCTTTGTGCTAATTTACTGTAATAATTTATAGGAGTAGAGATTCTTTAGAAGATACTTTAGTGGGGATTGTAAAATAGATCCCCTATCTTGTTACTACTCTGTCATTTGTTTCGATGTCATTTGCTTCAAATGTGTGATTCACGTTTAAATAACTTGACACCCTTAGAGGCGGGCTTGAAAGTGTATTAACAAAATACCAACGAGAAATGGCAGTTTTGTGGGGTTGATGGTCTCCCCTCCCCCATTAGCAATTTAACCCCCCCCCCCTCCCCCTCCGCCCGAAGGCTCTCCGGTTGTTTATAAAACATCAATTTTCGACCAACTAAAAGCAGCCTTTCTTGAAAAAGCCATGCGTTTAACGCGATTAAGCTCAGAAAAATGCTCTTACACCTGCATGTTTTAAAACCTACAAAAACATGGCCAAAAACCAATTCTCAGATTTTCTCAAAGTTGCTGAACCCAATGGCCTTTATGGTTCAAAATTAGTTGCCAATTGTCTTTTTGTACGAGCTGCCAACAGAAGAACATGAATACCCTAGTGCTCTTGGAATATAAACCTTGCAAGATTCTTGCCGCAATTTCTGCGTAGGACTACTGTCTTGTAGCTTTTTTGCAATACTTCCATCCTTTTTGCGAGATCCTGGCAATAATGGCTTTTTATTTGCAAAAACAATGCAATTTGTATATTTTACCTACATGATTTGTTTTTCATATAGCAGCAGATAAAAATATGACATTGACATTCAAAAATTTCTTTCGCACGCCACTGATAAATTTATACCTTTTTCTTTTCTTTTCCCAGTGGTGAGAAGTTTTCTTATCTCGATGAAATGTTTGTCATCAGAAAAAAGTATATTTACCAACTGAAGAAAAAACATCCAGAGATCAGGATAAAAAACATTTTTGCACTTTTTTTTCACAATAAAAACATAAAAAGCAATTGGATGGTAGTGAGACCAATATTACTGCTTTTTTGCTTTCAACACGTAAAAACTGATTTTTTAAATTAAACTTAAATGTTTTTTTAAAATTAAAACGAATTGGATTGAAATTATGTTGAGTGTAATCGTGAATATGAGTTCATGCCATTTCAAAAAATAAATTAAATTTCAAAAACTAATTGCTTCTAAAAATACAAGAAAATAGGCTTTGTTTTGCTCTAAGTAAAATGCACTAGATTTGAAGAATTAGGTAAAGTTTGTTTGCATCTGCTTAAATGGTGCCTTAGCGATTCCTAATGCTCGCCAAACATTGCTATGATGAATTAAGATCCATTCCATTGTATTTACATTTGTCGGATTTTTTTTTTCGAGAAATCAGGCTCTGCCAAGAACGCAGTCGTGTGATATATCAAATGTACCACTTTCAGTTTCCAAAAAGTTACCCCGATGATGACAAAAAATATTACAAAAATTGACAACTTTCATACTTTCCTCTTCAAAGCCGTAATTCCGTTTTCTCTTAATGATAGGTTTGGCGAAATAAAACAATCACAGCAATACATTTTACATTGCTTTAACAAGTAAAAACTAAATTTAAAAGGCCCAAGACCAGCGTTGTAGCTCCTTTTGATTTTTTCCAATGTCCTCATCAGGAGCGGATTTAGGGGGGAGGGGACGGGGAGGGCGGACGCCCCCTGCTCAGGGATTCGACCCCTTTCCGACCCAAAGGGTCCCCCTTTGGTACTTTTTAAGAAATCCATTTTTGTACTGACCCCTAAAATTTTTTAAAGACGCCTTGGGCGCCAATATATACTAACTTTGAGGGGGTGCGCGCAAAAAAAACGCGTTTTTCTGTCAAAATTTTCCAAAAAGTTCCTAAAAACGGCTTTTATTGAACTGTTTTTCAAAAAGTTTGCCTGTGGCCAATACAGCGTCTTTTTAGTGCTTTAGGAGTGCTCGGAAAATCAATTTGGACGACCAAAAAAGGTCGTCAAAATTTTCGAAAATTTTTTGAAAATCCGACTCCCCCCCCCCTCTCGAGAAAATCCGAGCTCCGACCCTGGTCCTCATTATAACCTTTGAAATGATAGCTGAGTGCTCGGAACTTTCGTTGACAACTTGTAAAGCACCACAACCCAATCTGCATTTACTTAACCATCATCTTTCCAAGAAAGAGGAAAGATTGCTTAGTTAGTCGAGTTTTCGACCAATGAGATTGCAGCAAAATTAAAATTCCTTTTTTTGCTATCACATAAAGCTCTTTTTTCTCTCAATAGAAAGCTTTGTGCTAATTTACTGTAATAATTTATAGGAGTAGAGATTCTTTAGAAGATACTTTAGTGGGGATTGTAAAATAGATCCCCTATCTTGTTACTACTCTGTCATTTGTTTCGATGTCATTTGCTTCAAATGTGTGATTCACGTTTAAATAACTTGACACCCTTACAGGCGGGCTTGAAAGTGTATTAACAAAATACCAACGAGAAATGGCAGTTTTGTGGGGTTGATGGTCTCCCCTCCCCCATTAGCAATTTAACCCCCCCCCCCCCTCCCCCTCCGCCCGAAGGCTCTCCGGTTGTTTATAAAACATCAATTTTCGACCAACTAAAAGCAGCCTTTCTTGAAAAAGCCATGCGTTTAACGCGATTAAGCTCAGAAAAATGCTCTTACACCTGCATGTTTTAAAACCTACAAAAACATGGCCAAAAACCAATTCTCAGATTTTCTCAAAGTTGCTGAACCCAATGGCCTTTATGGTTCAAAATTAGTTGCCAATTGTCTTTTTGTACGAGCTGCCAACAGAAGAACATGAATACCCTAGTGCTCTTGGAATATAAACCTTGCAAGATTCTTGCCGCAATTTCTGCGTAGGACTACTGTCTTGTAGCTTTTTTGCAATACTCCCATCCTTTTTGCGAGATCCTGGCAATAATGGCTTTTTATTTGCAAAAACAATGCAATTTGTATATTTTACCTACATGATTTGTTTTTCATATAGCAGCAGATAAACAGATAGTCTCAAGTGTGTCGTCCCAAGATCAAAGATACGTAGCACAATTGTGCAAGTACTCTAGAATGAATTTTTAGAAGATGTAATGATGATCTTGAAAACATTTTCAGAAGGGTGGATTAAAGTGAGTCTGGAAATTTGTGTCCAGGACATTTATAGCCCGGAAAAGCAGTCCAAAATGCAAAAATTGGCAGGGACAATCAGTTTTCAGACAAAATTGTCCAAAAATTTTCCGGATTTTTGCCACACTAATTAATGACCGGATTAATTTGATAAGCTCTCAATAGGAAGGATTAAATTGACAAGACCACGCAACTGAGAAATCAGACCAGAGTTTACTTTGAGCAGCATATAAGAGACAAAACTAAAACAGGACTCAAATACATTACAAATACCTGACAATTATTGCTTGATTGATAATTTTGCTTACCAGACGTAGACACGAGAGATTATAATTCATTGCTATTGCTTTCGAGTTCGTGTTTACAATGGAAACACTTATGGCAAATTAAACAACGTGGCACTTGGCATATTTCAAACATCGAACATTAACAGACACCTCAATTTCGTGGCGATGTGTTTTATCTAAATGCAATGGCCGTGTGCGCACTTTCCAAGAGAACGTCACTATCAAAAACGATCACAGTCATTTTCCAGATCCAGCCTATGTTTCAAAACGAAAATTCAGAACAGTTCATAAAACACGAGCTGTTGTTGCAGATGACTACTCGTGTTTTACAATTCGTTCCACCACTTCAAAAAATTCTTTTCGTCCAAAGAGATATCAACAGAGAGACTCCAGCAGTAATCTCGAGCTATTTGGCCGACCAGAGGACCGTTATCAGAAAAAAACAGGAAAAACAAACCCAATTTTTAAACTGATTTGAACCGCCAGATTGCTGAAAGCGGCGATCGTTTCCTTCTTTTTGACACTGGACCTAATGATTCCAAGCAAGTAGTGGTTTTCACCACTCTTCCAGGACTCGATGATGGCTCTGAATTGGCACCTTTTCTACGACCCGTAGCGTGTTCTATCAGATATACACCATCCATGCATCAGTCGAGGAAATTCTGATTCCCATTGAGTATGCATACTTCCAGGCCAGAAAGAAGATCCCTATAATCGCCTTTTGATCTTTTTCGATATAGATTCTCCCAAATGAGCAACCATTGGTTTTGAAATAGCTCTCACATTGCCTTTACTTGAATATCCGAAAACATACAATTAGAATACTACAATTTCCATATGTACCACAGCGTCTGGCGTCACATTCATTCTGTCTGGTGGGAGTACCAACGACTAAAAACCAGATCCAGAATTCTGCGAGGAAGTCCGAATGCTACTAAGTACCCCTTTCCTGTCAATAAGTGATTATTTTACTACTTTTGAAACTCTTCAGAAGACTTGTCTTGATCTGATACAGCCCTCCCGATCATCAACTACTCTGAGGACAATTATATTGATCGGCTCTCGGCGAATGGAGCACGTCAAAATCACAGACTCGACATTGACAGCTGAAATTGTCACCAAATTTTGTAACCGGGCTTCCCAAAACCAAAAATGCTGTTGAAGGTGGAACAGCAACTTCAAAAAACTCGTGAACGCCAGGCAACCACCATTTATTTTCCAGGACGCAAAATGTGTGCCGGGCAGGAATTATCACGTTATAAAATTCTCTTTATGTCAAACTTGACAAAAAAATTTCCGCATTAGCTGCTGCCCACGACCCAAGTAAACTTCCGAGTTTCCTAAAAAGGTGAAGCAGCATCAGCAAACTATGATTCCAAGTAATTTTTTTTCTAAGGCTAGCCTTGTAAAGCTAGAATTTTCAATAAAATTTTCTAGTTTGAACTTTTTCCCAAAAAAATTCAAATTTGTGCTAGACTCGTTTTGAAACGGCCAAATGATCAATGTAATCAAGTTTCTTCCATCCTATTCTTTTTGGCTCAACTGAGTCAGTCCAGTTTGACTTTGACCTTGTTTACACGTTTTTTGGTGTTTCAGTTTCAAATTTTGACCAAATTACAAAAACTTTTTTCGGACCTGAGATTTGAACTTTCGAATTTTTGATCTTGAAATCTGTGACTTCGCTGCTCGGCCAAACGCGCTGTTCTTTCTAATAGTTCTTGAAAGTTTTATTTCATGTTGACTGTTATATGGCTTACGGTGTGCATGAAATCTAACTACAGATCAATCACACAAGCTCAAAAGAACAAAGCATAAAAGATCACAAGATCAAATCAAAGAAATTATTTCCATAAAATTTCGGACAATTCTGTTTGGAACAAAAATGTCTGGTAAAACTCTATAATTTTGGGCTGTTTTGTCAAGGACAAAAATGTGTATGCACCGGTTCAAAATTGGGGAAAACGTCTATGCACCCTGAAAATTGGCCACCATTTTCAGATAAATTGGTAACCAACATGTTCAATTACCCACAAACGCAACCAACTAACGTCACATACCATACCAACATAATTCCAGTACATCATACTCATTTCACGACTCGCTAGTAGCTTCGCGTTACTCGAATTAAGTTGCTATGATTTGAAGCGTAAAGGATGAGATATTGTTCAATTGATTAACTTTGACTGTTTCCAGTTTCTCTGAAAACGCTTGGCTCTACAGAGTGTGAGGTAATTAGACTACATTATCTTGACAGTGTAGTGTGTGACGCGCTAATTACTTGGTAAGTTTCTGCAAAATGAAGCGTGCTTAGCATGAAAAAAGCTGTCGTGTAACACTGTAAGATATGGCTTGTTTGGATCTCTTTAACTATATACCCCCTCTTGCTGCGGAAGGGGGATATTCGTTACTAGGTACAAATATTTGATATGCTTAAGCATTGATTTAATTTTTTATAGGAGGATATTCGTTACTAGGTACCCTTGTTGCTATTGTGTTTTTGCAATATGATCAGTAGCGGATTTAGGGGGGGGGGGGAGGAGGACGCCCCCCTCAGGGATTCGACCCCCTACCGACCCAAAGGGTCCCCCCTTTGAACTATTTTGAGATATCCATTTTTGGCTGACGGACCCCTAAATTTTTCTAAACCGCCTTAGGCGCCAATAAATACTAATTTTGAGGGGGAGCGCGCGCCGAAAAAACACGATCTTTTTTTGTCAAAAATTTTTAAAAAGTGCCTTAAAACGCCTTTTTTCAAAAATTTTCCTGGTCTTTATAGTGGTTTGGGAGAGCTCAGAAAATCAATTTGAATTTGGTCGACCTAAAAAAAAGGACAAAATTTTCGAAAATTTTTCGAAAATCCGCCCCCCCCCCCCCCCCCCCCCCCTCGAGAAAATCTTAGATCCGCCCCTGAATATGATTAGATAACAGTTACAATAAATTATGAAAGTTGTTGCTTGATTGACTGACTGAGTATTTTGACTAGTTCGTTGGCTCGCAGCTGACAGGCGTAGTAGAGTGCAGTGCCTCCGTGGTTGTCCTGTATGTCAGTGTCTCCGCCCTTGTCGCAGATCATCGCCACCATCTTGGTCCGAGTCCTGATCTCCGGGATCGACACCACAGACGTGATCAGTGCCGTCCTCCCCTCCGAATCCTAACAGAAAACACAAAAGACAGTTGCATGATAAGCCAGACGGATACTATCTGAAAGTTAATGGTGCCCTATTGATGCCCAAATGGCTAAAATCTTGCTGGAAAAACTCTGAAACTTAGTTGAATTAATTAAGATCATTTATCCACGAGTGAAAGGACCAACATACGGGCTGTACAGCTCGTTACGGAGAACCGCTGTTGTTCCCTGCTTAAGAACTGCATTCAATTTTTATTGGTTATTTTCTGGGATGAGTGGTAGTGCCTCGCCCTGAAGCAACGACTACGGAGCATGGTGGGCTTCAAACATCCGACCTTTCGTTTGAGAGCCGTAAATGTAACCACTTCACCACCCCCCCCCCCCCCCCCCGGAATTTTTTTTATAAAAAACCTTGCTGTGAAACTGCTTAAATTGCTGAAAAAGTTCGTATTTTGCTTAAAAACCACTCAAACTGCTAAATTTATAATCCGTTTTTGAGCGCAAGATCTCGATCCGGACTGAGCTTAAAGTTAAATAGATCTATCGCTTGCGACACTTTGTTTTAGGTTATGGGGTTGAAAAGTTTGAACGCAAACTCACGCAAACTCTCAACCAATGCCTAACTGTGCGAGGTCAATTTTTATACTGAGTAGGCCCACGATTTGGAGTCCGTGTGTCACTGGCACCCGGAGACAAGTCGTTAAACATTCTCTGCTGGGATAATTGAAATCCATTTGCAATTTGTTAGGATAAAGTTTTCTTTTTTTTCTGACTCAGCAGATAACGAACTCAGCCTCAGCAGATAACGAGCTAAGATTCAAATTTACTCCTGGCCTCGGTGGTTCCGGCTTGATAAAAAACTTCTTGACTGGTGTTTCTTATGCAGTTTTCACATCATTATGAATCCAGTGCTTCAACATTTTCTAATTGACGTTGTTTCGAATAAAGAAGATTCAAAGTTGATTCTGAATTTTTCCTTTAAAAAAGCTCTGCAAATACCACTCGGTTCATTTTTGTTTCAAAATCAAAAAATTTTTATATACCGATTTGCATAGTTCTTCCGAAAACGGTCGAAAAGTTTAAATTTGTACCATGGTCGGATTTTAAAAATAAGTGATTCTTTTTCACTTTTTTGAGATGTTGCATTGCAAATCACTCCATAATGATCAGATTTAAAGTTGAAGATCCTAGTTTCTCTGGTTGCTAGTTTTCCTTTTTGAAGGAAATGATTGTTTTCATTTTGTATTCTTATCAGTGTGGAAAGTCTTTTGCTTTTTCGTATAAATTAAAAATAACGTCGACACAAACAAATGATTTGTACATTTAGATGTTGTTATTAGATATTCATCCAGAATATTTTCGATTGTCAGGACCGTCTGACTTCTTACGGCACTGTGAGGAACATAAACACTCGTAAAATTTGTTTTTTGTTGGTTTTTCATTGTAATTTTGACGTTTAATAATTGAATGTTCGTAATATTTCAATGTTTTTCCACATTTTATATAAAAAACACGCTTACTCCCCTACGCTTACGAGAACTTTCATTGAGAGGCTGGCATTCATTGCCTTTAAAACATTGAAGTTTTGATTTAGCGAAAGCCAGTTTTGGTCAACATATAACGCTAGGCAAATAACTTAATTGGGTCAGTCTGACCTGAAATTCGTCTGTTTTTTTTTGGCAACGATCTTATGCTTTGCTTTGTTGTAAGAAATTGCTTTGTTGTATTCAAGATACATTGCTTTGAATCTTTGTTGATCTGAGTTGGAAGTAATTATCAAATCTGATATCTTTTCAAATCATTTTGGTCTTGTATCGGATTTCCTTTAAAACATTCCCAGTGACGGTGTTGGCAAGATGGTGCTAGGTTGAGGCGTGAAGCTGACATGCGTTGCCACCGCCTAACCCGTCAAATCAGAAATTAGATATAATTTGGGTGCATTATTAAAATTGATTGATTTGCACTCCGACCACAAAGTGGGAAGGAAATATGTATGTGAATGTTTTTTGTTTTACCACACAAAATAAGATACCGAAATAAAGGTTCGAGTGATAAACTTTTGTAAAAGCCTTCTGAATCGAGATTAGATCGTTGCTTCAAATAATTCCAAAATTCAAACAAAAACATGAATCACTAATTATACTGAAAATCGTTCAATCGTGATTTTTTTGATGTTTGAAACTATTCAAAATCTTTCCTCGGTGCTGAAAAAAAAATCGCTTCAAGATAATTGCTTTTTAGAGGAAAAATAGGCATTTTTTTCCATTTCTTTTTATTTTAGACTAGTCAAGGAATTTTTTCAAATTTAACTTCATTATTATTAGCTGTTTTTTCTAAGAATGCTTTCAGTTTCTCACCCGCACAAACGAAAAAGCGGTAGTTTTTTTTTAAAAATGATTTTAAGTCCGGGGTGGCTTACTCATAGAGTAATTTCAGATAAGGTACACCGTCTGTTCGTCACGCTGTCTTATTTTCGGCCGGAATTTCGTTCGTGCAACTTCTTAGTTTAATACCAATCTTAATCTTACTCTTATATCTCCTAGTCTCAATAGATCTAGCGTATACTGGAATTTTTGGGTTAGATATCTAGAAATTGTTCCAAAAGAGAACAAGACTGCTCGTATCAAGGCGAAGTCCTGAATGTTCCGACTGTCTTTAAAGGTTTATGGAGCAGTAATAACATTAAAAAATTAAATGAAAAAAAAAACGAAATGAAAATTTTTTTTTTCTAAAATTTGAAATTTTTATAAAAATCATCCCCCCACACGCCAGATAAAGTTCAAAAGGATAGATTTCGCTCCTTGTAACAAATCAATTTTGGCAAATAAGCTTCTTTCAACCAATTCGGAACGATTTCTAAGACGGATTAACTCTCTGCTTACGCGTTAATAGCGCGAAATATATCGCGCGTTAATTGTCCCAAATTGGCCAAAATGGCAATCTTTAAACCCCCGTAACTTTACGAAAAAAAATCACAGGTGAACTATCTTTTCAAATTTGAGCTCAGGACAACAATACCTTTCGAATGATAAAAAAAATTCCGTCAAAAATGCTAGTTAAAAAGTCGAAATTTGTCTGAGGAAAAAAAAACCACCCCGGGCACGAATATTCCGTTACTTTCGTATCGAAAGTCGGAACAACAACTGTCTTCTAAGTTATAATCAAATTGTTCTGGTGCAGAAACTACAAGTAGTTTCAGCACTACAAATAATTGTCAGTGTTAGTTATGGATCATGATTGGTTAGTAAGTAATATTTGATACAGATAGTTTTATCTAGAATGCAATTGGTTATAAATACTAGTTTTAAACTGGTTCCAAAAAATCGAAAAAGGAAGACTTTTTTCAATTTTCATAGTTCCTTTTAACAACAGTTTTTGTTGGAATTCAACACTTAAACACTGTTATCATTTTGCTCCTGTGCATTAGAATGTGAAAATAAAGATTTTCCCTCCTTTTAAAGGCAATCATGTGGTCTTCATGCTGTCAATCGGTATTGTAGATTGCTTCGCACTAGTCCATTTTAAGGCTGAGATGCCATTTTGAGGGAGTGAACAAACTTGACAGGTGCTGATTGGAACATTTTGTACCCTTGGCCCACTTCACAGCTATCTCCAACATCCCACATCAAGAAGGAATTCGAACATTAGGCAATTGATTTTTGCTTGATCAATTCTGACGTCTATCATCATTGACGTTTCCTTCCAACTCATCCCATTTCACTGTATGCTAATGTATGAAAGAAACCCACATTTCAGAAAGATCAAACGGCCGAAAGTTATGTT
Organism: Symsagittifera roscoffensis; assembly: GCF_963678635.1. Classification (NCBI taxonomy): domain Eukaryota; kingdom Metazoa; phylum Xenacoelomorpha; order Acoela; family Convolutidae; genus Symsagittifera; species Symsagittifera roscoffensis. The sequence goes on along the minus strand of NC_087068.1, from coordinate 5,807,777 downwards.
AGCCAATCAGAACTCCACCAGGTTCTGTTTTTGAAAATCAGACAGTAAAGGCTGAAAAACTAGTCAGTTTGAAGGAATTTGATTGGTTAAAAAGATTCGCTCATTTGTAGCTTCGGTCATCAGAATAGCCCCCCGTCTACCTTGTTTTCATGCTAAGTTACATAGAGACCATTAGGAGACCTGATATCGATGGTACATGAAATCTGTGGAAAAAATGCTAGTCGTACAATTTTCATACAATTTTTTGACAAAGTTTTGAGAAGTTTTTGACACATTTTTCTCATTTTGGACAACTTTAACAATACAGGCAATTTAATCAATTACAAGTCAATGTTAATCTGCCACAACTACTGTTGGCAGTTTTTCTTAACTATAAAATTTGAGTTATTCGATGAAAATTCAATGAAAATCTAAAATCTATCTTTGTGTGGTTGCAAAAAATTATTTTTGCTCAAAATGCATATCGTGACCGTATATTATTATAAAAATTTAAGAATCACGATTGCATTAGCCTATTTGACAACGAAACGTTTCGCTGAGTTATTTGACATAAAAGGGAAAAAGGCTTCAAAAGTTCAAGATTTTTATGTACAAATGAAGGTTCTATGAAAAAAAAGCCCTTCAGATAGTATTTCCATTCATATTGTGCAAACAAAAAAGCTAGAGAAATAATTCGTTTGAGGCTTTTTTAAATGTTGTTAAAAGAAACGACTTAATATCGATTTACGAAATGAGTCGAGTTCAATATTTTGTCTTAAAGTAGCTTAATTTTTATTGTTCCGACAAAAGGGCTGAAAGTTACTTTTGGGCGTCGAGTGAATTTTTTGCTATCCCATTACAAGTACCTCAAGAAAAAACTTTCAGAGGGTCAATTATGATATCATTTCAACGCAGAGTTCAAAAAAGGTCTCTGTGTCGAGAAAAATTGATCTGAATGACTCTTGCGTTTTCCAGAATAATTTTCACACTAGCCATTTTTTTTAAATGCTGTTAATTTGGATAAATTTACAATCAGTTTTGATTTTTCCTGCAAACCAAGTTTTAAAATTGTTATTTGCAATTGGCTATTTTTCTTTGTTAAGTTTGTTAAAATCAAAAAAGTTGTCAACTTAAACATTTAATAGAATAAAAGTTTCAATTATTTTATATTGTGAGTGGTTCGATTACTCACTGGTGAAAACAAATTTCTGCTTGGACGTTGATTCATTTCTGTTACAATCAGTGAAACAATGGCGGAAAAATTTATTTGGCGAGTCTCGATAAAAAATAGGAATCAATTTTATTCAATTTTTTTTCAAACTTTGTCTTCCTTTATTGAAGTCTAAAAGTTCCATCTATTTTGTGCTTGTTTCCCATAGATATATTGCAGACAAGTACAGAACTAATTTGAAATAATAAAATAAACGAGGCATTGATAAATAGCAAACGCTTGTTACGCTACGCCTACTTTGACACGGGTGGTATACTGTTCGTACATCATTGCTTGATATAGTTGGTGTCAGTTTTGAGCTGAACTTTTGAATAATGAAATGAAGAACTTTGGTCTTTTTGAGCTTGAGATTTGCGGGCATACGAAAAATAAAAAGATTCACTACTCTTCTAAGATTTTTTTATCACATGATTTTTCAGTTTCAAACCTACTGCTCGTACATCATTGCTTGATAAAATTGGTGTCAGTTTTAAGCTGAACTTTTGAATAATGAAATGAAGAACTTTGGTCTTTTTGAGCTTGAGATTTGCGGGCATACGAAAAATAAAAAGATTCACTACTCTTCTAAGTTTTTTTTATCACATGATTTTTCAGTTTCAAACCTACTGCTCGTACATCATTGCTTGATATAATTGGTTTAAATTTTGAGCTGAACTTATGAATAATGAAATGAAGAACTTTGGTCTTTTTGAGCTTGAGATTTGCGGGCATACGAAAAATAAAGAGATTCACTCTTCTTCTAAGATTTTTTTATCACATGATTTTTCAGTTTCAAACCTACTGCTCGTACATCATTGCTTGATATAATTGGTGTCAGTTTTGAGCTGAACTTTTGAATAATGAAATGAAGAACTTTGGTCTTTTTGAGCTTGAGATTTGCGGGCATACGGAAAAGAAAAATATTCACTACTCTTCTAAGATTTTCTTATCACATGATTTTTCTTTTACGATCTACCTTTTGTCAAAAAGTGTATCAATTTGTTAAAAATGAGCTTGTTGATGAAAATTTAATTTCATTTTTTCTCAGAGTCTTGTTTAAAAAACACCATACTTGTTTTTGTTGGAAGTAGACAATTCAGAATGCTTAGTAAGACTTCTGAGTCTGGTCAGTCTTCTAGTGGTACTCACAAATGAATTTTTAATTCTGATTTAGTTGAAATTTTTAATAAAGCCCAGGACAGTGAAAAAAAAAACGTTTTCAAACCTAATGAGGTAGAGTATTTTGCTAATGCGATCAGTAATTAAAAAGGCCATTTATTGTTCCGACGATTGAAAATGGGGAGGAACTTTCTATTCGGGTCTGTTTTAGTTTTTTCTTTTTCCTTTTTTCTTTTTTTTCCACGCAAAATCAGTTACTACAAACAATGATCGAACTAGGTTGAGGTATTAAGTCCTCACAGTCATGATTCGAACTACGCGTAAAAAAAATTCAAACAAATCCCATTGTCGATTTTTTTGAAATTCGGTTTATTTCGCTTAATTTCGAGCGAATGAAGCAATCGAGGAGTCTCTTTTTAATTGCTTAAAAATTAACAAGAGTTTAATTTAAAACCTAAAAACTTAGTTTACTTGGGTAACGTTAGATTAGGTTGAGTTTAATTGCGCCTTTTTGAAATCAAATTTTTCAAAAATTCAAAAATCTGCAAAAAATTTTTGCTTTTTTTCGACAATTTTTTTGGTTTTTTTTTTAGTTTTTTATTAATTTTTCTACAAAATTGGTTTTCAATTTGCATGTTTTATCTTTCGAATATATCTAGTCCACGTTTTTTTCAGCTCCTTTTATCACACCACGCCAAAAAAAAACAAAATTAAATTGAAAAAACTTTGTTGTGTTTTTAAGACTATGGTTGAAACAATCTGTGCTACTTGAAGAGTACCGGCCATCCTTGTTTAAATTTTGGAATAAATTATTCCAAACTAAGAAATCTAGAAAAATATACCTATTTTTGATCACTTTGTCGAGCTTTACATTTTCGAGTATTTTATGTTTGTTTGTTTGAATTTAAAAAATTTTAAAAAAATAATTGAACTTTTCTTCTAAATATCCCGACGCTGTATAGGCTTTCAAAAGTATTGCTTTCAAAAAATCAATGACAAAGCGTTTCATTAAAAAATTTACTTCTGATTTAAATTTTTTGGGCATAAAAACCAGTAAAACTAAGAAGAAAAAAAACGCCCTGTCTCAAATTTTGTTGAGCTCAGACAAAAAACAATATATACAAAAACTTGTTAAAAATTCAGTCCAAATTTTTTACCCCAAAACTCTTCGTTTTTGGCCTTTCAGAAAATGAAAACTTTACGCTAAAGTTCTTGAGTCAATTGTGGGGCAACTTATATGCAAGTGAGCTCTTTATGTCGCTGAATAAAAACTGTGGATGACTCTTACCCTCCAAAAGTTTGAGCAAAACTTTCAAAAAACGTTGTTTTTAGTATGTAAGTTTGACATTTTTGGCTATCAAACGAAAATAATTTCTGCTTAGACAAGAGCGAGAAGTTTTTACTATTTTTTAAGTTTGTTTTGTTCCAAAAGAGGCTTACTTTTAAAACAGTTGATCGAGGTTTGACCCATTTGTTTCAGTGTAACTCTTGAACAAAAGATCACAACTATATCATTTTTTGTTATCGCGAAAAAATTTGCAAAAAATTAATTAATTCTGGCAAATAAATCGGAAACAGTTTCCAATAAAATAACTTTGGCAAAAACCTTAGCAACTTTTTTCCGATCGCTTTTTTAAAGATCAACCTATTTTGAGAAAATTTTGAGTCCTGGTTAAACTTTAAGGTCCAAAATGTGTACAAAAAGCATCATTTTCACCTTACATTTTTTCTTCAAGGACGCAAAGTTTCAATTAGATATTGCTCGAAACATGTCTGAAAAGCATTTAAATATTGCTTAAAACATGTCTGGAGAGCATTTAAATATTGCTCGAAGCATGTCTGAAAAAGTTTTAGCATGATATGTCCTTCGATCTGATTTTTTGTGGCAATAGATTTTGCATTAAAAAACTCAAAACACCAAAGAACATCCAATTAAAAAACTCAACAAGGAAGGCTCAACAAGCACATAGATTTTTATGGCAGTTAAATCAGTGTATGACAGAAGATTTAAGTTTAAAAGACTGAGTTTTAATGCATCAGATTGAGTGAAGTGAGGGCAAAGGGCAAATTTTTATTTATGTCTGTCTCCCGGGTGCAGGTGGTCAAATTATATATCGACCGCATGGCTCGAATCAAGGTTTATGGACCCGAGTTATACAGGTTCAACAAAAATTCGGACTTCTTTCAGCGCAGCTCCTCCCATATTTCAAAGTTTTTCTTAGTAGTTCTACGTTCTATTATGGCTAAATGCATGATATAACGTTAAGAATTATGAATAAAAATGTGTTCAGAATAGTTAATTTGAATTTTCTACCGTTTCTTGCCATGTGCCAATTTTCATGACATATGGACTGTGTGAACAGAAGTTAGCAAAACAGCAAATGTCGTGGAAATGAAATGTCAGAAGCGCAGTTAGTTTGTCATCATACAAAATATCCTTACATTAAGGCACAGCTAATTAACTTTGCAGAAACGAAACCCAAGTGTGGAGGAAGATTAAAAAAGAGCTTAATTTCGGTCGACCAGGGTCGCTAAATACCCGAGTCGATGTTCTCACTCTATGCTTCGACCGTCTCCACGACGCTTACGTACGTTTTGAACGTTTGTACCAGTTTCAGGATTAATGAGACTTTTTTGGTTTAACCGGGGCTGTTTCGACCGGGGCTATATAAATTAGTTAAATATCATATAAGGCAAAAATTGATAACTTTAGGCAAACTAAAATTAGAAGTTAGGCTGGTGACGCGAAGAGTCCCCAAGATAGCTTTGGCAAAACGCCACAAAAGACTTCTGAGCCGGTTGTCGATTTGAAATCTCCGGTGGGCGTGCTAAGCACACACGACCACACACACACTGCAATAATTTTTCTATAAAATCCAACCAATTTGGCAATTACGCAATTCGTTGGTGCGACTGCGACAAACCCTTTCTGTTCTTTTAGTCCGCTTGTTTGGTATGCAGTGCTATCACGATGAAATACGATTTCTGCTGAGAAAACGTTTTTTTATCAAAATTTTTTAGTCTAAGGCCTGCTTTTTTGTTTTTGCCTAAATTCGCTGCCTCCGTTACAACTAAACAAAAGATCTCAGCTGGCTCGACCCAAGAAAAATATGTGTTGACCGCCTCAGGTAATCAAGTTTAAAATGGTTTACTGATTAGTCTAGGGTAAGTTCTTTCCGAAGAGTTAATAGAGTCATTTGTAATTTGTATGCTTTGTAAAAATAATCTTTTTTTTGAAAAAGTTCCATCTTATGAATATTGTGTTGTTTATTTTGGGCAAATAATTTTTAAAAAATTTTGATATTTTTAAACAAGTTTCGGTTCTTTTCCAGTTTTTTATTTCATTTTTTCTGAAACTCAATTCATGAAAGCCCGTTTCAAATAAATTTTAGTGTTTTGAACGGCAGTAAAACGAGTCCGCGTGAAGATGAGAACAAATTTCCACAATATTTCTTAAACTCGACTTGCTGTATACAAAACTTTGGAGCAACCGTGTGTTTTAATTTCACGAGAAGGCTGAGAAACTGGAAAAGAGCACAAAATTTGGTCGAGTACAAAATATTTTAAATTTTGGTCGAGCACGGTAGAAACATACCTCGAGCAGGGTAGAAACATACTTCAAACATGGTTGAAACATACTTCGAGCAAGTTACCGAAAAGTATCACGAGAAAGTTTGTTCAGTGATTAGATAAAGACACATTTTACTGCAGTTTATAACATCAAAATCACAGGAGGGGACAAAAAATCACACGAGGGGACTGGAAAAGAGCCGAATTTTAGTATGTTTTGATTGTGCTCGAGGTATTTTTTGAACTTGTGTTCGACTCAAACTCCGTCTGAACTCTTCTAATGGGGCTTTTTTCCATTCCCCCAGCCCATTTTTCAAATTCAACATCAAAAAAATTAACGTTGCCATAAATGCAATAAAACTTAGGTATGGTGAACAAACCAACCATTGTGGTCGGGTTTGTTCTTGATACATTTGAGCTTTTAATTGCGCGTTCTGTCATAATTACACTTTAAGCAACTTACAAAAATCAAAAACTTGAAATATAGGCGGAAACTTTTTTGGCCTAGCACTGACTTTGTTCTCGAGTTCGAACGTCGAAATGCGAAATGAGCGTCTCGACCCAGATAAGTCAAACATCTCAACTCGGGCTCAAAAAGCCGTCGAAATCCTTTAAAGGTCTTTCCTTAGAACGAAATTTTGCATCCTCTTTGTAGGGTCTCGGGTTGACAAAAAATGCTTATCATACAACTCCATACTACGAAAAAAATTCTTATCAAAACAAATTCATACAACTTCAAAGAATAAAAAAAACCTTGTATAAATAATACATGATAATAGTTTTTTCCGTTCAATTGAATTGTATGATAAGCATTTTTTCCATACTAAGGAATTGTATAGCAATCATTTTTTACTTGTATTTTTTTTGTGTTTCTCTTTAAATAAGTGTTTTTCCCTGATCGCCAACATCAAAAGTTTTCGCATTTGAGAAAACCAATGGGGATCGCATTGAATTGCAGATTTAACTACGTATTGCTAGATGACAGGTCAGATTAAAATTGAATTTCACTTAAAATTTTAAAAAAAATGTTTAAAAAAACTTTTTTATATGGCTGCGAGGCCTCTGTTTCGAAAAAACTCAGGCGTTGAACATTGTGGCCTGTATTTTGGTTAAACTAAGGATATATCACCTGATCTCCAACTGAAAAGTAAAAACTTTGGCATCACAGAAAACCTTCAATTCGACCCTTGTTTTTTATGCATAAAGACTGAGCAGGGCCTACGATATAAGCAAAAACTTCGCGGCTTTTTCCCCCTTTGATTTCTTTCTGAAACTTATTATACAAAATACTGTTTAGAAGGACTTTTTTTGCTGTCAACTGCAATAAAACGTGTCATCGTGAACATGTGAACAAATTTATACAACATTTCGTACATGCAAAATGCCGTTGAGCAATTTTTTAACATAATTTTTGAGGGGGATGGGAAACTGGAATGAGCCATTCTTGCATGCCAAAAAACAGTTTTCACAAAACTTTCTTTGTGCGTAAAACAAATTTAGCGACTAAAAAAAGAACTGAAAAACCAATGCATGGAATTGTAAGACAAGCATATTTCTTGGATGGAATCTCATGACAGGCATTTTTGTTGTATGGGGGTGAACCCGGGGTCACATCATAAAACTGTTTAAAAATTGGGAACTGTTTCTCCGCTCCCACGCAAAACTAAAAAATATTGGGAAATTTTGTTCACGTGTTCACGCTGACACGTTTTAATGCAGTTTAGAACATCAAAATGTCATTTTACTTAGAGCTTCATCCATTGAATTTCAAAAAAAACACCAAAAGCGAACTGGAAAATAGCCCGGACCAGTTGTTCATACAGAAATGTAGTTTTGTATAAAATCACCGTTGCTGAAGGAATTAAAAATGGTCAATTTGATCGTCAATGTAAATTGGTGTTTAATGTACAGTTTGTTATGCACGTGCAATATATAGCTTCATTATTATTTAAATATCTTCAAATGAACAGCTAAATGCAGTTTTTCAAAGACAACAGCACGTTGAGAAACGATATATTGGATTATTATTAAAATCAGCACGCGAGCAAAAAAGACCGCAGCTCAGGTAAATATTACGGATACAGTTCCCTCTATTTTACAAAAAAAATTGATTTTCCGCAAAAAAAACGTAATTGAAAATCACCAATTTGGAGACTCAAATAGATTTAATTGGTTTGGTTCTGTTTCTAGAAGCAATTTCAACAATAATTAGCTTCGCAAAATGGCCACACCCCTGCCGAGTGTAGCCCCACCCTTGCAATGGGGGAAGCCGACAAAACACATCCTGCAGTCGGCGGGTGCTGACTGCGACCTTATGAACAGGTACTGTACCACCAACTCCACCACCTTCGGGATCCAGGGTTACAGACCTCGCGAGGGATCCCACCACGGTACCGGATACCTGACCAACGAACGAGCTCAGTATCAGTACTCGCGACAATTGGATGAGTTCGACAATCCCGTCATGTCTCGGATGCTTGCTGACTGTTACGATTCGGTCACGAAGCAGAGTTACCGGCCGAATAGCGTTCCTCACGGCCGAGAACCACTTCCGGCGCTCATGAACGACAACGTGGGAACTGGATTCACGAGGGAAAAGGCAGTCACTGTGCCGACAGTCGCTAAGGCCTACGAACCATTTCAACGACCGATGGACGGCGGATTGCAAGTTCTTCCCAAGTTTCAACCGCATCTTCACAAAATTCGGCCAAAAGACCCGGTCGAACAAAATCATTACGGGCACGGTCCTGAATACATGGAGACTGAGTACAAGACAACGTATGACAATAAGTATAACACGCCGAAAGATTTGTTCACAAAATCGACAGGTCCGTTGACCGACACAGGATTCACTAGCAATTTAAATGTAGAACCAGTCACTTTCCACCACGACATGCCGTACAAAGATCTGCAGTTTAATGATCGGCCAACTGGCAGCACTGAGTACGATTATAGATACGTTGACAAAACGATTCCGAACGGAGCCGAACCATTGCCCCACGCAATTCCGACAGCCGGCACTCGTGAGAATGGGTTCACGAAGGATGTCTTGGATCCGAAGTATAAACCGAAATACGACTTCATGAGTTACACGGACTTGCAGCAAATGCAGCCGACGACTGCTAAAAAACTGGCTAAGGATGACCCAGCCGCATTCATGAGTGTGGAAAATCCAAACAATAAAACAGCTACAAAGCCTCTTTTCTACCAAGGAAAAACCACAGAAGATCCTTCGCTGGCTAAACGTCTAAACAGGTCGACGCATGGACCCAACACGGACACTGGATTCAGCCAGAACACGACAATTCTGGCTCCTGAAGTTATGCTCCACGGACCGGACGACAAGCGTCGTTTTCTCACACATAATGACCTCCAGTACTACGACAAGAACCCAACTGGAAAACACAGAGAGGGTAGGGTCATTGGAGCTGTTCAAGCGCACGTTGAAGACGCTTACACGAAGAGTGAGAAGGTACATAAGTTGGGCACGGGTAAAAAGTGGGATCCGAGCGACCAGCTGCGTTGCCAGAACCCGATGCAAGCCAAGTCCATCAAAGCTCGGGACACCTTCTTCGACGATCACTTGCACCACCCGAAGAACCGCGACTACGAAGTGCCGAAGATAGACAAGGACAACTCGTTGAGACCAGTGATGAACATTCAGAAGCCGAGACTGCAGCCGTACCAGTATGACCCCAACTTCACGGGGGCGAAAGTGGGCAGTCCAAGGCAGCGACACACACAGCACTGGGCGGTGGCCCAGTACGAAGCCGCCTAGACTGAATTATGCTGCTGTTATATGATTCGATTCTGCTCTTGCTCTAGCTATGATGTATTCCAAAATAATAGACAACAAAAATTAACCTGTTTAAAAGAATTATATTTCCATCAATGCGCACACTTGCGAATTCAAATAAATTTAATAAGTCGATGCTGGAGATAACTTTTTAGTGAGAAAAAGCTTATGACCGTGCTGAGAAAAGATTTTTCAGAAAGAGAAAAAATTGGGCCATAAAAATCTGAGTTTTTCAATAATACGGTTTTAAATTGAGGGCTGCTTTTCAGTTATTGTTCCGACTTTCGATACGAAAGTAACGGAATATTTGTGCTCGGGGTGGGTTTTTTTTCTTCAGACAAATTTAACTAGCCGTTTTTGACGGAATTTTTTCATATCATTCGAAAGCCATTGTTGTCCTGAGCTTAAATTTGAAAAGATATTTCACCTGTGATTATTTTCCGTAAAGTTATGAGGGTTTAAGGATTGTCATTTTGGCCATTTTGACCAATTTGGGACAATTAACGCGCGATATAAGATAGACTGAGAAAGTTTCACAAACCTATCCGAGCGAAAATTAAAAAATAAATAGCGTGACAAGAAATTAGATACTTGCAATTGTTACTAAGATAATTCCGGCGTGACACCTTAGATAGTGTGACAAGAACTCTAAGAAATGAATATATGAGATAGCCACCAATTGGCTACTTACAACTCTTCACTATACTTTAGTATACTGACCTTGACATTGAGGACGTCTAGGCTGTTGTCGGATGCGGCCACTATGAACTTGGCCAGATGTAGTTTACCCTTGGCCACTGCGTCCAGGAACATCCGAGGGCCACTCTCCATCCCTATACACGAAAACAACACAATAGCTTAAAGCTCCGAATCGAGTGTCCGTTTTCAAAAAAAAAGAGTAACAGATCATTTATACACAAAAAGAAAGGTGAACTTTTTTCCTTTTCCCCACCTGCAAGTTTTTACCACTTAAACTTGTAAAACAGTCCAATTGTTACAAAAATTGGCATGTGCACTAATTAGGCCATAAAAAACATAGCTAGTTTTCATAATTAACCTTGTAAAACCCCCGCTACACCGATGCTACTGTGAGGTCGAGAAAACGAAAAGCCGAACGAAGTGACACACGTGAACTGTTCAGTTGTTTAGGGAGAACCGCTGATGTGCCCTTTGTTAAAAACCTGCATCTTAAGGTACTTTTAAAGACTAAAAATTGTTGTCTCCCCACATTAACTAATGAGAACCGATAATGATGTGCCAAAAATTACCTAATGGAAGATAGCGGTGTATAATACTAAACAATTTTCAGTCATTATTCAATTAAATTCGAAAGTTTAAATTCAAAAGTTCCTAGTGCTGAAAAATCAGGTCAAAATTTTGATTTTTAGTCCAATTTGAAGCTAGTAAAGTCAGAGAATCTGTTTATTAAGCTGTAAAAATAGATTTTTAGCTGTGAAAAAGAAACTTCCGAAAATTTTCGAAGCTTGCGTCAGCGCTTCTTTGGCACCAGAATTTCTTTTAAGGAATGAAAAAAAAATGAGAAACAATTTTTTCGTATTTATTTTTTGATAATCAATTAACCAGCATAAATGCATTTGGAATTGTGAGAAAAAATGAAGATTCTATAAATATTCTCTAAGTGCAGGCGCTTTTTTGGGGGTTTTTGGGCTGAAATTTTACGTAACTGAATTTTGTTAAACATTTAATAAGCAGAAATGTGTTTGTGCACTTGAAATTTAAAAAAAACGAGGCTTTAATAAACATGCTTCAACTGCAGACCCTTTTTTGGGGTTTTTGGACTGCGGGTTTAATAAATATGAGTAAAAAGAACAAAAAGTTGTCTTTTTTTCTTCATCTTCTTCTTAATATGGCAATTTTTCAGTTTTTATGTGTTTTTGATTTAAACCTTTACTGCTCAGGTTTTTTTGCATAGAGTTCTGTCACAAAATATAGTTTTTAATAATGATTCAGTTGATGAAACAATAATCTTTTTTCAATGTTTTGACGTCCTTGATCCTCTAGATTAGTCTAATTTTTTTCTCATTTCTTAAAAGTAACAGAACAGAGTAGCCATTGAGTTCGATCACATTCGAAAGCAACTAAAAAGCAAAATTCAGCCAATTTTGGGCTGTTTTTGCTGTGTGATAAGTTCTAAAAAAACCGATTGTTTTCACGGATCAACTAACCATAAGCTCCTTCAGTTGTTTTTAAAAAATGAACAACAAAAAAATTGTTGAAAAAATATCAAAAAAAAATTTTTTTCAAAAGTTTTTCGAAGTAGTGGCAATTTTTTTTTTCGTTTTTAAATATATTTTTGTACCAAACAGTTGTTGAAAATAATTAATCAATAAATTTTCCCGGCTTGAATGAAACTTTTTCCTATTATAAAAAGCGCGAATTACTTCTCAAAGTTAGGCTGAAAAGCAAACATGATATTTTACTCGACCCAGCTTGATGATAACTGTTTTTGCGTGGAAAGAATAAACAATAAAACAATAGCACTCTCGATGACAAAATGTCTCCCCTCTTTTAGTGGTAAAA
>NC_087068.1:5780562-5790562 GCF_963678635.1 Symsagittifera roscoffensis | reverse complement strand
CTAGTGGAACCTGATCCAAACTGTATATTTTTATTGGTTATAAATTAGATATTTTATCCCTATAAAATATTGAAGTTTAACCAACCATACTCCATCTAATTAACAACCCACTTATTTGTAAGTGCTGAAACTACTTGTAGTTTCTGCACCAGAGCATTCTGAATTTAACTTACAGTTTAGTTGCCTTTTCCAAGAGACCAACTCGTAACAAACCAGTATACTCTAGATCTATTGAGACTTAGAGATATAAGAGTAAGATTAAGATCGGTATTAGACTAAGAAGTTGCACGAATCTATCCGGCCGAAAATAAGATAGCGCGACGAGCAGACGGTGTACCTTATCTGAAATTACTCTATGAGTTGACATAACGTCACAACTCACTAGGTAAAAGACGATAAATGAGAACGGATATCAAATTGCATGGCATTGAAATAGTGATTGACCGTGCCGGTTCGTTCAAGGTACAACTATGGTACAATTCTTTCGCCTTCCCCCCGCCTCACATAAGGGCTTTTTCCTAACCACAAAGCACCCCCACCACACTCATAAGCATCATTTTTTACACACTCAAGCCACACTCAAGCCTTATTAGTCCGCATGCCAATTTTTGTAACAATCGGACACCGCAACCAAATCCCTTCTAGACACGAAGCTCCCTTTTGTTACAAACTCAATTTTATTTCTTTTGCATAGTGTACGGAACGTAGTTTGTTCCAGTAAAACATTTAACATGAAACGTAAGGAAAAAAAGACACTGAATGACGGCCGTGCAAAAGTCACTCTTATATTAAATCGATATAACAAACATGGATAGCCAGTTGCTGTGCAAGTATCACGGAATGTTCCGACACTTTCTTAAAACAACAACAAAAAAGTTTTTTCTTCTTCTTTTTTTTTGCTGCGAATTGGAGTCGTTTCTTCTGCGTGGTGTGATAAAAAAACATATTAACGCGTCTAAAGGTAATAAAGTTCGCTCACTCAAAAACGTTTGTCGTCAAAAAATCAAAAGCAAAAAAAAAGAAAAAAAGAGATTTGAATTTTTTCCTTCTAAAATAGCACAAAAATTTTTCATATCCTAAATAATCAATTTTCATTACAAACATAACAGGTTTCTGGACACTTTTTGAGCTTTTTTAGCAATTAATGAAACTCTTTAATGAGCAAATACGCCAAAAACCTTATTCATGAAGTTACTGCAGCGACCAGTTGTTTTGATGGATATTCAAATAAAAAAGACTATTGAAACGATAGGAAAAACTAGACATACCAAATAAAAGTCTCAAAAATTGTCCTTATTATATCATATACCAAGTTTCACTGTAAATCTCACTCAAAATTTTTATTGTTCCGACTTATAAAAAAAATTAGAAAATGATAATTCTGGGTAACTTTTTTATTCAGAAAAGTTTCCAAAAGCGCATTTGATCTATTGGAGGACCGATCATTTCATTCATGTAGGATTGGCTTGTTGGGCACATCATTTTTTGCCTGGCAATAAAAATCCTCTGAAACGAATCTATATCTAAATGCTCGTTTTATATTTTGATGCTGAATGTGTAACGCGAATGGTTTTTGGATGTCAAATTATCACGCACTACAAAATCGTTCAAAATTGAATTGGGACAAGACTAGTTTGTTGTTACGACTTTCGAAGAAATAGAAGGTTATATATGATAGAAGTGGTTTTTTATTCTGGCCAATTTTAAAAAAAAGTTTGACAGCGAGGACCATTATTGGAATTTCAGAATTCAAACGCATGTGACACTAGCGTAGCTGAGACCAAAAATTTCTAGTGCCACAAATAAAACTTTCAATAATGGAACTATTTTTGCAGGGCGGATCCTCCCACACTCATAATCGTTCTTGTTAGAATTCAGGCAATGCCGTAAACTGGTCATAATAATTCCGTATTTGTCTCAACCTTCAGAACTAAATAATTGATACTGGCAGTCCGATGTTGATAGTTTGTTAGAAATTGATACAGCAAAAACTGTTTGAGACAACTCAAAGTGCGGTCGGAAAATTCCAAGTTTTGCCCTGATATACAATCAGTCTTGTTAAATTAGCCTTTCGCTGAAAATAACGGCGGCTCAGTTAATGGTGGTCGGATTGAAAGCCACAAAAACGAAACAAGACTGCTCGTTCAGGGAAAGGGCAGTGAATGTTCCGACTGTCTTTTAAGGTCTTTGGAGCAGCAATAACACCAAAAAGTTAAATGTAATGAAATAAAATTGATAAGTGACTAAAAGTGAATAAAAATTTATGCGAAAATCATCCCCACACGCCATATAAAGAACAAAATGACAGATTTAGCTCATAGTAACAAAAAATATGGCAATAAATCTTACTTGGACCATTTTGGAACAATTTTTGAGACTAATTAAATCTCAGCTTACGCGTTAAAAGCGCGAAATATATCGAGCGTTCACTGTCCCAAATTGGCCAAAATATCAGTATATTCCAATATATCAGTACCAAAATATCAGCACCAAAATATTCTTTAAACCCCCATAATAAACAAAAATTGATCACAGGTGAATTATCATTTTCTATTTAAGCTCAAGACAACAATACTTTTTGAATGATATAAGAAAATTCCGTCAAAAATGGCTATTTAAATAGTCAAAGAATGTCTGAAGAAAAAAAAACACCCCGAGGTGAAAAAGTCGGAACAAAAATTTAGAAGACCCGCGGATTCTTTAGATATTGCCGTCATTTTTTTTGGGAGCAAGCAATTTTCCGAACCCCGGAATTACTGCAGATGCATTAAGATAACGAAAACTTTTTACGCCCCAAAATTTTTAGAATACAACGACCATATCGGTTATAGTAGATAATGTGGAATCTACAGTTTGTCTCTGACTCTGAGACCACGAAGCAAATTTTTGAACGTCCTATTATTTTTTTGTTTCAATAAATTATTCTGAAGGCATGAAAATGACTTTTTTATATTTCTCTATTCTGTTTTAAGACATGGATAAATCCCCAGTTGAGACAATACAACAACATTAAATGTTTTTTTTTTAATTTTAATCCAGTCCCAGAGAGAATACCTCCTATTCTGTTCACCTATTTAGGCGCTGTAGTAAAAGAAAATTTGACAAATAGACCCGTCTTAAAGGTTTTATCCTTGTCTCAAATGCCACATCAATGCTAACTTTATCTGCTAAATATCAAGTATACGTCATTTATTGCAACCTTACCAAAATATGTAATGTCTGAATTCTTTTAGAAGATGAACAACCTTAATGTGACCTCCAATGATCTTAGAAAACTGTGCATGGTGCGATCAACAGCTACATGACAGTCAAAACTTCAACCGATCCCATTTTAATAGAAGAAATCTAATGAAGATTTGCGAATATCCTATGAGGCAAACCTGAAAAGGCGTAACTTTGAAAAAAAAAACAGAAAGTGGAAATAATTTCTAGACTTCAGAACAGAGGATTTCGACATATTGTTAAAAATTGGACAGCCCAACAAGCGGATCAGGATATTATCAAGGGAGGGGGCGGATACCCAAAAATATGTTACTAATATTTTGACCTGTTTTAGGTCGACCAAAATCATTGGTTTTGCGTGCTTTCCCGAAACAATACATTGACCTTAATTGGTCGAAACATTCAACGCCGCTGGTGAATATTTCAAAAAGCACGTTAAATGCTGTATTTGGAAGTTTGTCATCAAAAGAAGTGCCTCTCAATTTTAAAACTAATTGGCACCAAAGGCATCTTAGGACAAACTTGGTCGGTTAAAAATAGATGTCGTAAAGTGTTACCAAGAAAGATACTAATCCTTAATTCTACCCCTGGTAGATCCACAAGAACAGGGCAACGAATTATTTTCAACTCTCTTATTCAGTATATTCGCTTTAATCGTCTAATGACTTTGTAAACTATAACCTGAGCTTGAAAGTCCATTTTTTTGTCTCTAACAGTTTATATGTTTTCTTTCGCGTTTTTTTCCTTGCAATCGATCCAATCCTGATTTTTCAGCTCAACTTCCTCGCTGCTAATTTGACCATATTAGAAGACAGGGAAGAGGTCGAGTTACCATATGTGTCTATTAGCATACATTCTACAGAGCATTCCAATTCCACGACCTTATGCTGTCACAAATCACAAAATACTATTAAGAAAACATGGCATTTCGAAACGTTCTATAAAATTAAATCTTGAAAAACTTATTCAACTATTTTTGCTAAAGGCCTTTCGCTATATTCAGAACTTAAACAATTAACGAAACAGTTAACAATCAGCTTTAACAGTCTAGAACTAGTTTTTCTGAATTTGTTTTGTTTTTCTACTGATTATATTTTCTGCCCAGTCGACTATGTGAGTGTATGGAGCCCTTGTTGCTGAAGGCTGAAATAATATTGAAAAAAAAGGGAAAATGAGAAGACAGCCGACCATCCCCAAAGCGGAGTCAAGGAAGTTGTTGGGCTTAGAGAAGGATTTATGGTCACAGAATATTTACTAATCCTCCCAGAGGAACATTTTTAATGGCTCTTTTGAAGCGGCAAAGATTAAAGGCTCTTTTTCTCAGACTTCGCCTTCTTCAAATTCCACTGAAGCAATATGTCAATGAGTTTGCAGTGACCGCTGCTTATTTGGAGGAAGGTTTTGAATTTGAACATGGCAGTGACAGTTTTAATCAACCTGTCATTTTAAAAAATCAATATTCTTCTGAATGATTTTTTGCTCTGCTTTTTTTTGTATATATAAGTCTATATATATATATATATTAATAATAACTTGTCTTTCAATTTCTCAAGTCACAAGATTGGATTAAAATAAACTCCAAACTATCATTAAAAACTAAAAACTGGTTTAAAAAAGGCTATAGCAACAGGTAGGGGTGAATAGTTGAAAATAAAATAGAAATCAATCTAGAAAGCAAAATAAAACTGCTTGTATCAGTCGAAGCCTTGAATGTTGCGACTACTCTTAAACGTTCCGACAAAAAGTTTACGAATGAAAAAACAACATTTAAAACGAACAAGACTGCTCGTATATCAAGGCAAAGCCCTGAATGTTCCGACTGTCCCTTAAATCATATCGAATAGTTTTTGGGAAAAGAAAATATTGAAAACCTATAAACTGAGAACAATATCAAAGTGTGAATTGTTGAGTCCAACGAAATAAGTGCGACCGATCTGATTAGCTAGCCTCAATTCAATTTGGAACGATTTTGTTGTGCGGGATAATTCGCCACGCATGAACATTTCGCGTTACGCACTCAGCAATATGAATAAATTCTTCAAAACCCGCATAATTTTGTCCAGAACATGGCCAATTTGGTAATTTTCAAACCCCCAGAACTTCACAAAAAACAATCTGAGTTGAATTATATATTTTTTAATTTGAACTCGGGAAGTCAAAATCTTGAATGAGGTATAAAATGAAGTATATTTTTCTTGAAAACTATTATTTCGATCGACGAAAATTGACTGAATAAAAAAATCACACCGAGCATAAACATTCCGTTTTCTTCGAAGTTTTTTTTAAATTTTATCCCTAGTTGTTTTCCCCCTCATCCTACTTCAATTACAACGTGATCCAATATACGTTTGTAATGTATAAACATAGTTTGAGAAACAAAATTGCCTGCTTCAATTGTATTTGGAATGATTTGATTTGCCTATTTTGCATTAATATGACGAAATATTTCTCGCGTTAAATATCAGAAGTTGGCCAAGTTGGCAGTCTTCAAACCACAATAACTTCACAAAAAAATTCACGGATGTATTATTCTTTAAACTTTCAGCTCGAAACATCAATGGCTTTCATATAAAGAAAGTTCCGTGAAAAATGACAGGTAAACAACTACAACTCTGTTGGTAATTTTTCGCTTACGCGTTAATAGCACGAAATATAGCGCGCTTTAATTATCCCAATTTGGTAACTTTAAATCTCCATAACTTTACAAAAAAGGTTTAAATGTAAATTATTTTAAAAACTTGACATTTGGGATCATATAAAAACATTCCGACAAACAATGCAAGTTGAAAAGACAAAAATTGTCCGGAGAAAAACAAATTCTTCAAAAGTTGGAATAATAAACTACTATCCTACGGGCTTTGAATTGTGAACGTACTCGTTGCTCTACAATTGTTTTTTGAAGTGCCTGATTGTTTTTAAAAATATCATCTAATTGAATATTTCCGATACTGCCACAAATTTATCACAACATAATCGTGACCAAGTTTTTTTTAAATATCATGAAAACAAATAAAAATTAAGGTCTGAATTTTGACAGTCAAATTTGAGATAATTCTTGCTCTGAAGTTTCCAGTTTTTTATCAACAAGTATCAGTCGCTGCAAAATAATTTCGCTATAAAAGCGTTCCAAATCCAATTGATTAAGCAGCTTGATCTAAAAAATTTGTTAGCAGAGGCAAAATTTAACACTCTTATCGTGAAGGAAACGAGTGTTAGAAATTGAAACTTCTAAGTTTAGGCGTGAAGTTCGTTGGACGTTCGGGAAAAGCCACACCCCATCAATGTGTTTTTTCAGCCTCATAAGACTCTCAGAAATGAGTAAATAATTTCGGCGGATGTTCAAAAAACCGCCCTATCGTGAAGCCAAAATAACACCAGAACTATGTAACAATTGCACGACAACAGTGACAATCTGTGTTAATCTTGCGTAATTATGTAAATTTTTGGCTTGTTGAAATGGTAATCTTATTTTTGGTTTGTTGGCCCTTCGGCTTGTTGGCCAACAACCGTAAGCTTCCGTCTCTTTTGTTGCATAAATATTTTGCAGCTACTTCATCAGGGGCGTAGCTGTTAGCATGTGTGCCTATTATCAAGCGATAATTGCGTTAATTTGGTGCTCATTGAGAAAAAAAATCAAATTAGCTTACAGGTTCAAATAATTTTAAAAATTCCATGATTTGTATGGGAAATAATAACATAACTTTCGCCCTAATTGAAGTTTCGGCTAAGTGCACGCTGAAAAAAACTGCAAACGTGAAAACTTTCAAAACATGAAAATAACGAGTCTTCAAATTACATTCTCTTACATGGGCATGCTAATCGACACACGGGCTAATAGGCTGGTGCCCTACTTCATCCATGTTCAAAAACCATTGCAAACCAGAGACTCATTAAAACAATTACAATTTATAAATATATAAGGAACTCGCTGCTAGCTCATGTTGATATTTTACGGGCAGCGTTTTTGTTCAAACAGGTGATGGCCCGTATCTCACGAAGTCTCAAAAATCGGATCTGATCATCTATAACTTTTTCATTTTTCGAATCTTGTGCAGATCTGATCCATGTTTCATTTACATATGGGCAGGCTTGATTAAATCCTTATCAGATGTGGATTTTATCAAAAATCCAGACATATCCCAGACAAGAATCAGACCTGTTCACATCTGGAACAGATCTGTATCAAGTCTCAGTCACCCCTTTCCTGATCTGAATCAGACCTCGTCTGATCTGGATTCGACATGATCTGACCTAGACCCGACATGACCTGATTTAGATCATACCCTCAGCAGAATGTCAACGTGCTCAGATCTGGAAGCTCGGCAAGGTCGCTGAGCTGACCAAAACTTGAACATTCCAAAAAAAATTATATAAATTTCGAACTCATTAAGGAAAAGCAGAGGAGTTTTTTTATCAAATTATTCCTAAATTGTTTTTATCATTCTCCCAAAAAAACGAAACAAAACCTCTTTGTGACAATTTTAACTGGTCTCGCAGTTCAAAGTTTTCGACTAACTTTTGCCCTTTTTTCAAAAAAAAATCCAATTTTTGGAAAAATAAAAAATATGCACAACACAGGAAAAACTCAGTAGTGTTGAAATTTGAAAAAAAAAACAAAAAAAAGTTATGTGCATAATCTTTTCAGTTTTCTTAAACAAATAAAAATGTCAGTTCCAGTTCTAATAGCGTTTTTTTTGGGGGGGGGGGATGAACGAGGGGTAGGGGACGATCACGAACACCTCCCTCTCCAGGAATTCAACACTTTACCACCCCAGAGGTTCTCTCTTTGGTACTATTTTACGACAACTGACCCTAATAGACAGTAATATTTGGCGCTAAAAATATTTTAAAAAGTGCGGGTTAAGCGCGTCGAAGAAACATTATATTTTTTGCCAACTTTTTCGAAAAACTGCATGAAACTGCTTTTTCAAAAAATTCATCTGCAGCTCAGGAAAATTCGCCAAAACACGGTCTTCGAAGTTATTTGGATGACCTCGAAAAAATCAAATTTAACCCACTTAAAAAAAGTTTCACAAATTCGCTGCATATAATTATGATAAAATTATCGATAACGTCCTTCCAAGAAATACTGAAAAAAAAAAATTAAAAAATAATCAAATTTTCTCTATTTATTAAAAGTTTTTTCATTTTTTCATGGAAGGTTATTTTCCCGCAAAAAATTAGGTTTGTGGAAAAAAAATTAAAAACTAGCACAAAATCGATTGAAGAACTAGTATGCCTGGTCTCATTTTCTGCCCGTCGTGCCAAATCATCCTACTAGAAAAAATCAGCCAAAAACTCATTTATAAGGAGTGTTGCTTTGAAAACAACGCAAACTAGAGAAGAAAACTTCGTGAAGGTAAAAATTAATGATTAAAAATTGTCACAAGCCAAAATATTCATTGATTTTAAATAAACTGAGCCGACTAGCACTAATTTTTTTTTGCGTGCATTCAAGTTTCGACTAAGAAAACAAAAAATCCAAAGCAATTATTCATTGCAGTTGGGAAGCCTTTTTTTTCGTGTGTTATTTGACAATTTCAGCAGCGAACCCATTGTAATTTCCCCAAAAAATTGTAAGTAGAGTGGCTTACAGAGCCATAGTGGCTTACCGAATAGCCTTGTGGCCTGAAGAGCTGACATGGTTTCGTTGCTATTCAGGGCCAATAATCATGGCCCCGCCCGCATTCGACTGCAGATCATGGCCGCCACTTTTGTCATCTACTTCTTCTTCGCAATCCACTGTGTTTACTGATACTTACCACATTATGCACAAATGATGCCGCGTTTGGCGCTTCCATTGTTTTGGAATCTTTTCTAGTGTCGCGTGGAATGTCTGGCATTGAAAGCCGCCTATAGTCTTTCTCGCTCATTTTCAACAAACCAGCTGCCTTTGAAAGGTTGAGATTCTCGTTTGCCCAAATTATTCGCTCGCCAAATTATAGCATCAACTGCTAATAATTAAATTGTGTGGCCAGGAAATAAAGCAAAAAAAACTCTGCGGCGATAATAAGTTGTCTGATAAAAAAATGAGGAGCAAAATGTAATGTAATTTATTATTTGGAGTATATAGTATATAAAAAAATCGGTGGAAGTTTTTTTTCCTGTTTTTCTTATAATAAGTTGAGGCGTTGTTCCTGCGAGATATGTTTTAAGAGTTTGTGCTTCGCAAGTCTTGATAAAAATATTTATTTCTATTTATTTCGTCACAAACACCGGAAAAGAGAGGAAAAGTTACTGTTGACACTGCATAAATAACATTCAGGGTAATAGAAAATATTGAATAGGAAAATTTCACAATTTAAAAAAACATCCTATTGGTACAAAAAAACATGTGATCAACCTACAATTGTTTTTTCTAATATCCGGTGAAACACGTGGTGTTTGCTGACAATCGATGCAACGCGCCTTAATTATCAAGTTCAAAATGATTTTAGGAAGTTTGGTCTCAGGATGAAAGCAGATTTGATCAATATGTTCGAGTATTTGTAATCAGCCGACTCAAAACGTGAAAAAGACCGAAAATAACAAGTATAATTTATGACAAAGAGAAATTATTTCAAAATTCAGTCTTATTGAGAAAGAAGCAAAAAAAGAGGAAAGCATTACTTTCTGACGTCATCAACACTTCTCAGACCTGGGTCGTAAAATTATACAATGAAAGTATCACCAGGGGTGAAACTTCCCCATAATTTATTTATAGCCTTTTTTTCTTCTGATTTGCAACCTTGCAAAAAAATTACACGAAAGTGTAGCTTTCATGCTTTGTTTTTCATTG
>NC_087068.1:5758536-5776036 GCF_963678635.1 Symsagittifera roscoffensis | reverse complement strand
GTCTCAACTGGGGATTTATCCATGTCCTAAAACAGAATAGAGAAATATAAAAAGTCATTTTCAGTGCCTTCAAAATAATTTATTGAAACAAAAAAATAAGTAAGAAGTTCAAAAGTTTGCTTCGTGGTCTCAGAGTCAGAGACAAACAGTACATTCCGCATTATCCACTATAACTGATATGGTCGTTGTATTCTAAAAATTTTGGGGCGTAAAAAGTTTCCGTTATCTTAATGCATCTGTAGTAATTCCGGGGTTCGGAAAATTGCTTGCTCCCAAAAAAAATGACGGCAATATCTAAAGAATCCGCGCGTCTTCTAAATTTTTGTTCCGACTTTTCCACCTGCTTTTGACAGCATACGCGTTAAAAGCGTCTAGTTTTTTCTTCAGACAACCTTTGACTATTTAACTAGCCATTTTTGGCGGAATGTTCTTATATCATTCATAAGGTATTGTTGTCTTGAGCTTAAATATAAAAAGATAATTCACCTGTGATCAATTTTTGTTTATTATGGGGGTTTAAAGAATATTTTGGTGCTGATATTTTGGTACTGATATATTGGAATATACTGATATTTTGGCCAATTTAGGACAGTTAACGCTCGATATATTTCGCGCTTTTAACGCGTATGCTAAGATTTAATTAGTCTCAAAAATCGTTCCAAAATGGTCCAAGTAAGATTTTTGCCATATTTTTTTTGTTACTAGGAGCAAAATCTGTCATTTTGTTCTCTATATGGCGTGTGGGGATAATTTTCGCATAAATGTTTATTCATTTTTAGTCACTTATCAATTTTATTTCATTACATTTAACTTTTTGGTGTTATTACTGCTCCAAAGACCTTAAAAGACAGTCGGAACATTCACGGCCCTTTCCCTGAACGAGCAGTCTTGTTTAGTTTTTGTGGCTTTCAATCCGACCACCATTAACTGAGCCGCCGTTATTTTCAGCGCATGGCTAATATAACAAGACTGATTGTATATCAGGGCAAAACTTGGAATTTTTCGACCGCAGTTTGAGTTGTCTCAAACAGTTTTTGCTGTATCAATTTCTAACAAACTATCAACATCGGACTGCCAGTATCAGTTATTTAGTTCTGAAGGTTGAGACAAATACGGAATTATTATGACCAGTTTACGGCATTGCCTGAATTCTAACAGGAACGATTATGAGTGTGAGAGGATCCGCCGTGCATAAATAGTTCCATTATTGAAAATATTATATGTGGCACTCGAAGTTTCTAGTCTCAGCTACGCTAGTGTCACACGCGTTAGAATCCGGAAATTCCAAAAATGGTCCTCGCGCTGTCAAACTTTTTTTAAAAAATTGGCCGGAATAAAAAACCACTTCTATCATATATAACCCTCTATTTCTTCGAAAGTCGGAACAACAAACTAGTCTTGTCCCAATTCAATTTTGAACGATTTTGTAGTGCGTGATAATTTGACATCCAAAAACCATTCGCGTTACACATTCAGCATCAAAATATAAAACGAGCATTTAGATATAGATTCGTTTCAGAGGAATTTTATTGCCAGGCAAAAAATTATGTGCCCAACAAGCCAATCCTACATGAATGAAATGATCGGTCCTCCAATAGATCAAATGCGCTTTTGGAAACTTTTCTGAATAAAAAAGTTACCCAGAATTAACATTTTCTAATTTTTTATAAGTCGGAACAACAAAAATTTTGAGTTAGATTTACAGTGAAACTTGGTATATGATATAATAAGGACAATTTTTGAGACTTTTATTTGGTATGTCTAGTTTTTTCTATCGTTTCAATAGTCTTTTTTATTTGAAAGTTCATCAAAACAACTTGTCGCTGCAGCAACTTCATGAATAAGGTTTTTGGCGTGATTGCTCATTAAAGAGTTTGATTAATTGCTAAAAATGCTCAAAACGTGTCCAGAAACTTGTTATGTTTGTAATGAAAATTGATTATTTAGGCTATGAAAAAATTTTGTGCTATTTTAGAAGGAAAAAATTCAAGTCTCTTTTTTTCTTTTTTTTTGCTTTTGATTTTTTGACGACAAACGTTGTTGAGTATGCGAACTTTATTACATTTAGACGCGTTAATATGTTTTTTTTTATCACACCACGCAGAAGAAACGACTCCAATTCGCAGCAAAAAAAGAAGAAAAAAAAACTTTCTTGTTGTTGTTTTAAGAAAGTATCGGAACATTCCGTGATACTTGCACAGCAACTGGCTATCCATGTTTGTTATATCGATTTAATATAAGAGTGACTTTTGCACGGCCGTCATTTAGTTTTTTTTACCTTACGTTTCATGTTTAATGTTTTACTGGAACAAACTACGTATGAAAAAGAAATAAAATTGAGTTTGAAACAAAGGGAGCTTTACAAAAGGTTTGAAACAAAAGGGTTTTACTGGAACAAACTATGAAAAAGAAATAAAATTGAGTTTGAAACAAAAGGGAGCTTCGTGTCTAGAAGGGAACTGGTTACGCTGTCCGATTGTTACAAAAATCGGCATGCGGACTAATAAGGCTTGAGTGTGGCTTGAGTGTGTAAAAAAATTATGCTTATGAGTGTGGTGGGGTTTGTGGTTAGGAAAAAGCCCTTATGTGAGGCGGGGGGAAGGCGAAAGAATTGTACCATAGTTGTACCTTGAACGAACCGGCACGGTCAATCACTATTTCAATGCCATGCAATTTGATATCCGTTCTCATTTATCGTCTTTTACCTAGTGAGTCTTTTACTCATTGAGTAATTTCAGATAAGGTACACCGTCTTCTCGTCACGCTATCTTATTTTCGGCAGGATAGATTCGTGCAACTTCTTAGTCTAATACCGATCTTAATCCTACTCTCATATCTCTTAGTCTCAATAGATCTAGAGTATACTGGTTTGTTACGAGTTGGTCTCTTGGAAAAAACAACTAAGCTGTAAGTTAAATTCAGAATGCTCTGGTGCTAAAACTACAAGTAGTTTCAGCACTTACAAATAAATGGGTTGATAGTTAAATGGAGTATGATTGGTTAGTCTTCAATATTTTATAGGGATAAAATATCTAATTTATAACCAATGATAATATACAGTTTGGATCAGGTTCCACTAGCACCCTGAATGAGTTCTAAAACACATCCAAATGCATCAATGCATAATTCTAACCTATTTAACATGCGTAGTGTTAGCCATATTTGTAAATGAAGCATGACTCTAGTACACCGCTCAGTTGATATCACGCAATTCTTCGATCTTCGCGTCAAACACGTCTAATTCCGCTTTTAGGTGCTTTGATAGCTGAATCTTTCTAAGAATCTTTTTAGAATATTTAAATAAAGAATCTTACAAAAATTCAAAAAAAAATTCTCAAAAAATTTTCAAGGAAAGCTCATCCGGCCATGATTTTTTCAGATACTTCAAATTATTTCAATTGGAAAGTATAACAAAAAAAATCTCCAGCAAGTTCAAACGAGTTTGCAGACCGTGCATAAAAGCTTGCAGACAGTTAAACATTTCTAGGCAAGCTCATCAATCGGTAAGACTTTGAAGCGTTTCAGGAGTTTTCTAAAAAATAATAGGTTAACACAAAAGTAGAGTTATCCTAGGCAAGCTCAGCAAACCAAAAACTTTTTGTAATAATTTAGTTCGTTTTATAGCAGCTTGTGGTTCTCAAGACTTTGATTTTTTTTCTGCAAGCTCAATCTAAAATCTTTTAGACTGACTTAAATTGCTAAGTTTTTTTGGCAAGATCTTCAAGTCATGAATTTTTAGTTATTAAATAGCATCTATTGGTTCGCAAAAATATAAAAGTTGATTTCGGAAAATTCTTTGTGTTGAAAATTTGGAACAATTTCTTCCTAGTGCAAGCAGAATTGCAAAAAAAGGAATTTTTTTAAAAGCTTTATAGCTAATAATCCAAATTGATTTCTTGGCGAAAAGTATTTTTTTTTGCAAAAAGTTTGAGCTTTTCTTGCAATCTATTGTGCAAAAAAGAGTTGAAAATCATCCTCCTGCTTCAAAATTTAAATCTAAATGCAGAAGGCCTAAGTTTTCTTCGATGAAATTTTGAAATATTCACTTTACTTCATGTTGGGAATCAGTTCCATCAAATACTTTTCAAACAAGTTTAGATGGTTGAAAAAATAATGTCGCCGTTTTGGAAATTAGGATCTGGTTTGATCGTCAAAATGTAAACGTTCTCAATAGTAAAAATCTCCAGAATATTCCAATTTCAGAATTAACTTGCCATGCTCAGATGATTTTATCTTCCTTTAATTGCTCTCGACTGCCTGTAAAACATTGTTTTTTATGTTTATTGTTCCGACTTTCGATACGAAAGTAACGGAATATTTGTGCTCGGGGTGGGTTTTTTTTTCTTCAGACAAATTTCGACTTTTTAACTAACCATTTTTGACGGAATTTTTTTATATCATTCGAAAGGTATTGTTGTCTTGAGCTCAAATTTGAAAAGATATTTCACCTGTGATTATTTTTCGTAAAGTTACGGGGGTTTAAAGATTGCAATTTTGGCCAATTTGGGACAATTAACGCGCGATATATTTCGCGCTATTAACGCGTAAGCGGAGAGTTAATCCGTCTTAGAAATCGTTCCAAATTGGTTAAAAGAAGCTTAATTGCCATAATTGATTTGTTAATAGGAGCGAAATCTATCACTTTGTACTTTATATGGCGTGTGGGGGGATGATTTTCATTAAAAAATTTCAAATTTCAGAAAAAAAAGTTTTTCATTTTTTTTTATTTCATTGAATTTTTTAATGTTATTACTGCTCCATAAACCTTAAAAGGCAGTCGGAACATTCAGGGCTTCGCCCTGTTACGAGCAGTCTTGTTTGTTATATGCAGATTTATAAGCTTTTATGTGTTGTCGACAGTCACTAAGCAATTTGGAAGTATTCATTATTTAGCTATCAAAACAAAATTAGCTTGTCGAATTTGATGCTCTGAGAGTTTTTTATGAACAAAAAGGCGACAAGAAAAAGCTCCAAGAAACCATTTAGCAGTAACAATTCATCTCCTGAAGGGTAAAAAGGTCAATGAGCCTTATGATCATTGCGACCACGAAGCTGTTGAACTGACAATTAGACAAACTATTGCAAATTTTTGTCAGTGTCAAACTCTATAAACAACCTTCCGTTTTTCGTATTTTAGTTCAATTTTTATCAACAAAAAACATCAGCCTTTTTCTATTTCACCCATTTCTTCTACATGCCAGACCAACTAAAACTCTCATAGCCAGTTTTACGAATTTTGCAATTTTGTTGTTGATGTTCGTTCTACCATTATGACTATGCCATTAGACATAATAATCTTAACTATGTCCCTGGTGTTCACGTTGGTTGTATAACAACGTCTTCAGAATTTGAGCTCATGACAACATTAGTGTTTGAATGATATAAAAACTCCGACAAAAAAGCTAATTCAGAAGTCGAAATTTGTCTGGCAAAAAAACCACCCCGAGCACAAACGTTTGAAGGTAGGAATAACAAGATAATTTGGAAGCATTTCAAAAACTACAATCAAAAATAATATTATTAATACAAAATGGCACCAAAAAATAAAATTATTAATTCAACATGGCTCGGAACTTATTGCACCGCTGTTATTATTTAAGGCTACATTGAGGTTTCATTCTTACTAGCAGTTGAACTGAGTTAGGTTGGAATTCTTCAAAAATATATAAAAATAGTTCAATAGCAAACCTTTTTCAAAATTACCCAAGCATATTTAAAAGGTTTCAACTTTTGAGCGATTTTAAATCAGCAGGTTAGATGATTTTACGTTTAATAAACCGATTTGAATCATAAGATTTGTTCTTCTTTTGAATAACCTAAAAAGATAGGTCTACTTTACAGCACGGCCTAGTACAGAACTCTTTTGAAAACAAATTGTAGACAAGTACTTTGCCGCACAATCGTTTATGTATTAGTTTTCTATAAGAACTAATTTTTTGAATAACTTAATAAATAACAACTGAAATTATAACAGTGATTGCTGATTCGTATACAAAATCAGAAGTGAATTTATTGATCACAAAACGTGACATAACAAGTAGTTAAAAAAAGTGACGTCGGAAATTCAGTTTGAACAGGTTTTGAAAAAAAATAAAAGATGGTTTGAAACAAAAGAGGGCTTTGTGTCAAGAAAGTTTTGAAGTTCGTCAAACACGTCTGAATCAGTCTTTTGATTTTTTTGATCGCTAAATCTCGCTTAAGAATCTTTTTACAATATTTAAATAATCGCTCTTTGTCTGTTTTAGAGGAACATTAAATTGAGCTTTAACGAGAAAATTAATTCATTTTACTCTTCAATCGAGGTAGTTTTAAAGGGACAAAAGCATTTTGTAAAATGTTTTCTGAAAGATTTTTCAACAACAAAAGACACGTATTTTGTGTAGAGAAGGCGGTAAAAACCTTATGTTTTAGTCAAAACCTTCATTAGGTGCCCAAAAAATGCATCCCATGTTTGACTTTTTTCTCCAAAATTTGTGAGAGCTTTTGGAAAATCGCTCTTCTCAGAATCTTCTGTTGGAAAAGCCTGGAAAATTGATTTGGTCGACACATAAAAAAGTCGACAGAATTGAGAAGAGACTGATCGACAGAAATGAAGAATAGTCTCCTGAAACAGCAATGCGATCGAGATAATCGTCATCTCAAGCTAAGATGAAAAAAAAAACGTTTTCTTGACTGGGCGGGTAAGGCATTAAATTAAAGCAGTTTCACTTATGTTTTAAAAAGAACTAGTTTTTTGAATAACTTAATAAATAACAACTGAAATTATAACAGTGATTGCTGATTCGTATGCAAAATCAGAAGTGAATTTATTGATTAATCATTGGAAAATATTTACAACGCAATGTTTATTTTGTAAGAAAATTAAACGAGTTTTCAGAAGAAGTCTTAGTTACTGGAACATGTTTTTTGTTCAAGGGAAAACAGTTCTGCATTTTAGTTTTAATCTAAATAACAAAAAATTTTTAATAGAAATTTTTAAAATTCAATTAAAAACGAACGCAACGCAGCAACTTTTTTTGTGTTTGATCAAATATTGCGAAATTTGAGAGTCATTATGATATTGCTGAAATAAAATGTTATTTTTTAACTTTCACGTTGAAGCGGCAATTTTGCGCAAGAGCGTTAACATTTGGCAATTTTTTTTCTCAAATTCAGCAGCGAAACTCTGAATGCTCCGGCTGTCGCTTGATTGATCTCGAGTAGATTTCAGTAAATTTTGCTTCATTTAATCAGTTCATTTGAATCCTGCTAAAAAATCTGGTCTCAACTCATTTGAACGATTTTGCAGTGCGGTATATTTCGCCACCTATAAATAACTCGAGTTACACTTTCAGCATCAAAATATAAAATGAGCAGTTTAGATATGAACTCGAGTCAGAGTATCCTTAGAGCCAGGCAAAAAAATAGTGTGCCCAACCATCCGATCCCACAAGATCCATGGATCGATCCCCCATGAGCAAATACTTCTGGAAATTGGCCGTAATAAGAAAAACAGCCAAGCATATGTTTTCTCACTTTCTTCGAAAGTCGGAACAATGGAAATATTGAGTTTTACAGTGACAATTTGTAATTGCAATTAAAGCGAAAATTTTTCGAAGCTTTTAATTTGTCTGTCTGAGTTTTCTTGTTTTATTTAAATGACTGCCCATCACAACAGTCTGTCACTACAACATTTTCACAAAGAAGGCTTCTGACGTCGTTGTTCATTGAAGAGTTTAGTTGATTGGTAAAAAGTGTTCAAAATTTCTTTATTTATCTATCAGTTTAATGCTAGACTGGTTATTGCGCGCATGTCAATCAGTGTTTCTTTTTTCTTTTTGCTTCATGCTTAATAGGTTTTACTGCAACAAACTACGTTCCGTGTACTATAAACAAAGTGGAGAGGAAAATGTTTAATAGATGTTCGCAGTTTTTTACGCACGTTTGATCACAAAATGTGACATAACAAGTAGTAAAAAACAGTGACGTCGGAAATTCAGTTTGAACAGGTTTTGAAAAAAAAATAAAAGATGGTTTGAAACAAAAGAGGGCTTTGTGTCAAGAAGGTTTTGAAGTTCGTCAAACACGTCTGAATCAGTCTTTGGATTTGTTTGATCGCTAAATCTCGCTTAAGAATCTTTTTACAACATTTAAATAATCGTTCTTTGTCTGTTTTAGAGGAACATTGAGTTGAACTTTAACGAGAAAATTAATTCATTTCACTCTTC
The DNA here is from genome assembly GCF_963678635.1 of Symsagittifera roscoffensis. Classification (NCBI taxonomy): domain Eukaryota; kingdom Metazoa; phylum Xenacoelomorpha; order Acoela; family Convolutidae; genus Symsagittifera; species Symsagittifera roscoffensis. The sequence goes on along the minus strand of NC_087068.1, from coordinate 5,767,829 downwards.
AATCGAGGTAGTTTTAAAGGGACAAAAGCATTTTGTAAAATGTTTTCTGAAAGATTTTTTAACAACAAAAGACACGTATTTTGTGTAGAGAAGGCGGTAAAAACATTATTGTTTAGTCAAAACCTTCATTAGGTGCCCAAAAAATGCATCTCATATTTGACTTTTTTTGGAAAATCGCTCTTCTCAAAATCTGCTTTTGGAAGAGCCTGGAGAATCGATTTGGTCGACACCAAAAAAAGTCGACAGAATTGAGAAGAGACTGATCGACAGAAAAAAAAATAGTTTCCTGAAACAGCAATGCGATCGAGATAATTGCCATCTCAAGCTAAGATGAAAAAAAAAACGTTTTCTTGACTCATGCGGGTAAGGCATTAAATTAAAGCAGTTTCACTTATGTTTTAAAAAAAAATTGCCCTCAGAAAATTATAGAAAAACGTCTGAAAATTGAATTGAAACTGATTAGCTGAGATTGAGGTGTTCAGTCTCTGTTAATGCGTTTAAATTCAATTTTCCGACGTTTATATTTGATTTTCTAAGGACAGTTCGGTAACGGTACTTTTGAAGTCATACCTGAAAGCGTTTTAATGTAATGCCCCACTCGACTCTAGGAACTGTTTTTGTTTCATCTAGATTATGGCATGTTTATTTTGCCTTTCGTTTCAGACGGATGGGGGTTTAGTCTGAAATCAAAATAATAAAGTAGTTGGAAGATGAATCGAATTCTGTTGGACAGTGAAGGGAACCTCTTTTTGAAATTACTGAGAATCTAATTGCAAATTCAGCCACACGAAAACTCCCGTGGCAATTCTTTGCGTTTGTGTTTAATTAAATTGAGCCATTTTTGTGGCATCAAAAAATCAGCAGTTCTCCAACCCTGAAATCCTGAGTCTCGGATCGTTGCAATTTCCTTGATGTTTTTTCCCGAGGGAGGTAATTAGGGAATGCGAGGATGTGTGTTTGGGAAGTGGCCAAGGGATTATTTGATCAAACAAACGAGACAAACGAGATAATTTGGAAACTACTTCAAATAATAGCCTTCAGATTAAAAGTAATCTTCAACAATGGAACATGTTCTGCTAGATTTATTTCTCTTCTTTCAGAGATGATAAACTGATCAAAAGAAACGTCTGAACATTTGTCAGATATAAACTTAAAAGCCCTATTTAAAGAACTCAATAATTGTTCCAGCTGAACAATCTTGACTAGATTGTAGTTCTTAATTCAAAAAAGTGTTCAGCTCCAAATCGGTACATTTCAGTCGGATTTCTGACACACATACCCGACAGATCTGTTCAATTAAAAAGTTATGTCTATTTCCTATTCTAACGGACCCTAGTAAATTTATAGTATCCAATAACAGTATGTAAAAATACTGTGTCGAGGCGGGCTCTAATTTTTTATAGTCTCGACTGGAGGGGGGGGGGCTATGACGGGAAAAACCAATTTACTGTTGTGATGTGTAATTGCCAGTTTTATAAAACTTCTGATGAGCGATTGAACCGATTGATTACAACCTCACGAATTTCTATGATTTTTGTCTAAATGAAAAACGTACACATTTTTTACTGCAAAGTACGGAAGTTTTTGGCGTTTTTTGATCTTAAATCTCTAAAAATCAACGGTACTAAAAAAAGTTATAACAATGAAGACAATGATTTAAATTGACCATCCCAGTCAATCAAGGAAGGTTATCTTGCAAGATCTTGAACGATTCTTGCAAATAAAGGTTATCTTTCAAGATCTTACAAGATGGAGGTTATTTTGTAAGATATTGTAAAAGTGAAGCTGTTTCAAGATCTTGCAAAATAACCTACCATAAATTTCCTTAAAAATTTGTTTTGAGTGCCACAAAAACACCATGGAGATTCAGTTCGACTACAGTCATAAAGAATTCTGAAATTAAGATTGAATAAGAAAACAATTTAAATGTGTTTGAAAATGTTCATTTTTATGCTCGTTTTTCCGTAATTAAAAAACTTAAGGTTCTGGTTACAATTCATGCATTTTCAATTGAGATTTTCGAAAACATACTTTTTTGACTTTTTTTGGAATAATTCATTTAACTTTGCAACTCTAGTGTTCATTTTTTATGTCAAAACTTTGATCAAACAGTCAAATAGCTTGAGATATTTTATGGTGTGTTCACATAAATAAGATGAACAATTATGTTCAATTTTAATGCGGTTATATATAGTTTTCTTTTGTTGATTGATTTAAGAAATTAGATGTTACCACTATTTTTCCTGCACATATGCCATGAGGTGTATTTGCATGAAAAGCTGTTTTTTTTCTCAAAAAAATACATCTTTGAAAATCTTGCTTGAGAAGAGATTTAGTTTAGAGGAGGCTGTATTGCAAGATTTTGCAAGATCTTTTAAAGAGATGTCCTTAAAAGAATCTTGCAAGATTCTTGCAAGACCATCGTCCTTAAAAGAATCCTGTAAGATTCTTACAAGACCATGCAAGATAACCTCTCTTGATCGACTAGAGCAGCAGGCGGATTTGAAAAACATCAGCCCTCACAATCTAAATCATTTTACGCATATGAGTGGATAGGAAAACTCCACAATTGGACAAACTTCCAAAAAAAACTGCAGGCGGACCAACTTTCACAAAAGAACTATAAGTTCACTAAGCAAGTTAAACCAGCCATTTTGAAATTAGATTTAAAATTTGAATACTTCAGCCAACATTCCGCAAGGATATCATGTGCTGAAACTTTGAAACTTTTCAAACAATTTCATAGCGTGAACCCTGTCAGAAAAAAAATAAATAAAATTTTGCGCCAAGTTTGACAAAAAAACAAGTTAAGCTCATCAAGCCAGGCATTTTTCAAATATTTCAAATTATTCCGTAGCGTCAATTGGGTCGCATAACATTAAGAAAGTCAACAATCACATCAAGTGATGAAGCATTAGAAAGTTTCCCTCAGGAAGATCATTGACCAATGAAATTGGCCATTAAAATATTTCATAATTTTTCCTTGGACATTTCGAGGCCAAACTGTGCATTTTGTGCATTGTAAGCGGATTCCGCAACAAGGACACTCCCTTTGTTCTTCTTTTGTTTTTTACTTTCCTTTGATCGTTCCGACAAAATTTTCACATGTTTAAAGACTTGTCTCTGGAATCCAAGAACATACAGACACAAAATTATGCTCCTATCCAGTGCACAGTTTGACCTCGTAATGGAAGCACATTAATTTTTATTTTTAGCAAGCTCACAAACAATGAAACCTAAAAATATTTCAAACAATTTCACCGCGCAAACGAATTTGCAAACCCTAGAACGTTTCTGTGCGAGCTCAACAATTGATAAAACTTTGAAGTATTGCCGGAAATTTTTAGTATGAATTGCTTAATAAAAAGTAAAGTTATTCTGAGCAAGCTCATCAAACCCAGAAGTTTTTGAAATAATCAAAGTCATAGCATTTTGTGGCTCGCAAAACTATAATATTTTTTCCGCAAGCTCATCAATTGTTGAAACTTTTCAATTTTTTAAAGTCTTTCCAACTGAATTAAATAGCAAAGTTTTCCAGGCAAGATCTTCAAGTCAATAAATTTCAAACTGTTTCATGGCATCAAAAAACTTGGAATACTTCTTTCACAGCTTATACAGAGTCGCAAAAAATCTGAAAACTATTTATGAAAATCTTTTGAGCTGATAATTCAAATTGATTTCATCTTAAGAATTTTTTTTTTGTGAATAATTTGAGCTTTCCCAGCGATCTACTGAGCAATTAACTATTGGAACTTTCAATTTTCCTCAGAGTTTGAATCTATATGCAAAAGGGCTAAATTATCCAGCAAAGCTTTGAGCGATGAAGCTATGAATATTCACTTTATTTCATAGCTCAAATCAGTTCGTCAAATACTTTTTAAGCAAATTTAAATGGCTGAAGAAATAAGTTCATCGTTTTTGAAGTTCGGATCTGGTTTGATTGTTAAAGAAATCTAAGCCTTTTCATTAGTAAAAACTTCCAGAAACCTCTAGTCTCATAATAAGCTTGCCATGTTGCGCTGAGTGTAATTTCTTCTAATTGCGCTCGACAGTCTCTGAAACATTGGGATGTAGGTTGAAATGAAGTCATTCATTTGATATATATGAAGATCTATAAGCTTATATGCGTTGTCGACAGTCACCAAGCAAAATGGAAGTATTCATTATTAAGCTATCAACTTAAAACTAACAGAGTAGTTTTCGAATATGATGCTCTGAAGAACTTTTTATGAGCAAAAAGGCGACAAACAAAAAAACTCCAAAATACAAATTAGCAGTAACAATTTAGCTCCTGGAAGGTAACAATGTCATTGAGCCTTATTTTAATTTGACCACAAAGCTGTTGAAGTAACAATTTGACAAACTATAGATTTTAGAATTTGACAAACTATAGACTAAAAAACGGGTATAGATTTTGTCTTTATTGATTTTTTTTCAAAATAGATTAAATTTACACAAATTTACACTTTAGTTGTTGAAGTAACAATTTGACAAACTATCGCAAAATTTCAAACTTCCTGAACAACTTTGAATTTTTTGTACTTCACCTATTTTTCCTCAACAGAAAAAAATTAAAATGTCATTTTATTTTCTCAAATTTCTCACTCGTGCCAGACCAACTGAAATTCTCATACCCAAAATTTACAAAATTTGTGTAAATTTGGCCATGATGTTTGGTCTGACCATGCCATTATACGGACTAATGTTATTTTTTGCCCAGGTTGCAAAAAAAACGGGTATAGATTTTGTCTTTAATGATTTTTTTAAAAATAGATTAAAATAAACTGGACAGCTCGTATCAGGGCAAACCTCTTTAAAAAAACGGAATATAATTTTCTCCAAAAATGGCACTTCTAGTCTCATAATAAGCTTGCCATGTTGCGCTGAGTCTTTTTTCTTCTAACTGCGCTCGACAGTTTCTGAAACATTGGGTTTTAGGTTGAAATGAAGTCATTCATTTGATATATGAAGATCTTTAAGCCTGTATGCATTGTCAACAGTCACAAAACAAATTGGAAGTATTAATTATTTAGCTATCAACTTAAAAGTAACAGAGTAGTTTTCGAAAGTGATGCTCTGAATCACGAAGAACATTTTATGAGCAAAAACAAAAAACTCCAAAATGCAAATAAGCAGTAACAGTTTAGCTTCTGGAAGGTAAAATGTCATTGAGCCTTTTAAACATTTGATCTCAAAGTTGTTGAAGTAACAATTTGACAAACTATCGCAAAATTTCTAACTTTTTAAACAACGTTGAATTTTTTGTATTTCACCTATTTTTCCTCAACAAAAAAATATAATGTCCAATTTTTTGACACATTTCTCACTCGTGCCAGACCATCTGAAACTCTCATACCTAAACTTTACAAATTTGTGTAAATTTGGCCATGATGTTTGGTCTGACCATGCCATTATACAGACTAATGTTATTTTTTGCCCAGGTTGCAAAAAAACGGGTATAGATTTTGTCTTTAATGATTTTTTAAAAATAGATTAAAATAAACTGGACAGCTCGTATCAAAGCAAACCTCTTTAAAAAAAAACGGAATATAATTTTCTCCAAAAATGGCACTTCTAGTCTCATAATAAGCTTGCCATGTTGCGCTGAGTGTATTTTCTTGTAACTGCGCTCGACAGTTTCTGAAACATTGGGTTTTAGGTTGAAATGAAGTCATTCATTTGATATATGAAGATCTTTAAGCTTGTATGCATTGTTGACAGTCACAAAACAAATTGGAAGTATTAATTATTTAGCTATCAACTTAAAAGTAACAGAGTAGTTTTCGAAAGTGATGCTCTGAATCACAAAGAACTTTTTATGAGCAAAAACAAAAAACTCCAAAATGCAAATTAGCAGTAACAGTTTAGCTTCTGGAAGGTAACAATGTCATTGAGCCTTTTAAACTTTTGACCTCAAAGTTGTTGAAGTAACAATTTGACAAACTATCGAAAAATTTCTAACTTCTTGAACAACATTGAATTTTTTGTATTTCACCTAATTTTCCTCAACAAAAAAATTAAATGTCAATTTTTTTTCACACATTTCTCACTCGTGCCAGACCAACTGAAATTTTTATACCCAAACTTTACAAATTTGTGTAAATTTGGCCATGATGTTTGGTCTGACCATGCCATTTTACGGACTACTGTTATTTTTTGCCCAGGTTGCAAAAAAAAACGGGTATAGATTTTGTCTTTAATGATTTTTTTTAAATAGATTAAATTAAACTGGACAGCTCGTATCAGAGCAAACCTCTTTAAAATACAGAATATAATTTTCTCAGAAAATGGCACTTCTAGTCTCATAATAAGCTTGCCATGTTGCGCTGAGTGTATTTTTTTCTAACTGCGCTCGACAGTTTCTGAAACCTTGGGTTTTAGGTTGAAATGAAGTCATTCATTTAATATATGAAGATCTTTAAGCTTGTATGCATTGTCGACAGTCACAAAACAAATTGTAAGTATTAATTATTTAGCTATCAACTTAAAAGTAACAGAGTAGTTTTCGAAAGTGATGCTCTGAATCACGAAGAACATTTTATGAGCAAAAACAAAAAACTCCAAAATGCAAATAAGCAGTAACAGTTTAGCTTCTGGAAGGTAACAATGTCATTGAGCCTTTTAAACATTTGACCTCAAAGCTGTTGAAGTGTCAATTTGACAAACTATCGCAAAATTTCTAACTTCTTGAACAACGTTGAATTTTTTGTATTTCACCTAATTTTCCTCAACAAAAAAATATAATGTCAATTTTTTTTCACACATTTCTCACTTGTGCCAGACCAACTGAAACTCTCATGCCCAAACTTTACAAATTTGTGTAAATTTGGCCATGATGTTTGGTCTGACCATGCCATTATACGGACAAATGATATTTTTTGCCCAGGTTGCAAAAAAACGGGTATAGATTTTGTCTTTATTGATTTTTTTTCAAAATAGATTAAATTTACACAAATTTACACTTTAGTTGTTGAAGTAACAATTTGACAAACTATCGCAAAATTTCAAACTTCCTGAACAACTTTGAATTTTTTGTATTTCACCTATTTTTCCTCAACAAAAAAATATAATGTCAATTTTTTTTCACACATTTCTCACTCGTGCCAGACCAACTGAAACTCTCATACCCAAACTTTACAAATTTGTGTAAATTTGGTCATGATGTTTGGTCTGATTATGCCATTAAACAGACTTATGTTTTTTTTTGCCCAAATTGCAAAAAAGGGGTATAATTTTTTTGTTTTTAATGAATTTTTTTAAAATAGATTAAATTAAACTGGACAGCTCGTATCAGAGCAAACCTCTTTCAAAAAACTGATTATAGTTTTCTCCAAAAGTGGCACGAAGTTTTCCTGCACTAGCAAAACAAATACAAAAAGGTATATGTTGTATCTGATAACGCATTATTGAGTTTAATTAGCTGCATCATCATTCAATTCGCAAAGCTTTTCGAGTCTAGTTAATTTTGCCGCTTACGCTACTCTTAAATGAAAACTTGCAACTCCCATATTTTTTTTAAATAAAAGCCTCGTTTTGTAAAAGCTTTTCAGAAAACCGACATAGCTGTGATGAAAAAATCCGCAAAAATCATGATGTTTGTGATGACTGTTTTCTTATCGCATTAATTCAAAGCGAAATTAAAATTTTCAAAAAAAAAACTTACCCCTACATGGCTAAAAATTAATTATCGTTTCAGATAACCACTTACTTGGAAAAACTAGAAACAAACTGGCATTTAAAAAACCAAACAAAAATAAAAATAGCGGGTTACTGTGAAAGTAGCGCAGAACATTCCGACCTTGGTTTTCAGAAAATTACGGTTTAGATAGTTTTTTTTTCAAAATTAGTGTAGTATTTCTGCTTGGTGTGATAAAAAGGTCCGATGTAAACATATAATTTATGCATATTGAATGGCCATAGTAATATAGGCAAATTGCACAAAATTTTTTGTAGAAAAACGACCGAAAAATTTTAAAAAAAAACATAGAAAAAAGAATTTGTTTTTCAAAATTTTTGCTGAGAATTCTTGAATTTTTTGAAGTTTTTGGTTCCCAAAATGAAGATAAAAAACTCCAAATACTAGTTTTACTTGCTAAAAATTAAGTTTTAATGTCTAATTAAGTTTTAATGTCTAACTTGCTAAAAACTAAGTAGAATTAGTCATAATTCATCTGTTGTAGGTCTGCTCGCTTGCTTGATTCGCTCAAAAAAAAACAAAAATCAAAAAATTTCCGACCGGTTTTTCTCGACACTGGGAAAAGTTTTTGGGTTCGAATCACATCTGACAGGGCTTTTAATTGATATATATCCGATGATTGAGTCCAATATATCCGATGATTATTTGTGGTACTTGATTTTGCGTGGAAAATAGAAGAAAAATAACACACCCGAATAAAAAGTTTTCAAATGGTCGGAACAATTATTCACACCTTATTTTGCAATCGTGCGGCATGTATGGGCTCGTCGCATGCGTTTGGTTTTTAGCAATCACGCGGTTTAGCGGCACGTTTAGTGGAAGACAGTTTCGAACAAAGTGTAGAGTGTTGTATTATATCGATCGACGCCAATTCAATCGCAGTTCAATCAAAGTTAATATATTAACACAACGATGTTCTCGCTGTCATAAAAAACTGTACAAAATCTGATTTTTTGGTCCAATTTAAAGCAAGTAGACAAGCAATCAGTTAGGCGAGCTGAAAAAAGTTTCAGCTGTTGAATTTCAGCTTTTCAAAAACTTTCAGCTTTCAACCCGCAACAGAAGTTCAAAAAAACGTTCACATTATTAATGTTATGAATGTTTTTTTGTTTCTTCTTTTTCCCGTTTGGCACTTGAAAGCAACTTTATTTGAATAAAAACTCACAAAAACCTTTTTTTCAAATCATTTTTAATATTATAAAACCATAATAAAATTGCTTCCTAGAATTTAAAAAACCTCCAAAAAAAGCCTTGAATTTGTCAATGACACCAGAAGAGGAAAGTAAAATTACCAATTTACTTTTAAACACATGTGTTAACTGAAAAAAAAAATTTAAAAGGTTTAAACATCCATCTTCATCATCAGTGACGTAATTTTTTTATTCTAAGTAATTTTATATTTTTGACAAAAAAATATTCCATTTAAGATATTGTTGTCTAGCATACTTGTTGTCTCAAAGTTGGTGCTTTTTGCCAAGTATTTCTTGATAAATTGCATAACTTCAAACATAATTTTTTAAATCAAATATAAAATAAAATTAAAAAGATTTTTTAAATCTTGTTTATAGCTGCTCTTAACTTATCTGAAGTCTTTCTC
>NC_087068.1:5657581-5758336 GCF_963678635.1 Symsagittifera roscoffensis | reverse complement strand
AAAACAAAATCCATTTTTTTTAACCCGGTAGATTGTTTTACATTGCTTCATAAAGCTTCAGTTAAAATTTAGCTATCGAATAACTCCAGAGAAGATGGCAGAAAAATCAAGACAACTATCATTCAATTGCAACATCTTTGTACCGTGATTGTAATTGCGGGATTACCTATTAAAATTGAAATACCTACCTATCAAAATTTTTACATATCAAAAGAAATCCTAAATGGAGTTCAATGAGAAAAATACTGCTAAAATCTGAAAATGAATCGCAAAGAAGTAGTGTAATTAGTTGCGAAGTTATGTGCATTAAATTTCAGCGGTCATAGATTTTTCTTTTCAGTTTAGGTTGCAATACATGGAAAGATTTTAGAAATGAAGGAAAAGTTATAACGCATGATTTAAGAAAAAAGTTGTTTTATTCAGACATTTAACCGTCTTGCCACGCAAATGGTCCCCGCTTTTGTACTATTTTACGTTTTTTTTACCTTTGGTCAAAACCTTTACAAAAAGGGCCCAATAATGGCTAATTGGCACATTTTTACAAAAATGCGCGTTAGGTGCATTTTTTTTAAATTAGATGTATGATGTTTTAAGAGAGCTCGGAAAACTTTTTGGTCGACTTAAAACGAGTCAACAAAAATTGTGATGTTTTTTTGAATAACTGCACCCCTCTGTCGAAAAAAATCTAGATCCACCCCTGCTCAAGGCGTACACAATTTAAGTTTGAGTAATCATTGGAGAACAGGGGTGGGTCTAGGATTTTCTCGAGGGGGGGACAAAAAATCTCAATTCTCGACCAAATGGATTTCCCGAGCGCTCCCAAAACACTTTACAGGCCCAAATTTGACCAAAAATTTTGCGCCGCAAGCAAATCTTTTTAAAAATACGTCAAAAAGCCGTTTTCGAGCAATTTTTCGAAAACTTTGACCAATTGACAAAAAAAATTTTTTGGAATGAGCGGCCTAAAATGGATGTCATAAAAAAATAACAAAAGACTCTTTGGTTGGTGACGGGGTCGAATCCCTGAGGAGGGGGAGGAGGGTCGAATGCGTGCCTTTTTCGATTGCAATACGCAGTCAAGAAGCAATTTCAGTCAAACACATAATCAGAACTTACACCCAATTTGGTCAAGAAAGTAGAAAAGAAACTCGAGTACTAGCAAAGCATAGATCACAGTTTGGTGCCTCGGAACATGCGCACTCGAAACATGTTTCTATAGCTTATTTGAAATATATATTCAATTTGGTTTTTAGAAAAAACATGACAATATAGGTTAAATGAGCGTATGCAAATCAAACCAAAGTTTGGTCTATGAAATCAAATTAAACTGAATTTCAGTGAAGGCGAAGCATACCATATTTCTTTTGAGACGATTGAATAATAACAGAGATTTGGCCGAATGATTTTTCGGTCAAGCAGATGAAAGATGCCAAACTTTTGAGTTTCATCTTAATATAGAAGTTATCTGATTTCTTAAAAGGAGCATTGGGTGAAAGCAAAGTTCAAGCAAAGAGGCACCAACTCAAAACGACTTATTTTCAGGCCATCTAAAACTTTTTACCAGACTAACTTGACCAGAAAAGCTACTACTGCACAAGCATGACCTCTGAAAACCCTTCTTAAACTCTATAAGAAAAATAAATAATTCTTATGCCAAGAACTTAATTACGAGTTTATACAGTAAATGAACAATTTTTAGCAGCCTAGTTTACTCATGTGCGTAAATGTGTTAGTTAATACATTTCTTATGAAAATCATACACATTTTTCGAAAAATTTTAAGAGTCAGTTTCTAATTGTACAGGAAGTCATATTCTAGGAGACGAGGAATTCACGCAACCGGGTTCTCAATGCTCGAGCATTCGAGTCGTGCGTATCTATGTTCCAACGCTTCAATGTCGGCCCGCACCTTTTCAACGGCTCCGTTTCGCGTCTCCAGCATGATCTGCTGGTCGACCAGTTGGTTGTTTGCAGCCGCAATCTTCTCATCCAGAGCCTTGCCTTTTTCTGCAAATGCGTTGAATATGTCCGACACTAGTTGCAAAACTTCAAACGTGTTTTCGTCCGCATCCACGGCTTGTCGCAACTGACCCAAAAGAGCGTCCTTCTGCTCCTTGTGTGGTTTGGGGGCTTCGAAGTTGGAGTCATTCATAGCGGCAATGGCCTTGTCCACCACATCCTCCCCGTACAGCCTCAGTCCTACCTCAATAATAGGAGCCAGAGACTCTTCCAGATCTCTATCGTTGCATGACTTGTCTTCCATGCAGAGAGCGGTTGCTTTCATCAGATCTTGGGACATATCGAAAATGATCTGATTCTCGCTTTTCCCGTAGAGGAAGTCGAAATCTCGTTTCTCGTTCTCTGAAACTTCCGACTGCTCTCGTCTTGAGTTGGAGGTTTTGTCATTTTCTCGTGTCATCACTTCGGGTTCTTTGCGCTTCACTTCGGATTTTGCCGAGAACCCTCGTACCTCTTCGGCGGCATCCGAGTCGAGGCTTCTTCGGTCGCCGATCGGCTGGTATATTCCTCGGCTAAAAATCCCAGCCTGTGCATCTAGTGGTGCTCGTTTGTTCACGTGACTGTCGTCCCGTTTTTTGTTCATTGCATGGTGCTTTCTTTGCTCTGTGGGCAAAACCATCAGAAAAGCAACAGCGACGAGCGTCAAAGTAAAAGTGCTCATTTTGATCATTTTATTGTCAGACTAGCTCGACTTTATTTTGTGATTGGCAATATTATAATGCAAGTTTTTGTTCAATATAACAAAAATGCCAGCTAGATACAAACGTGCTTTCTGAACATTTTTTCTAAAGGGAGTCGTTGAAAAGTATTGAAAAGCAGTTGTGTAATAAATTAAATAAGACTTGTGTCTTGAATTCAAAAATCAGTTCACATCGGGACGTCGTAAGCGTCTGAGTCTCTAACTGTGCCGTTGTTAGCTGATCATAAAATTGATGCTGAGAGGTGAAAAAGCACACATAGCATGCCAAAAGTTTTCTAGCTGACATGAGCACAAATTAGTACTGAAAAAAAAAACATTTTACCGTGCTGCCAAAAACTGTCAGCGGAGTACTTCATGTTTAGCCAGAGCATGATCTTTATTTTTCTGTTTTACAGTGTTGTTCAGAAAAAATTATGCGTAGTACTTCCAGAAGTTGAATTTTTTGATAATGTAGATAATGTAAGAAGTCTAAAGTCAACTTGAGAAATCTACTATCAAAAATTTTCTTACTTAAACTGAAAAACAAACAAGACTGCTCGGATCAAGGCGAAGCCCTAAGCGTTCCGACTGCCTTTTCAGGTTTATTGAGCAGTAATAACATTAAAAAAATTAAATGTATTAAAATAAAATAAATATTTTTTTTTCAAAACTTGAAATTTTTTATGGAAATCATCACCTGGCAAAGGAGAAAAGTACAAAAGGATATATTTCGCTCATTGTAACAAATCAATTATGGCAAATAAGCTTCTTTCAATTCCCAACTTGGAACGATTTCTAAGACGGATTAAATCTCCGCTTACGCGTTAATAGCGCGAAATATTGTGAACTCGGAGGGCATGAACAATATCTCGATCACCGAAAATCAAAATTCGCTCAGGATCCATTACTCCACTGTCGATTAAACAAAAATCAGAATATTCCGCCGGAATTATGAAATGCCTGTCTTTAATGATTGGCAAGGACGGGACCAAGTTCCGTTTCTGGCGGTTAAGAGTTCTGTTTATTGCTGCACGGCAGGGCAAGGATAATTGTACAGCTTTCTCATCTGTTACTTCTTGGAGACAAGTGGCAGTTATACTACAATTAACAGGTACAATTTGCTGCCTGGCCTCTTTTTTCATTTGATGCATGATCTGATTTGCTCAATTTTCCCAGGTCTAACATCGTGGCTGTGCTCATTTTTTGTTGAAACGAGTTCATCGCCTGCTGTGACGGCGAGCATGCGGCATTTGTGTCAACTGTATCTTGCGCATCTCAAGTGCTCAGTAGTTTTTGTCCTTTGCTTTTTTGTGAAATCGTGTCCGTCAATAATTAGCGTTCGTTTATTTCGTTGAGATATTCCCCACGTAAGTTGACTCATAGTATTTATGTTAGATGTGTAGAAAAAAATGGTAAACAATGAAGCAAAATGAAAGAAGAGTCGTGTTTCGTTTTGTTTCAAAGGCGCTAATTGTGGATTATTGTCAAATTTTGGCGTGTAATTTCCAAAAATTATGGTTTTTTAGGCTCAGCTTCAATAATTTTCGATTTGAGACTTTCGTTATGTCAAAACGGGTCCAGTGTACATTATCACTTGCTGGTCCTCAATTTGAACATCAAAGAATCAAGTAAAAGTGTTAAGTATGGGACAAAACGGCATGGGACGAAAAGTCATGTGGGGCAAGTTGGCATTGGAAAAGTTGCCATGTAGGGCAAATTAGTATAGGACAAGTTGGCATAGGGCCAATTGACTTGGGACAAATAGTCCTGACACCAAAATGGCAATCTTTAAACCCCCATAACTTTATGAAAAACGATCACAGGTGAAATATCTTTTCAATTTTAAGCTCAAGACAACAATACCTTTCGAATGACATTTTAAAAAATTAGTTAAAAGGTCAAAATTTGTCTGAAGAAAAAAACCCCTCCGTTACTTTTGTATCAAAAGTCGGAAAAATTAGTTCAAAATCTAATCTGTAGCGCTAACATTTCATTCATTGGTTCCAATAAAAAAAAACAGTGAAAAAAGCCCGCTGTTTTTTTATTTTCGGTCCATTTTAATATCCTGTTTAAAGCAATTTTTAACCAATTGTGGTCTTGATGTAAAACACACTTAAATAAAAGCTACCTATAATTAAAAGTTTTATGATTGATTCACAAACGCACGTTTTAACTTTTTAAAACCTCTAGTCCAGGGGCGGATTTAGGGGGGAGGACGTTGGGGCGGACGCCTCTCTCTCCTCAGGGAATCGACCCCCTGGGACCTAATGGATCCCCCTTTGTACTATTTTGAGATATCCATATTTGGTGACCGACCCTAAAACTTTGTGAGGGCGCCCCTCCTTCGGTGCCAACGCAATTTTTTGGTAAAAATTTTCCAAAAAGTGCCTAAAAACGCCTTCATTGGCCTGTGTTTAAAAAAATTACCGAGACGAAAACAGGGTCTTTTTGGTGCTCTGGGAGAGCTCGGAAAAAATCATTTTGGTCTACCTAAAAAAAGTTAATAAAATTTTCGAAGTTTATTGAAAATTCCACCTCCTTGAAGAAAATCCTAGATCCGCCCCTCTTCTAATCCAACGCGTATTTCAGTACGAAAAACCAGTTAGCACAAGCAAAATTGAACAGAGTTTTTGAGAGCCATTGAAACATTGAATCAACTTAATTAGTGTCGAGAAAACCAAAAAAAAGGTTGTTTTTCAGATATTTCTTTTGGTTTTTTTCTGTTCGTTGTGACCTAATCCGCTTTCCGGCAATTCTGAAGGTGAAAACAGAGAAAACTATCTAGGTTGAATTCAAAGCTTGATTTCTTTGCAACGTTCACGCGGATATTTTCCAACCATGATCACTTCTAGTGCTTGATTTATCAAAAATGCCCTTAAAAATTTGCTTAGAACTGGTTAGATCCCTTTAAAAGGTACCGGTTATCTAGAAGGAAAAGTTGCCTCGAAGGGTTTCCTGGAGTTTTTTGGCATTCGATTTTCCTTGTCCTTCAAAGAGTGAAAGAACTAAATTGGGTCGATCTATTGTGTGGAGTAATAGTCTTTTGTACTGCCAATAAATTATTAGAAACACTTTATAATTCCTTCTATGAATGGTTTGATTGAATCTATAAGAGTGAGTGTTCAGTTTTATGCGTAATTTTGTTTTTTGTTCCGACTTTCGGTACGAAAGTAACGTGATATTTGTGCTCGGGGTGGGTTTTTTTTTCTTCAGACAAATTTCGACTTTTTACTAGCCGTTTTTGACGGAATTTTTTTATATCATTCAAAAGGTATTGTTGTCCTGAGCTTAAATTTGAAAAAATATTTCGCCTGTGATCATTTTTCGTAAAGTTATGAAGGTTTAAAAATTGCCATTTTGGCCATTTTGACCAATTTGGGACAATTAACGCGCGATATAATTCGCGCTATTAACGCGTAAGCGGAGACTTAATCCGTCTGATAAATCGTTCCAAATTGGTTGAACGAAGCTTTTTTGCCACAATTGATTTGTTACAAGGAACGAAATCTCTCTTTTTGTACTTTATATGGCGTGTGGGGGGATGATTTTCATCAAAAGTTTCAAATTTAAGAAAAAAAAATTTCGTTTTATTTTATTTCATTTAATTTTTTAAATGTTATTACTGCTGCATGTCTCTGTTATCTCTGTAGCATGTCGATTTCTGTTATTTCTGTTATTACTGTAGCATGTCGATTTCTCGTACAAAGTATCGGTTTTAGTCAAAAGTGAAAACTCAAAATGGCGAATGGATTTAACAAAAGGCCATGCCATATGAACAAACTAGTTACCCCTACCCATACGGTCTTCTAATCTGGACAGAAATTTTAAATAGATAATCTAAATTAATACTCTGTCTTTCTTGTATAGAAGAAATGTATTTCTCATCTAATTTTAGAATTATACAATTTCTAGAAAGAATAATCGAAAATCAGTTCACTGCTCAACCGCAACAAGATAAACATTTCTTCTACGTTTTATTAAAAAACACGATATTCGTAGCAAAATAACAAGGGTTACTTTGCTTTAGATTGCTACAACTAGCTTACCTTTCCAGAAAATTTAGCCTATGGTTTAACGTAAACGACAAGTTAACGGTAGATCAGGGGTTCGAGCCTCACCAGGAGAATTTTCTTTCTAAAAATAGCTTTGATTTAGCTAACTCCTGATCAAAACAAAATCAGAAATAAAAAAGTTTAAAAAAAAATCTGCTTTATTTAAACATTTTTGGTCAGATAATTAGATCAGAATTGAGATTTTCTCGCCAGAAATACAGAAATTGTTCGGTACCAGTTTACAGTCTAAAATATTTAAACATTTCTGGTCAGATATTTAGATTAGAAATTGAGTATTTCTTGCCAGAAATACAGAAATTGTTCGGTACCGGTATACAGTCTAAATCAAACAAGACTGCTCGTATCAGGGATAAGACCTGAAAACTTCGACTGCTTTTTAAGATATATGGAGCAGAAATGGCATGAAAAATTAAAGGTAACAAAATAAAAATAAAAAATTAGAAAAAACAGTTTAAGACTTTTTGTAAAAACATCCCCCCCCCATCTATTATGCGATATAATCAAAAAGCATCATTTTTATTAATAACCTTGTATTTAATACCATTTTTATGTAAAAACAGTTTTAAAATGTTTTTCTCAAATTGTTATAGGTAAAACACCCTTGTCAATGTTTGTCGGGCTCTATAAGAGGTTCCCTTTGATATAATTTTGTCAGTAATTGACCAGGTAGTTTCAGTGTAATTTTTGATTGACTAAAAAGTTTAAGAAAAAAACCCATTTTTGGGTAGAACTTTGGGCCCGAAAAACAAATAACACTATATCAATTCTGTTACAAATTTAGACAAGCTTTGTCTTCGTCATTTTCTCTAAAATCAACCCAATTTTAGAGAAACGCGTTTCAAATTTCAAGTTTTGTTCGGTTTTATTCGGATAATGTAAGTCAGCACTGTATTTTTGTTGATTCAGAAAAGATGAGGCCTGAAAACAGTTTTTTACAGAGAAAAATTACGCCCGTTTCTCCTTATTGCTTCAGCCAAAAGAAGGAAATGAACATTTTTAAAGCTATATACAGATCATAAGTACAAGGATTTAAGGTAGTCAATTGAGGAATCAATTTATGATAACATATGTAAGTGTGATATCTTGCCAACAAGGTACTGCATGATGTAACAAACCATACAAAACTGCACAAACTGTGAACCAAGTTAGTCTAGCGGGTACCTGAATTACATTTAACATCTGTGAATGCTAGTATGAACACTTTTGTTGTTAAAGTCACGGTGTTGGCAATATCGTTGACATTGAGTAACTTAATCGTCAAATACAGTGCTTTTCAGCTTTAATTGGAGTTTTTTTACTCAACTTTAGATGCTGAAAAGAACATTTTAAAGTTTTAAGACGTCAAAAAGAACAATTTCAGGCTAACTAACTTCGTTCAGATTCGTTTACCGAAAAATATATTGCCAAAAACGTGGCATCAGGTTTAGAATCACTACTTTAACCAGTGGACGACACCGGGTTGACCAGAATTGGTTCAAATGACCTTGATGGACCAGTCTGACGGTTGATGCAATATTACATGCCGAGTACTTCGAACGCATTGGGTGCTAGTCGGAGTTGAGACAGTTCATAGTCGTGGAACTCGTACTTGACATCTTTGAAGCGAGGCACTGATGACTTGTCGTAGCGACTGTGGTGTCCACTGAACAGTGTTTTGCCCCCCTTCTCTGTCTTGATATCTGTCACTTCTCCCTCGAAGTATCTGCATACAGTACACAAGTTCATAATGTTGCAGCTCTCATTAAGCGTCACATTGAGTCATAATTACAACTACCAGTTTATCCAATCTATAATCTGATTATTGAGTGGTATGAGCTCTAAATATGTTACCTGTATCCTGAAATGGTGTTTTTGTCTGTGGCTTTGTTGTCTGCTGTTGTGAGTCTGTACTGTCCCTGGGGGAAGAGGACTCTAGTTCCCACCCCCACCTCGGAGGCACTACTCACAGACACATTCTTGGCCACCTCATTGTACCTAAACACGCAATACAGCTTAATATATCACAGACGGCTATAACCGCACAACGCAGCGCTGTGCTCAGTTTAGAGCAGGTCTCAAACTCGCTATTCTTTTTTATTCTCGCTATCATGATTCAAATGTTTTCTCGAAATACTTGTTTTTCCTCAAACGCCCTTTTCTTTAAAAAAAACTTTTCAAAAAATCCGGCGTTCAGTTTGCACTGAGACAAAAATTATCAGGCGGTAACTGGGCATTCATTTCCGTTATTTAAAACAAAGTTTTAAGAGGCAACGAAGACAATTTAACATCCCCTGAAAAAGTTAAAGCCCATGACTTTTTAGAGTAAAAACAAAAAACAAAAACAGAAAATAAACAAAATCTTGAAACTCAAATATGCTAGCATCTTTACACATGTTCTATATGGCATTATGAAACAATGAAAACTCCCAAGAAAATTAAGCTAAGACCAAGCTATTGCAAATAAGCCGACAAAAAATAAGCAGACAAACAATCTTCCGACAATTCAAGTTTTTTTCTGGGAAAACTAGCATTGTCGGATGTTTGTTTCTTTGACTCGTACTCCACATATTAGGATCCCAGATCACGCATTTTCATTTTGACCTAGATAGGACCTGATTTTAAGTTTTTGACGTTTCTTAGTAAATCAAGGCCAATTTCGTAGAGTTTTCCACGGCCAATCGAGGCCAATTTCAATGGTCGGAACAACAATTGAAGCCGGCTACCTTGAAAGTAGCACAGAATGTTCCGATCATAGTCTTATAAAAACATTTAAAAAATCAAAGTTGGTTCGTGTTTTCTGCGTGGTGTGATGAAAAAATCTGAATGCAAAAATAAAAATTAGGCATTTCCAACAATTATAGAAAAAAAAGACCAAAACAAAAAAATGGTGACAAAAATTGAAAAAAATTTTCAATATTCTTTTGCAGAACCGTTTCGATTTTTGAAATTTTTTAATTGGCAAAATGACGCTAAAAAACTCCTAAAACTATCATTACTCGAATAAAATTAAGTTTTTACCGCTTAAGTGGGCATAAATAAGCTATTGGTAGCCTGCACGCTGACCTTATTAGCTCGAAATTGGACCAAAAATCAAAAGCTTAAAATCAATTTTTCATAAATTTTTTGAAAAGCTATTCGAATCACGACTCAAAAACATATTTAATATGATATATCACTCGACCCATTCCGGCGGTTATTTGTGGAACTTGATTTTGCGTGGAAAACATAAAAAGAAAAACTAAAGCACACCTAAATACAAAGTTCCTCGCCATTATTTGAATGGCTAGAATAAACAAGGTTGGCCGGTTGCTGAGCAAAAAACGACAAAAAAAACAAAAAATCCTTAAGAAGTTACAAAAAAATCAAATCGGAGCTGAAAGGGCTTTAATAAGATTTATCTGTCAACCCATTCTGATGTTTTTTTTGGTTTTTAATTTTGCTTAGAAAACAAAAAAGAAAAAACTGCAACACATACAAATACAAAGTTCCTCCCCATTTCTCAAATGTTCGGAACAACAACCTTCACAAACAAATGATAAACACATGCAACTCGAAGCCTTAAAAAATCAATCGGGTTTGCTTCTTATGCGTAAGTGATCTTTCGTAATGCGTAAGTAATAAATATTTTTACAAGCCGTCGGTATTTTCTTTTTGGTGAACGTTTGCCCAATCTTGCGCGTTTGCGCATTCAAGCTGTGATATCCTTTAAGAAGTTTGCTTTTTTAGCAAGACTATTATTAGAGGCAATTCTCTGGTTTCAACTAAAACGTCAAAAATTTAACCTTTTCAAATGTTGAAAGCTTAGACAACCAAAAATTTGAATTTTTCAATTTTTAGGTTGCCTAATCGCCCTAGTTTTCTAGGATTTTTGTTTTAGCTCGCTTCAATTGACGTGATATAATTTAGTTAAGAAAGCATTTGCTCTCGTGTCGTAGTTGAAATTTGCATAAATTAGGAGCGGAACTCGCTTGTTTTAGTTGAAAAATCAAGTTTCTCATCTGTTGCTCTCTTTGTCTTTTTTTTCACAAAACTTGCTAATGCGAAAGTTTGTGACTCACTTGACGACTCTGCCGGTGGTGTCTCCGTCGTCCCAGTCGACCGTGAAGCACATGGAGTCCCTGTCAAAGGAGACGATGGTGGAGAAGAAGAACTGGCCCCCCTTCCAGTGCGAGATCACGTGGTCACCTAGGAGAAAAACGAAGCATTAAGTGGCAACAGGAGCACATACTAGTATAAGTTTTAAAACGCACGCGACAGGATCAAGTATAAAAATAGAATAGTCGACATAATTGTTTAAAGAGAAAGTCTGAAGCCAAGTTTGCGTTTCTGAATCCAACGCGGAACCCATAATCATAACTAAGGCAAGGAAAACCATAGACGAGCAAAACGAATCATGGGTCGAATCATGAGTCGAATAGGGTCGAAAGAGTCACATATAGTTATAACATCCTCCCCCTATAGACCCTTTTCGGTATAGAGTGTTGACTTGGCCCACTTTACTACACGTACCTATGGTGGGTGCCTTGCTGTTCTTGCGTGCAGCCTCCTCCCACTTCTGCTGCACATTCGACTTCTTCTTATTCGCCCCTGCAGCCCCCTTCTCCTCCTCCTCCCGCACTATCTGGGCCACTCGACTGCAGATCAACTCCACTTTTTCCCTGTACTCTTGTTCACTCTTCACCTGAAATCAATATTGGTTCACGCCTAAAGAATTTGGAAATGAGAGAAACTTAAATAACGTTAAATTGCAGCAGAATTGACGTTGTAGTTCAGTCTCCCATAGTACTTGGTATAACTTAGTCTGAAAAATGGAGAATTTTTTACTTCCTTTTCAAAGCAGAATCATAACCGAAGAGACTGTAGAGAAAACCACGGAAAAATGGGACTCTTGTTGTTGGCCAAATTCTCCTTAAAGTGAAATGACTGAAAACGTGCAAACAAAAAAATTTTCTCATAAAAAATCTCTTTCATTTTTGTTGTGATTTAGTATTTTAGTATGTTGTAACCTTGACCTTTAATTTTTAATCAAGTACCAGTTATTGTACACTCTACAAAGTCCATTGGACTTCGATTCACTAGTTGCTCTTTTTAGACCACAGTCAGTTTTAATTCACACATTACTTTTTATTCTGTTTTAATCTAGTTAGAGATCTTAGTTAACAGTGGTAAACCTACACTTTTATAATGGCGCAGTCAACTACTGATTCGAACCTGCGGGGAATACCCGCCTTTTGGCCGAACCACACGGTAGAACCTCCCACCCATTGGAACAACTGGATAGACCAATTCCATCTGGCTATCATTGCAAAGGAAAAACTAGACATAGATAATCTTAAAGAACCAGTGGAAGGGGAGACGACATTACCGATCTTAGAAGGCGCCCAGGAGTCAGAAACTGACCAACAGAGGAAAGCTAGGGAGGCCAGGAATAAAGAAGTAATGCGAGTCTACGAACACGCAGAAGAGAAAAGACTAGCAGAAGAGAAACGGAAGTTCGGAGGAATGAGGAGATATGAGGCCGACAAAAAAGTAAGATCAATTCTGTACTTGGCCCTAGGAGCAGAAGGAAAACGGGTTTTCGCTCAAAAACATCCAAGGGTGAAAGTCCTAGGAATCTCATTCAAAGAATTTTACGAACTGCTAGAATCGTAGACTACTTTCGTAAACCCTCAATCCAATGGATGCACTCAGCCAAGCAATCATCGACAAAAAAGGTTATTATAACCATCTTAAACTAACAAATATGACTAGATCATTCAACACGACAGGAAGTAGTGATAGAGTGTACAAAAATTTTTATAATGTAAAAAAGGAACCAAACTTGAACATAGAAAGATCAAATACTTGTATGAAATGCGGAAATGCCTTTACCAAGGGTCATCTGAATATGTGTCCGGCGAAATAAATTGTTTGTAATATCTGTAAATCTAAAGAACATTTTAGAAGACTGTGTAAATCGAAAGGAAGGAAACCCGCTGTAAATACTGTAGATGAAACTGTAAATAGTCAGAATTGTTCATATTCCCCAGAAGACCTTCAAGCAAGAAGCGAAGAGAATTTTTGCGGAGTGATCAACGCCTGGACCGATAAGGGGATAAATGACAACGATGACTATTCCGTTCCTAACATCAGAACAATATACGATACCAATGGCTTGGAAACCAAGAAATTAGTCAACATCGGACTGGAAGACGATGCGATAGTTAACTTGAACATTCCAGTGGATTCTGCAAGCCCAGTGAGCTTCCTGAAGCAAAACGTCCTACACGAATTGAAGTTGAGAAATCCACAATTGAAAATACACCCGGTAGAGAAGAAAACCAGGGAACTATACTGCGGGTTTACCAACGACACAATCAACATCATCGGGAAAGTGATAGTAAGATTACAATCCAATGGATGGATCGCGGACGAAACTCCATTTTTTATCACTTCTGGACATGAGAGGAACATCCTGGGAAACGGCAATCTACCGAGAATTGGAATCCAGATAGCTCAACGACAGCCTCTACTAAACGTCAACAACATAACACGCCCAGAGTTGTTTAAGTTAAACAATAATTCAGACACGATTCTTAATCTGTATCATAAGTACAAAGAATTATTTAACAGAGTTGGGAAAATACCATTGGACAGAAAAATTACACATTTTCACTCTCCATTCAAACCTATCCAAACCAAAGGTAGAAGAGTTCCCCTGCATTTACTAGATAATGTAAAGATGGAACTAAATAGAATGGTAAAAGAGGGGCATATTGTGAAGCTAAACAAATGCGATGAAGATTGTTTCATAAGTTCAATAGTGATTACAAGAAAAAAAAACGGTAGCATCAAGTTGGCATTAGACTCGAAACTATTAAATAACCAGATATTCAAGAACAAATATCAAATGCCAAACATACATGAACTGATCGACAATATAGCGCTCCAACTGTCTAGCAAAGGGGAAGTTTGGTTTAGAAGTCTAGATCTAAAAAATGCGTACAGTCAACTACAATGATGTACAGACACCAGCAAACAAGGTAACTTTAGTATTGTGGGGGGCGAAACCACCGGGACCTATAGATTTTTAACGGGATTTTACGGACTGGGCGATATGCCAAACGAATTCCAGAGGGTGATGGATTCTTTTTTGAAAGACATTCTTTTACCAATTGATATATAGACGACATTTTAATAGCTTCGAAAGGATCACTAAATGAACACAAAGCAATATTATCAAAAATTTTAAACATTTTGGACAACAAGTATATGGCGGTAAAATGGGAGAAATGTGCATTTTTCCAAAACGAAGAAGAATGGCTGGGTTTCAAGATATCAAATTTGGGCGTAAAACCACTGGTGGGAAAAATCAGATTCGATAAAAAGCCTACCAAATCCCAAAAACATTTCCGAACTAAGGTTGTTCTTTGGGTCAATCAATCAGTAAATGAAATTCGTCCCGAACTTGCCATCTCTAAGTTCTCCCTTACGACCACTTCTCGTAAGAAAATCAGTTTACCAATGGAACGACGAGCATACGAAGGCGTTTGAAGAACTGAAACAACAGATAGTTAACATCAAAGAGAACAATCATTTTGACATAAAAAGGATGTCAAGACTTAAGACAGACGCTTCTCATAGCGACCTGGGAGCCACCCTAGAAGAATGGGATGAGGAGAATTGGTTAACAATAGCATTCGTTTCCCGATTTTTAAATAATCACGAAAGTAAATATTTGACAAATGAACTTGAATTGTTGGGAGTAGTCTGGGCGACGGAGCATTTTAAAAATTACTTTTATGGTGCTGTGTTCGAAATCGTAACGGACCATAAGGCATTGCTATCGGCACTAAACGCAAATCAGAGTAACAAAACTATGCGCAGCAGACTAACTCGTTGGGTAAACCGACTTTTACCATTTAATTTCAAGATCAAGCACATACCGAGAAAAGAAATGGGATTTACAGATTTATTGTCGAGGTTACCTTTAGGAAAAGAACTCCCAACCTCTCACAATGATAGCGAATTTGTAGTGGCTACAGTACAAAAGATTGTAGAAAACCTCTCTGTAAATAGTGATTGTAAAAAGAATAATTGTAAAAAGAACAAATTGTATAACCCAGTGGATGTAAATACGATCAGTAACTTGGATTGCAATATTCCAATGGGCGGAAAGAAAGAATTATCGCTTAGCATCCAACGGTCATTCTTCTCGAATAATCTGAACTACGTAAACGATACGGTTAGAATTTGTAATTCCAATCACTCACGTTCAGAGTCTTGTACAAGCGGTTGCGTTCCACTAAATTTATCAAAATTTGATCTCAATTATTTTTATTTATCAGATAAAACCTTTTTATTTTTTCTTCCCGAGTCAATACTTTCAATTAATCAGTCGTTAAATTCAGATCAGAAAAAAAAGTTACAAGAACTCATTACATCGGTTAACTTGCTATAAATTTCGGTTAACAAGCTAATCAAACTGATGACGGACGAAAACAAAATGCTCAAGGAAGTGAATAAGGCGGTAGAGGAAGGCAGACCATTGGATAAATTCGGAGCCTACCAAAGAACTTTCAGAGAGACATTCACGTTAAAGAAAGATTGTTATTTAACGATAACAAATTGATAGTACCAGCAGCTCTAAGGTCGCCATTCCTGTCATTACTGCATGAAACACACCCAGGACAGTTCGGAACGAAATCCTTGGCAGAGAACATTTGGTGGCCACATCTATACAGGGAAATATACTATCACGGAAAAAATTGCATCCAGTGCATCAAGGCCGGTAAGAACCTAAAAGTGATACTAGGGACGAATAATACGGAGAAATTACCGATTCTGACCGAACCAAATGAAGAAGTAGATTTAGGCTTTGCGGGTCCATTTGACAGAAATGGGGGTAACTCGAAATACCTTTTGTTATGCATCGATCGCTTCTCAAAGTTCCCGTCAGCAAAAGTAGTGAACAATACCTCGGCTTCTTCAATTTTATCTTTCAAGACAGATTATTGCCACCTTCACGGATTTCCAAAGTCTATTAGAGCCGACCATGGGTCATGTTTTCCTTCTTTCGATTTTAGAAACGTCTGCGAGAAGAACAAAATTAAATTAATTTTATGTACTGTTGGGGATCACAGATCCAACGGAGTCGTAGAACGACTCATTTACACTGTTAAAGCTAAACTTCTGGCATTGTCGTTTAACGAACCAAAACCATCTTTAAATACGGCTATTGATAAAATCATCTGGAATATTCATTCGACGAAACAATCATCCATTGGATGCTCTCCTTTTTCAAAACATTTTAATAGATCCCCCAACACGTTTTGGAAACCTCTGGTCTCTCACGCGATTAGTTTAGACAAGGGGAAGTCAATACTATCAAAGGATAGAGCACAAGACTGGGGAGCAGACGACGCGATTGAGGATGGCTACCTGGAAAACATAGCATCGGACAAAAGAGGGTATGAGAGCGACCCTTCGGATAAAGCAGACAGAAACCTCCAGCGAGCCCCATTGTCAAACCCGTTCAGCCAAGGAGGTAACTGGTTTAGCAAGACAGTTAACCGGAGGGAAGGCGAACCTTACTTTAAACCACTGGGGAGAAAGCCATTGTCAGACACGAAGCACACGGTTACATTAGACAACGGACATATGATCAGAAAATCTGACTTAGCTTTTAATAAAACCCAACCGTCGGTCCCTAGTAAATTTTCGGCAGTACCGAATCCTCTAATTAACCATCATGATTTAGCAGGCAAGCGAAAAAGGAACTCCCCGTCGAAGAGACCAGACTTAAATGCAGGAGGCCCATCGTCGCGTTACATACCAACGGCAGGAAAGGCAGATAAAAAGAGGAGAACCAACACTCCGAACACGAAAGGTTCAAAATCCACGTTTAATAATTTAGATTCATCGCTAGAGTTAGACCTTTGGGATAAAGTGATTGACGATTACTTGGGTACGGACGCGGAAACTGTGATTTAGTGATTTAGATCAGCTTAGAAGTACCTTATCAAGCCAAATGAACACACAGACAACGACCACTATTCCAACGGGCACAAGCGATGACCCAATCAGATTAGACAGCTCTCCGGAGAAGACATTGGAGACGCCAAAAACTCCGGTATCCATCAAACCCCGCTCAAGAAGAAATCCAGGTCCCCCAAAATTTTACGGAAACAAGCGTTTTATTGACCAAGTGACGCTTGGAACGGAGACCATCAGTGTAGTAGACTCCGATGACGAACCTCTAATTACGTTATCCAGCTCGAAGAGCCCACGGACTCAGACAGTTTATTCTACAGCGTCCCCTTCAGATTATTTGACACCAGTTGAAGATATACCTTGGCCCCAACACTGGTGGCGGAAACCACACAAGGCCCCTCCTCAACACCCACTTCACGAACAACAAAGGTCGCGAGTTTACCATCTCCATTGGTAGAAGTTGGTACGAACATTCAGAATGATGACGGCAGCGACATATCCTCAGGAATTGATGCAGATGCAAGGAGGGAGGCCGATAGCTTTCACGACAAATTTAACGCCACGAATTGAAACTCTAAAAACTTTCAAACTTGTACCATTATATTTCTTTTATTTGCTCGAGCTTCTATCCAGTGGATTACCCATTTTTAATTAGTTAGTGATTTAGGTTAGTTTTTCTTATTTGTATAAAGGCCACATAACCCCAACTGTACATATCATTTTGTACATTCACTGTAGATATCTGTGTAAACTTGTAGGTAGCCTGTATATATTACCATATAATCACCTCCATTGTAATTTGTACTCTCTGTAAATTTCCATTGGTGCTAAACGCGGTTAATTTTTTTTCAACTTTGGCCCTGATGGAGTGAGGGGAGAATGGAGTATATGAGTGATATTGGCTACATCGAGGAGCGGGCAGATATAAATTTTTGTGCAGTGGGGAATGTTGTGATTTAGAATTTTAGTATGTTGTAACCTTGACCTTTAATGTTTAATCAAGTACCAGTTAATGTACACTCTACGAAGTCCATTGGACTTCGAGTCACTAGTTGCTCTTTTTAGACCACAGTCAGTTTTAATTCACACATTACTTTTTATTCTGTTTTAATCTAGTTAGAGATCTTAGTTACCAGTGGTAAACCTACACTTTTATTAATTTTTATGCAATAAAAATGCTCTGTTTTGTCATCAAATTTTACTTTTTTGAGAAAACACTCATTGATGATCTTTATAGCGTAAATTAAAAAGCTCATTGTGACTTTTATGTTTTACCACGGTAGTTTTGCATACTTTAAATCAAAAGAACCTATCCAAAATTTGTGCATTGTTAGGATAAAAATCAGTGTCTGCCTTTCGAAAAACAAACTTTTACGAAAATCGAAATCAGTGCCTGTACGTACATCTCTCAGATCTATCCTGGCACTGCTGGCTCCTCTAGCCTCGATTTCTCCGAGCACCATGCCCACTTGGGTGCGAGTCCACTCATCCGACATCCTCTCCCCCACAATGATCGGAATAGTCGGCTTTCCCATAGTCTTCACAGCGTGATTGAATTCCATGTTGCAGTTTGCACTTTGACTGTACTCTGAACTTATAAATGAGATGATGACTTTACTGTCCGCCAGTCCATGTGCAATTTGTTCAAACATGCTTGCGTTTCCCTCATTCTGATTGGCTGTTCCTAATTGCTCCACATCCAGCCATAGTTTGCGGCCCTCTAATCTACTCTCTAAATCATGTTTGATCCTCCTCGGGTCAGCCAGCTCATGACCTTTGACCAAACTGACTTCGTTTGCCTTTTTACACATGAGTGAGTTTGACCAGCAGTAACTGATGAACCCATCGCAGGGTTTTGTGGGCTCATTTGCAATCTCTGTCGGTCCCTCGTGGGTAGCTTCAGAAAGACATTTCTGAGCTGACATTTTGAGATCTTCTAGTTTCTGTTTGAACACTAAGTCGTCTTTGAAGTGGATGTATAGTTCTCCAGCTATTAATAGACCTACGACAGTTCGAGTCCAGTCGAAGCCATGTCCCACAACCACCGGAATCACTGGGATACCTTTGGACTTTTTGGCATACTGGAACTGCTGTTGGCATTTCTCATCATTGGCAAACTCATTCGAAATGAACGCAATGAACACTTTCGCAGATCCAATCATGATTGCAACATCGCCCAGAGTCGGGTTGCGCACTTTCAAGTTCGTTTTCACCTTCAGCGAAGACTCAAGTTCTTGAATAATTTTGATGGGGTTAACTGCATCCGAATTGTTTTTTGTATTTTCGTCCGAGTAGCAAACAAAAATGTCAACTGCGGGTAAATTAGCCTTACTTGGCGTTGCAACATCAGTTACGCCGAAAGCATCCAGCGCATTGGGAGACACCCGAAACTGATCCAAATTCAGTTTGGAAAAATTGAAATCATAGTCTTTATAGGTGACCCATTTTCCATCTCCCTCGCCATAAGCGTGCACTCCGTCATAGAGACTGGTTCCATCCTTCTGTTTCACAATATTCGTCACTTTGCCCATGTGCCAGCGATAGCCGGAGAACTTGTCCCCCTTTTTGCCGTAATAGCCCTGAGCGAACAAGACGTTGGATCCCACGCCGATTGTATTTGATTCTGATAACAGATACAGTAATATATCATATACCCAAAAAAACATAACAATTTGTTGCATATTCTGGATGATGGACCACAGATTGGATCCCTTCTTTTTAAACAGAAAAAAAATTCTCTCCACAAGACGGACATTTTTACCCTACAATTTGTTTCACTCTTTCGAAGTTTTTCTAAGAAGGTTCCCGAATAGACCTTTCCCGTTTCTGAGTTTAGAAACGATTGGGAGTTAAAAGCTTGGTGTAAGCTTAATTTGGACCGTCATTTCTTTTAGCCATTGTCTTTTTTGACCACTTGATGATTTGGTATCGTAAACTATAACTTTGTCCGGTGTTTTTTGTTAGTGTTTTGTAGTGTCTGGAAGTGGTAGAACGGGTATCTTACCTGGTACCCTGTCGAGGGCTACGTCAGTCACACTCACCACCCGCCCCTCCGTGTCCCCATCGTCCCACGTGATGTGGAAGGTGTGCGACTGGGGGTCGAAGGAGTCGATGGTGGCGGGGAAGAACTGGTGCTTGAAGTACTTGGCGTAAATCTTGTCCCCCTTCCTCGGGAAGTTGGCAGTCGATGCCTTGTTGTACAGGGTCTTCCGTAGAGCTGTCAAGTTTCCAAGCTCTGCCCCTTAAGCACAAGCACTTTAATATTTACCATTCCAATTCTGACCATTCAAAGTTGATAAAACACAATCATTGGTGAAATGTTGCTAGGAGAATAGTTTAAAATCAAAACAATGTTGCTACATTCCTTTCCAGTAGTTCACTACTAAACTGAAGCCTCAGAAGTTTTATTAAAAACCAACCAATGAAATGAACAAGCTAATTTTTTCTGAGTATCATATAAAATTCAACCAGTTTTGGCAAACATGTAGAAAAGATTCTCGAAACTTCTGCATGTTGTCTGAATCAGAATGTTAAGGTTTTTTAAACTAGGATTGAGTTTGTTCCACACGACTTTTGAATGAATGTTATCTGATTTGTTGAAAACTGCAGTACATAGCAGAAATGAAAAGCCTTCATCTCAACCTTGGGATAATTTACCTTAAAAAGTATCTTAAGTTGCCTCAACGTTTAAGAAAAAAGTCCTCATACCTGAACCTTAACTTAAGCCACTTCAAATACTGCCTTAACTCACTTCAGTTTTAGCTTAAACCTATCTACTAGAAACTACTAGAAATCTACTAAAGGAGAAACTAGCGCAAACATAAATACACAAGAAAAAAAAACAAAAAAAAACGAAAAACTGTGCTTAAATAGATATCAAGAAAAACTAATAATTATTCCAATCAAGGCTAGTCGTCGTTTCTAAAAAATTGTGTGCGTTCATCTGAAAATTTAGCACTAAAAGAAAATCATAAATTTTACAGTTGCCCCAATATCAAACAAAAATTATTTGGACCCTGCCTGTGAACAGTATTCTTTCGATCAAAAGTGTGGAAAAAATTATCAATATTTCTGTAATTACACCGATAAGAAAAAACAAAGCTTTTAATGGAAGCACATCGGAAACATTTAATTTTTGCTTAACAAACTCACACCATGTCAACAATTTGATTCAAGTTTGCGTTTGGTTTTTGATTGGCTGAAAAAAAAAACAATTTGTATCAGTAACCAAGTTAACCTAATCTCCTCAAACCAAACTGGAGAGAGATCAATCACTTGGTCCATTTAGTGACCCTTTGTTTCTTATTTTATTGTCTAGTTTTTGTTTAATACCCACTTTTGTGTACTCACATTTGTAATACCCACATCAAGCAAAAATATGAGCAAATTAATCTGCAAACCGAATAAAAAAACACTATCAGTTCTTTGGCAAGCTCCACAAAACAATTTAAACTTTAACACACAACCACCCACACCGCAAACAAAACATCATAACACAAAAAAGTTTTGATGGAACAAAGCGTTTGTGATGGCGTTTGATGCAATCATGATAGAGTTTTGCCATAAACGAAATTTTAAATTTTTTGAGGTGCGTTCGCTCGTCAATCATTTCTTTTGGAAAAAAAAATATGATACTTAGGTATTTATTTTGTCTAGCCTCACTTGCTGCATGCCTTCCTCATATCCTTTTGAAAAACTCAAAAATACCACAGAAAACTTCAAAATTTGTCGAAAATTGTTACAGTTTCACATAAAATTTACAAACAGGACTATGTTCACAGTTTTTTGGCCAAAATTGCTGAAAAATTAATCAATAATACTGTAATTACACCGATGGGCAAAAAAAAAGATTTTTATGGAAGCAACTGGAAACATTTTAATTTCGGCTGAACAAACTCCATGTGAACGACCATGTGAACTATTTCGTTTGGTTTCCGATTGGCTGAAAAGAACAACTTGTATCAGTAACCAAGTTAACTTTATCCCCTAAGCCGCATTGTCGCAAACAGGTCTGATTAAAGTTCAAAGAATGATCTTCAGCCCTGAAGCAGGACTGGATTGATGGTACACCTAATGGTTCGGGGATGACTCTCTGAAATTTTGCGACATTTTAGGGAAACTGTACGACATTGAGCGTGGAATTCAATTATTTTAATTTTTTCATCCGAATATTCATAAAAATATTTCACAGCAATTCTCTTTTGTCGAGTGCTTGCTGTTCAGACTAACTTATCACTAGAGATGTAGAGATAGACAAAAGCCAGCGAGAAAGAGCATGCTAAGCAGCATATTCAGCCCATGTGTTACCGATAGTTTTTTCAATTCCTCCTGCAACTCAAGAAAAAAAGAAATGATTACAACTCAATTGGGATTTTTTTTTTGCAAAACTGAAATTTTATTGTTTCAAAAATATATGAATATTTCTATGTTTAAATGTGGTTGCTACTTGTTGAATTAAGAATGTGTTCAACTAATTTGGTAACTCAATAAGTTATCTAATTTCTTAGTCAGTTAAGCTGTAAGTTTTTACCAATATTTTAATCCAATTTGAGTATTGCATTGATTGGCTTCAATACGGCTTGAGGTTTACATTTTGGCAATATCAATTTGTTACTTATC
Source organism: Symsagittifera roscoffensis (assembly GCF_963678635.1). NCBI lineage: Eukaryota > Metazoa > Xenacoelomorpha > Acoela > Convolutidae > Symsagittifera > Symsagittifera roscoffensis. The sequence goes on along the minus strand of NC_087068.1, from coordinate 5,735,996 downwards.
AATTTTTTTCAAGTGCAATTCACCTAATTTATTTTCTGTTACAAACTACTTTCCCAATTTGTCTTCACTTTTCAATTTTTATAGCAGTTTACTGTTCAAGTTTTCTATATATCACTTTGTGATCAACGTAACTTCGTTATCAACGCCAGCAATAGTGCACCTGTATTGTAAAATTTAGCTGGAATATAACTTAGCAATCAGCTGGAAAGTTAAAATTGTTGGAACAGAAATTCTAAAACTGTACCTTGGAAAAAAAAGGATATTTTTAAGACTGCAACTGAATTTGCTAAAAGAATACTAAAAAACTAAGACACACAGTCGAAAACGTAAAAGGAGGAGATTTAAAATTTGGGTTTCTTAATTTTTTATAGAAAGAAAAATTGCAGCTAGATTTTAAATTACATGTGTACAGTTGCTGGTGTTGTTGATAAAAAATTAGAAAACAATTGAAAAATTTTTTGTCTGACCAAAAACTTGTGATTGAAATAGAAGGCAGTCGAAACATTCATGGCTTTGACCTGATATATGAGCAGTCTTGCTGCAACGAAATATTGTGTTTGTTTTTAAAAAAAACGATATTCCATTGCAACAACACTGCTCGTACATCAGGCTAAAGCCTTAATCATTCGACTGCCCTCTACCTTCATCCAAACGTTTTGGTAAGAAAAGCATCTTCTAAGGGTTCGTAATATAGAGAGCAACTTGCTTGCCTCAAATCAATTTGGAATGACTCATTTTACCGCTTAAGCTCAAATGGCACGAAATATACTGCAAGTTTATTATCATTGTAAGTATCAATTTTGGCTTTATTGGTATTTATCAAATTCCTATAACACTACCAAAAATGATGATAATTGAATGAATATTAATCTCAGGATATCAGTACTTTTCAGACGATAAAAAAATCCGGAAAAAATTTCTAGTTAAAACTTCGAAAAATATCGTAAAAATGCAAACAAAGCATAAACTTTCCGCGCGTGTTCGAAAGTCAAAACAGTAATGCTTCACTGTATTTATTTCAAAACCAGACATAGTTTTGTCATATGTTCTCTGAAGCTCACACACCAAACTAGGAGTTATGCATCAAAAACCTAGGATATGATGAAATACGGCTTCGGGGAAATAAACTAATGCTGAATGTACACAAGATTTTAAAAAACGGCCCTGACTCGAATGGCGTTAAAAATAGAAAAACAAATTTTGTTTAACCAGAAGAAATTGATTAGCTTCGAAGTTTTGCCGTCGAAGAGCATGCCAAATATTATGGATTGTTGTATCAAATTTCAAAAAACAGGTAGGAACAAGGATAGACAACTGCTGTGCATGTAGCACACACTGACCACTACAGTAGAAAAAAATTAACCCAGAGGCGAAGCAGAGCTTTGCACTACTAGCAATGCAATACAAACATTTTTAAAAAAAACATTAGAGGAAGAAACTTTAGGATATTGAAAAAAACATGGTGAACCAAATTTTTCGTTAAGTCTCAATAAAAACCAACTACAAGGCCAGTTGAAGCTGGAGGTACGGGTTTAATAATGAATGAGTTTGCTATAGTGATAAGGCACGAAAAGTGTGATTTCAAAAAGTGAACTTTGCTTAAAACATTAGTTGTTTCGCTACTAAAATAAGTGAGAAGAGTAAGAAATTTTGATAAAATCAATTTTCCCAAGGAGATAACATTTCTCTAACAAAAAATTAAGGAACCGTTGCTTCTGCAGGAACAGTTGTCGCAACCGGATCTTTCAATAGAAGTTTTTATCTCAGATTTGATTGTGAAAAATTTAAGAAAATTCAAAACTTTCTTCAAAGCGGTCGAAAGTTCTTGAAAATGTTCAATAAACTTTCCAAAGTTCATAACGTTTTTCTGCAAAAACAAGTTATAGCCGCTCAAGCGGAAAAAATTTCCAAAGCCGGGTTTCTTTTTGATCACAACCTGGAAATTGGACCGGTAGTTTTTGCGGAAATGTTTCCAAAATGCTGGCGAAGATTTAAAACTTTGACTTGTTTGAAGAACATAAACTTCTTTAAGCAAACTGGGCATAACTGGTTTGAAGTTAAGCTTTCAACAACCTGTTTAATCGAATAAACATATAATATCAGGTTTGAGAGGATAGTTAGCGAGGAAGGTAAAAAAATTGGTCAACAAATCAAAAATTTGACGATTCCGAGAATCATAGCTTTTTGTGCGAAAAAATTTAGCAGAAACATTATTCAGAAGGGACTCACGCAACCTGTTATTTCGATTGAACCCAAAATCTCAGATTTGGGAGAGTAGTTTTCGAGAAAAATGAAAAAGCTTCCAAAAAAAACTGTCACAAAATCATAATTTTTACTTTTCCGAGGAGCAAGACTTTCGTAGTCAAAAAAATTGTAGGTAGTCGCATAAGCAATTGATTTTCCCAAAGTCTCTTCTGAGAATTGAAACCAAAATATCAGGTAGGACAGGGTAATTTTTCAAATAGGAGATTTATAGGAGATAATTCAAAAAACTTAGAAAAACGGCCAAAAAAAATCAAAATTTGACTTTTCAGAGGGCTATAACGAGTTGTGTAAAACTTTTTGTAAGCGTCCGCTAATGCAGAAGAGCAACCCAATACCTGTTATCTCATCAAACTCACAAAATCAGATTTTAGAGGTTAGTTTTTGAGAAAAGTCAAAAGATCCACAAAACGGTCAAAAATCAAAAATTTAACTACTCCGCGGGCCATAACTTTATTTGCAAAAAAATGGTCGTAACCACATATGTAGGGGAGCTTTTCATCCATAGGAACTATCCTTTGAAATCTATCCATTGAAACCAAAAACGCACATTTGAGAGAGATAGTTTTCAAGAAAAAGAAAAAAAAACAATTCCAAGATGTGACAACTAAACCGACAGCAGTTAAGCAGGCAAACAATTGGCCGATATTTTTCTTTCCAAAGAGATATTTCCGTTTGAAAAAAGGTCTGGTCAGACTCGAACCCAGGACCTTTGCCGTCCAAGGCATATTCGTTACCTGCGAGCTAAGTTGGCCAGGAACGCTAAGAAATTTGAACACATAATTAAACAATGTAGAGATGAGTCCAGACGTCCAGATGAGTCCTGTGGACAAAATTAATTACGGGGAAAAAGTCCAGTACCCGTTCGCAATACCCTTGGTTATCGCAAAACTAAAAAAAAATTTTTTTCAATTTTATCGTTTGTGCTTGTAGTCTGATATTGAAGAAGTTTTGAAAATGTTCAGAAAAAAAGCATATTTGGTAGCAAAAGTATAGAGGGTATTTTCTAGAACAATTTTTTACCGTAAATAGAATACAAAAAAAAAATAACTTCATTCAAATTTTTAGCTGAAAACTCCATTGATTTTCTGAAAATTTTTCATCCTAAGAAGGTGATTAGAAGAAATTCAAAATCTAAGACAGAAGCTAAGGATCCTTTGCAAAAAAAGCCAGAAATCAAAAGATAAAGTGTCTCAAACGAAAAGCTTACATAAATTCTGTTTAAGAAATTGAAGGCCAAAATTTTGAAGATTTTTCCTGCAGTTGTTATAAAAAAAATACAACATAAGGATAAACCTACAGCATAAAGAGGATTTAAGATACATTAACTATATTCATTTTTTCTCATAACCAATAGATGAATTGATAAGAAAGAAACTTATTGGTCGAAACGTCAAGATAAAAAATTTCCTAATTAAACTGAGTTCTTTTGCTTAACATTTTGCATCCAAATAAACTGCATTTTCTGCAGGAGCAGTTAAGATAAGAACATTTCTTCTCCCGTATTTGGCATAAAACATGATAAGATTTGAAAAAAAAATTGCAAAAATTTCCGCAAAAAAAAACATGATAAGATTTGGAAAAAAAATTGCAAAAATTTCCGCAAAAAAAAAATTGAAGAAAATCCATTAAAAAAACCTAATAATAAAAAATTTATCAAAAACAAAGTTGATACGCAGTTTTATGAGAGCTTCATCACAACAAAAACAGATAACAAGGAATAAAGGAACCCGTAGGGGAAATTTAAAAAAACACTACAAAAAATGACCTATGCGCTATGCCATCAACTTGAATTGATTTCATAAAAATTGTTCAATGTTAAAACACAGCAAACAAAATTAAACATTAAACTAAAATTATTTACATGTCCTTATAGAACTAAAAAAAAAAAATCAGAAACCATGCATCCGAAAAAAGTGAAAATTTAAGGCGGCATTTTTGTTATTTGAAAAGTTTTTTTCTCTAATAGAAAGTGTTGGCGTGCAGAAAAACCAGGAAATCATGAACTGAATTTAACCATTGGAAAATGAAAAAAAAATCTATACTTTGTATATCTATCAAAATTATAGAAACAAAACAAATTCCAGAAAACCTTTTGAGGCAAAATCGGCAGAAAAAATTACAATAATTTTTGTTTTTGGTTAAGTTTTAAGCAGCTTTTGTTCATTTCAGTTTTTGTCCGAACTTAGCAGAATTTGAGAAAAAAATGATGGAAGTTTCAGATTTAATTAATTCAGTCCCGATAATTTAAATCAGGACTGTAGCAAATTTTGCTTCAATTGAAGCTCAAAAAAAAGCTTTAAATTACCTCCTTTCCTCAATTGCGTCTCAATAGCGGATAACAATTTCTCCACCTCAGTGTCCATTTTTTATCCAGCAGCAAGGTAAATAAACGGGCACGCAGAGCAGCAAAAAAAACAGGACAGAGAAAAAAAATAAATTCTTTTTCTTCTATGGTGCTTTGATATAGCGTTGTACTTGTTTGTGCTATAGCGTTGGAATTGCCAACTGAAAACTAACGCATTTAGTATTATTATGACGTTAATACAACTCCAATGCAAAATGGTGAATAAATTATAGAGCAGAAAAACTGCTATCGCTCTTCAAAACAGGTGAATTATAAACGATGAATGAATACAGAACAATCAAGCTTCAGCATGGTTTCACTTTGACATGCAGAGGACAATTATTTTAGATTTGCGAACAATAGAAAAAGATTTTCACATATCAGATCAACTGAAAAGCATATTGCACTTATTTAAAAAGCTCACCTTCTAATGGAGTCTGCCAAAACTACTTTGGATTGGGATTCAAACATATAATTTTTGAACATTCTTCGTTTGGCTCTGGCCGAATTAGATTCAGAATTATACCCAAAAAAGAAGAATTTTGTGTGGTACCCGACGCCGACCTAGAGTTTTTCAAGAGGGCAGATTGTCAGCAAGTTTTTCCAAATTTCTTTGAACTTCTTTCAGTTCAACCAAACTAATTTTTTTGTGATAGTTTTCTGATGAAAAAAAAAATTATCCCAATTTCGACGATTTTTGTGCGTGAGGTGATTTCAATTTACTATTAATTTTTGAAGAAATAAATCGTAAAAACTAAAAAAAAAAACGAAAAATGACAAAACAACTGATTTATTTTAAGTTTTTTTTTTATTTCACGGCCGAAGAAGCGCTATATGAAGTTTTTTTTACTTTTTTTTTCATGGCGAAAGTCTTTGTTTTTGTAGCATAATTGAGAGTTTATCACTTTACTCGTTCGCTTTAGTCGTTCTATACTGGAATCAAAAACAAAACTTCTGAACTCAAAAGCAAAATTACCAAACTGATTTTTTTTTTACACTGAGATAAATACAAAAGGTTAATATCAACGATGATAACAATGAAAATAATCACAATAAATTGTTTTTCAATCTAATCTAGCGGCAATTTAAACCAGTTTATTGACACAAAAACATTATCAGTCAAATGCTAACTGAAATGTCATAGTTTCGATAAAAAGTCACTATCTTCTACATATGTGACAACATCAACTAAAATTTATATTTCAAAAAATTGGGAAAAATACAATCAATTCTAAACAAAAAACAATGCCAGCAATAACCTAATTGAAAACAGTTGAAACCTTCTTGAAATTGATACGCTGGGATTTCTTGATTTGGGAGTTTCAAGTAGTTTCATTCTAATAAATAAAAAAAATTCAAAATTGCTAAAATAAGAACTGACGGAAAAAAAGTCTAGGAGTACATGGGTTTGAGTTCCGGAAATCTCTATCAGAAGTGATTTTTATTCCGCGCTATGAGCCTTAAAAATTAGACTATCCTAAAATGACTGCAATTAGACACTAACTCTTCGTACAACACAGACCCGATTTGTTATCACAGAGTCCATCAAAAGTATGATCATTAACTTATTATTAAACATTAAACAAAAACTGTCCAGTTTATTTTTAAAATAAGCTTAAAATACAACAGTGACAAATAATAACCTGATTTGGGGGCTAAGGAAATAAGACAAGCAAATTAGACGACCAAAATAACAAAATTTAGACGAAAACTTGCGTGGCAGTACAACAGTGCCGAAGTACAACAGTGCCAAAAAAAATTAGTTCAACAAGGCCGAAAATTAAAACTTTGTTCAACAGTGCCAAAATTTTGAACGAATTTCAACATCTTAGAAGCGGCAAACAAAAATTAAACGGCAATCGTTTACAATTTTAAGTGAAATTTTAAAATTTTGAGCAAAAAAAATTTGCAACTTAGACGTTTTGGCATAAAAATAATTGTTTAATTTGCAGTTGCAGACGTTTTGGCTCCGAAATTGGAGTGATTTTCTTTGATAATTAGCGTCAGTAATTTCTCGCTCTTTAGAAAATGAGTTTGAATTATTCTGAAATTTTCCCGCCTTTTTCGGCACTGCTGTACTTCGGCACTGTTGAACGCCTCCCAACTTGCGAGCAAATTGCGTGAAAATTGTTTACAGACTTCAATTAACGTTTGGTTGAGTAAAAACTGGTTGTCCAACCACAAATCAGGTTATTAATGTCACAGCTGTATAAATTATGCATTTCAAAAATGTAATTTACTTTTTTGATTTATTGTTTAATAACTACCTTACAATAAAAACTTAGATTAATTCTGACATTTGCTTCTTGTAGTTTGCTTCGAAACGGAAAAATGTTGTTGGCCCAGTTCTTATTGTAGAAACTCAAAACAATTTGTCGTCATATTCCCATTTTTTACGGTCGTCTAATTTGCTTGTTGTCTTTTTTCCTAGGCTCCCATGATTTGAGGTAGGGTAACCTTTTAATCAATTAAGAGTTGATTTAGGTCTGTCAGCAACTGTCACACAAATTGACGTCTAAATTCAGTTACTTTAGGATCAAAAAGTTAGCTTGTCTTCTAGTTTCCAACCCCCGCAGTTTAGAAAGAACTAAGTCAACAGCCTTTATGCTTTGTAAGACACTAATTGCTGATACCACCAAAATAACGGTGCCAGGGTTTTGAGCACATCGGTTTTTTAGCAGAACAATTTTTTAACAGACTGAAAACAATTAAATAGTCAGAAAGCTAAGTTCAAACGCGGCATTGACGATTCGCGACCGCTTGCTCCGCTGCGCTTCAATTCAACACGAGTGTGTTTGTGCATGCTATTTTTTGTTTTGCCGTTAATTTAGACTGTAGTGTTTTTGAAGTTATAGTTTTGTTGACAAATCGTGAGATAATTGTCTTAATTGATGAAGCTTCTTGAGCGTCTTTTGAGTCTGTCAATCAATCACGCGTCACTTTATAACGCTGGTACGCTAAAAAAACTCACCTATCACTTGTTATGCTAAAATATTGGTCTGCTAACTGATCGGTCCCCCACAATAACTATCTGCATGTATCATGCTCACTTAGCATTTCCCGATACATAGTTTCAAGAAAAGCATGGCAGCATAAGAGCTCTAGCAATTATGCGACGACACCAGCAAACGGCGCTGCAGCAAATTTTTGAAAATTATTTGTTCTGCATCTTTTGAAAATACAAGCATGAATGATAACTTTGGCTAATCGCTAGCGTAGAGCGTAAAAATAAATCTCGAAAAGTATATCTGTGAATACTGGGTTCAAAATTACACGCTGTCGTAAAAATATTGCTTTTAACTATGCGGATATCTTGCATGCAGTCAAGAGCGTTGCTACTGTAAATAAATTCTGAACGAAAATTATTTTTTTGTTTGTCTTTTAAACTTGAAATAGCAAAAAAAAAGAAGTCACGAAATTTTGAAAATTGACATTTAATTCGCCTTACACTTCGTGCTATTTACTCGTTGATAATGATTTAATCCGTCTCAAAAATCTTTCCAAGTTATTATACTATTGCACAGTTCATTTAATTAATACGTTACTACATTCTGATATTAAGTTGTTTTAACTAGCGTTTGGAATGGGGGTTCATTTTTTTAAAAAATTTTTCCTTTCGTGAAAATTTCATCATTAAAAAAAATACAAGACTACTCTGAAGAAATGATGAACAGCCAAATTTTAAGAGCATCGCTCTGATACTAGCAACCCAGATCATTTCTGTCGTTCGATTTAACATTTTTAAACAACTCGTTCCTATAAACTAAGGACATCGGAAAGTAAAGTTGGTGATGCTCTTATTTATACTCGCTATAAGAGTTAATGCACACTTATGCTACTGAAAGCACAAGCATGAGTTGTGTAAGCATGGTGTGCTATCCCGCATCAAAAATTGATTAGAAGCAAGCTAATTAAACATATTTAGGGAAACCAGTCTATGCTTTTTTCCCTGAAAAAAACCTCGCTCTTCTCATTTTCCGTTTTTGCATGAACGAAGCTTTCATTTCGCTTTTTTATATTAAAATTTCAACATTTTGCTTGAAAAACTAGATTTGGGATTCAATGCAAGGCGCGGTTAGAAAAAAAGGGATCTACTTAACATTTGCCCCCCCCCCCCTTTGGTATCTACTTAAGAATTGCCACCCCTATTAATAAAAGCAGTAAATTAGCACTGAGCTTTCTATTGAGAATTAGAATTTTGCTGCATTCTGATTGGTCGAAAGTGCCTTATTTTAATCTACTTAACAATTGCCCCAGAAAAGGGGGGGGGGGCAATTGTTAAGTAGATCCAAAAAAAGTTACATGAGTCTGTTTGATTTGCTGAAAACTCACTTAATTAGTTAGAGCTATGCCGCATCAAAAATTGATTAGAAGCAAGCTAATTAAACATATTTAGGGCAACCAGTCTATGCTTTTTTTCCCTGAAAGAAACCTCGCTCTTCTCATTTTTCGTTTTTGCATGAACGAAGCTTTCATTTCGCTTTTTTATATTAAAATTTCAACATTTTGCTTGAAAAACTAGATTTGGGGTTCAATGCAAGGCGCGGTTAGAAAAAAAGTTCCAGGAGTCTGTTTGATTTGCTGAAAACTCACTTATTTAGTTAAAGCTGAAGTATCAAGTTAATATCCATCTAGTTAACTAGAAACACTTAAGATTTGTAGTGAGATGCCGCATAAAACTTTTTCGTCATTAAAGTTTATGAACTACGCAATACTCTTTTGACTTACTTCCTCTTCTAAAAAATACACATAATTAGCTCTTTTGACTGACCTGGTTGTATTAATTCTCTATACAAATCAAATTCAAAGCCATTACAGTTGGGGAGGAAAAACATTTTGAAAAACACATGTCAGACGAAAAATTTATCAGTCTACTTCTTTTTCGGTCTTGTTCTAAAACCAACATTCCTATTCCTCCAACCCTTTTTTTACGCCCACTATAACAATTAAAACTGAATGAGAACATTTCAAACAGCTAAATTCTAAATTTAAAATTTACATAGCTTACAATAATTCAGTTTTGATGCCTTAACCGAATAATTCTTAACTTCGAATTGTCATGTCAACAGTTTATTAAGATCTCAGACTGTGAATTTGAACAGAGTTATGAATTCCAAGTTCCAGAATATGCCGGAGTTTCTGTACGCAATTGACCAAATGTAGGGTATGAAGAAATCTTCTGGCGCTTCTTCTTCGCAGTATCTGAACTTCAGCTCCGGAAATTTGTGAAGATTAGCCACCGGAAACGTCTTACTACTCTCCTTGATGAAGTTAAGGATGTTATCGCATGTTGATATCAAAAAGGGTTCCGAAGAACTGTTCAATTTTCCCAGGTAGAAGTTGACAATCACATCCAAATTGTAAACTATGTCCTGGTAGTTATGATTTTGTCGGATCGAATTCAGCATGTCCTTATCGTATATCAGACAGTGTACTAGTGATGTGTTGTACGCCAACTGATTGGTTAGTGCATTGTTAATGATTTCCAACAGAAGGCGTAGAATTTCCTCCACTACTGAAAGTTCCGTGCGCAGATTATTCTCTGCACCCTCCTCGTCGTCGTTGATAAAGCTACCCTTGGCCAACTTCGCATTCAGCTTCGTCTGCTTTTTCGTCAGATGATTGCAGAAGGCCACTAGCCGTTGCGAGCAGTAGGGGTTCAAATTCTGGAAGTGGTTCGACATATTAGCCAGAGTTGCCAGACAATTAGTATGCAGGTATTTGTCCTTCATCTGAGTAATATTCACTTGAATTGTTCGCAGTAGCACCAAAACCATCAGACTGGACAAACTGACGTCTGTGAGTAACTTCTCAGTAAACCACGTGACTTGTGGCAGCATGATCTCAGTCATCACGTGATTCAAAATAGTATCCTCGCTCAAAATCAGAAGTATAATCAGAATCATATACAAATGATGGGAAGACGCACTTTTCGGAGTGTAAAGCACTTTCAAAAGAGGAAGCAATAGTTTGTCAATATCTGATCGTGTCATGACGTAATTGAGAAATGCCGAGTTCTTATGCAGTAGCATGTAGAGCATCAACGTTTCCTGGTCTTCGTCTAAGAACTGACACAGCCGCAAATAGAGTAGATCGAAGCTGATTGAGAAAGAGGCCGTCTGATCTGTTCCCAGAATGGTCTTACTACCACTAGACGCATTCGCGCTTAAGGAGAAATCCACGAATGTTGAAATTGCAATTCGGAAAGGATTGTAGTGCTCCAATTTCTCTCCTCCGACCGAATGTCTTTCCGTCATCAATGACAGTTGCGTGCAATGATTGGTTAAAATTTCGACCAATAGCAAGCTCTTCTCGCAAAACTGTTTACTGCAAGTGAATTGAGAGGACTGACTGCTGAGGTCGTCGTTGAAAGGCGAGAGAGAACTCAAGAAGTTGGAGGCCATTTGGAAACTGCTTTGGCTCGTTTTGGTGGCGCCATTTTGCTGGTCCTTCTCCGAGATGGGACAGAGATAGTTCTGCAGAAGGCGTTTAATGATGATATTCGCTTCTGATTGGCTGGTACGCACAATCATGTTGATGAAGAATGGATTCTCGTTCGCGTTTCTCTCGTCGTACATTTTGCTGCTCAGAAGAACTATCAGAGTTGAAACTGCTTCGTTGTGGAGAGAAATAGTGCTGTTGCTAGAACAAGTTAAAAAATAAGGGAAGAAATAAGTGAGACAATTAGAATAGAGTTTGTTTATGCTAGGCAATGTCAAAAACTGTGGCAACTATTGATTGTTAATTTTTTTGTCTATGTTTGACAATGAAAACCTATGTTTGGCAGTGTCTGAAATCCACTGATTTTGACTGAAATAATGGGGAGAAAAATCGTAGAGAGTTTAACCCCTCGTGTTATATAAAGCTTAGCAAAGAATTTACGGACCTAAGAGGTATCTTGCAGATGATGGAGAAGAGAGTGTGACACAGCTTCGAATCCACCCCCGAATCGATTCTCAGCCCCTGGTTCTTCTTATTAGATTTGTTTGATGTCCTCGGGACTCCCCCGTCCACATTCACCTTCTTCTCTCCATCTGAGGAAGAAGGAGGCGCACTATCACTACTACTGTCACTGCTATTAGTATTAGTACTGCTGATAGTATTGCACAGGGAGAGATGTCTCTGCAAGGCCTCCACTGGCATTCTTTCCACGAAGTGTCGACAGATGAGACGGAACACCAACAGCACACTCGCAAGTATGGGCGCTTCTCTACTCAGATCTAAACGCACGTCAATTACCTCACAAGAAACAAATCAAACCCAAATTCCAAAACACGGCTGATAAATGAAGTCAAATACAGACGCGAAGCTTGACTTCGCGTACACAAACAAAAAACAAGACAAGAGGGTTTAGACATTAGAAAATTAGAGACGGTTGGCGAAATACAACTCGCATTTAAAATGGAAAACATTAATTCTTTTAGAACACATATAAATTAAAGGGGCGTGAAATACAGACACACAATTAACGCTTGTCGAGCACACTAAAATCACGAAGAAAAAGATGCGAAAGAGATCAACTACTTTTTAGTTTGTCGGGAAATAAATGAAGCATTGCTTGAGAAGTCACGGACGACAGAAGACTATACAAAATGTCACGGCTAGAGCTCTCTCTACCAGTGATGTTAGGGGTTATCCGAACAACCGACTAGCGAGGATTATTAGTGGCACACCGGCAAGTTCCGATGCAAGCACCAAACGTATGGAAACAACACTGACAAAAAAGCGTCAATATTATATGATTAAATTCACCGCTTTTCGTGAAAATACCATCTGCATCTCGAGAGGATGGCCCGCCTGAGACCAGAAATGAGAGAGGAGGGCTGATTTCGCACAGGTGGGTGAAGCATCACCAGACATATGTGATAACACAAACCAGATAACTTAAGCACGAAATAAAATATACTGACCACCACACAAGGAACACTGTTAGATGCCGAAGATCAACTAATTCAACGATTGGTCATCGCTTAGCTATGGAATATTCAATTAACCGAACAGGACAAAAGGAAGTTTTGTTACGGACTCCGGGTCAACAGTTTCAGTTAGCTAAAACATATTACCCCTTTTGGGCGAATAAGCTCAGTCTCCATAATCTCGCTAAAGCATTAGCAACTCATAAAGAGAATACTGTCCTGTCCACTTTCGTGAAATGCAACATATTGAGAAAAGAAAAACACGCCAAATATTGATCCCGAATTTTGTTAATTTCATCAAAAAAATAGTCAATAAACATTTTGAACTTATAAATTTCAAACCCCACCTCTAAAATATTTTTTTAATTGAACAATTATCACTTCCAGCAACAACATAAAGCGACAAAGCCGATATCACATTAGCCGATACCATTCAAGCGAAAAATAAAAAAGGAACATATGCGTAGTCAAAGTACTTCCAGTCAGAAAACTCTAGGACCAAGGAAATCCAATTATGGTCACAGCCTCAGTGTCAGCTGTCTGCTTCTGTACTCTTCGCGCGTGCGTTTAGTCTCGGCTTGCGCCTGGCGATATAGAGAGATTCTAACGTAAAAATTTCACCAGAGTCAGAGTTGATAACTTTCGCTCTTAAGTCCTCTGCGTGCCCAATGCATTCTCTAAATTGATTACAGACTGGGCATTCCGGTCTCGAAAGCTCTTCATGTCTTGACGTCAAATGCCAACTGGTTTTGCAAAAATTGTTGAACCCGCATCCATGACAAAGCACTTCATAGACGAATCGGCTTTAGAGTTAGCCCGGAATTGGCGTTTTGAGAAACGGTAAGGCTGTTTATTTTCTGGCGGTTTTCGGGACAATACTGCGGATACTTGTTGCAAGTTTATGGGAGCTATGTCCTGTACTACAAGACCAAGTTTGTGTTCCTAATTATCTTTTTTAGATTTACCGTTTTCCTGAGTGTCACCGTGCCGCTCGTTGATGACTTCATTAGCAACTGGATCATAGAAATTAGGTGGGTACTACTTGTTCTCCCAGGCCAGTTTCCCCTTCTCCAATGCAACTGGAAAACTGCTCAATTCCGATATACTGTTCAATCTGTCAACAGTATCCTGTCCAATACTTGTCTTTTATTGTGTGGGGGCGCATGCAACAAAAGACCATAATCAGTTGGCTTCTGTTACCGCGATTTCTTGATGGTACCTTCTGATGTTCTTGTTACCATTATACCTAGAAACGGAATAGCATTATGTATCGAAGAATTCAAAAGCTGGATGGAGGCTGTTCGCTTGATGAATTATCAATCTTTTCAGAACGGGCTGTACGGATCATGTCGTCTACATATTGATCGAAAACCATAGCTTCAGGAATATGACACTGAGGGGAGCTAACGGATGATCTGCAACCACAGAACAAGTGTCCTGGAACTCGCTAGTACATCTTGTCTTTGCTTAAAGAGAAGTACAGTTCCGACTAAACCTATGACTGCATACAGCATTTTGAGGAGCAGATTGAGGAACAACTTCCAGTTGCACACACCAGCCTCATACGCTGCATAAAATAAGAATTCTTATGGGCGGTTTGTCTTCCAGGTAAAACACTTTGTACTTCAACACTGCTACCTTTGTGTATAAACTCTTCACATCCATTAAGATCACTTCCTAGTCTTAGTCAAGTTTGGCTTCGCACCAAAGCTTATTCATTTCAGCAGTCAAAGATTCCATATTGCACCCCTCGACGTCTGCAAACTCGTGTTCAAAGGAGCATAACAACTACTATGCAAATATAAAACTGTCCTCAACGGTGTCTGAAGCCTATGAACCGTCGTCAAACCAGACAAACGTGTAAAAGCTTACAAGACCCGGGGCGAATTCAGCAGAAACAATAATTCCTTGCTAAACTGTTTCTCGACCCTTATTGCAAAGGCCTTCTCTTTTGTTGGCACACGTGCCTTTTCAAATTGTCCAGCCTTGAGGATATCACGCAGTCTGGTGTTATAGTCAACCTCACCCATCAAGCAATTCCCAGAGCCTGTCAAATAGAACTGCTTTCAATATGTTAGATTTCAATAACTGAATACTTTTGCAGGTCTTTCAATTGTCCCTGAGTTACCCCGATGAGTCGAAATTGGCGAGAAAGTGATTTTGGTTAAATTTGTCGCGAAGCGGGCGATTTGTTTCCATGGACAAAAGACTGCTCCCTACTGGTCGTACTACACTACCTTGTTTCTCACAGTTTTTAAAGCTTCATCGAGTGTCTGCTTCTTATCTCGTTAATCACAATACACATTGATTGAAGAAACACTCTGGTTACCGGAGCGGAGCGACTGTGACAATCAATGGAAAAGCAAAACGCGCTTTCTATATGTTATCTCAATTCAGTGCGAGTTGCTTTGGTCAATTGATCGCTTCTATCAATTCCCTGCAAAGAAGCCTCCTCTGATAGTTTTGAACAAGTGTACGTTCAAAGAAAGCGGCTGCTTCAGGTCTTCTAAACTTCAAAAAATTGGTATCAATTCATTGGCCAAGCATGCTCCCAGGAACTTCTGCCGTTGCAAAGTGAAAGGGACCATCCTCAGTGACTTCTGATATTTCAAGCAAAAAAACTCAATGCTCAAACTTGCATTATATCTTCTTGAACATAGCCAACAGAGAGTTGGAAAAGATTCAATGAACGCAAGTATACAGAAAAAACACTGAGTTGTTTTTAATTGAAAAAAAACTCAACTTTCGAACTTCGATTAAAAATTATAAAGCCTTAAAATTTGTAAAAACAATCTAGGTTTGACACTTTTTGATTAAAATCAGCAAATTTGAGAAAACTGGATCAAAAGTTTAAACTTTTAATTCAATGGGAAATCTGATATTTAAACTCCAATTTAAAAAATTACAGTTTTGCTATTCAAAATTGAAGTTTGTCTTCGTTTTAACGAAGGAAATGAAATGAACTTCAAAAAAATCAAAAGTCAAACCGCAAAAAATTAAATTTGAACAAGTTTTAAAACTTTTCCTAAAAAAAGCACTAAAAAAATATCACCGCGACCTAAATAAGAGTCTGAACTAAATTCATCGACTCTTAAAGTGTGCCCACATCAATAACACTGCTGACCAACAGCTGGTATTCTCTTATCCATATTTAAAAAACAAGATATGCTACCTTGTGTACCGTAGAAGTACTTTCTGTAAAATAGCCAACATCAGCACTGAAAAAGAAATTAATGTTTAAATGGCACAAGAAAAACAACTTATAACCAGAAAGAACTTCCAGCCATAAAACTCTGGGACAAAGGCAAAGTAATTTGAATCAAAAGAAATTTCCATGCATAGGAAATTAAGCTCACAAACCCGGACCAATAATTTTCCGCTTCCCAGTAAACAACTCTTTTCAAATTTTCCCAGAATAAAAATCATATCAAGGTCTATCGACAAAAAAACAAGGTCCCGACAAAAATAATACCCCAGACCTAAGAAGCCCAAGGCACGCGCTTTACCACTAGACTAAAAAAGTTCGTAGGTTTTGAGGTTCAACAATAAAGCAAGCTCAGTTTCCTACATATTTGTAAGAAAAACAATATAAAGGTAAGAACTAATTCCAAATAACAACGTACCTACTCTCGCAGTGAAAATAATAGAAGCTGTATAATAGAAAAAGTATACATACTATTTTGTCTACATATTTTTTAACGTCCTTTATTAAGAAGCAGCTAGCATTTTGGGCTATCTTGCACTGAGAGATGTTTGGGCCAATCGTCTTCCAAATCTGATGTATGCATTAGGCCGATCGGAAAGAAAAGTGAAAAGATTGGAATGATGTGCCAGTCGGCCATTTGCGAAAAAATGTCGTTATTCCAATCACAATTCTTATGCGAACAATTTGAAGATAACTAAATTGGTCTAAACTAGTCGAACGTTGACAAACAGATCTGGAAAACAACCTGAACACCGCGGGCAACTAAGAACATATCCCATGGACAATTGGAAAAAAGACATTGACCGCAAGAAAACAGAAATACTGGATTAACTTCTAAATCTTAAGAAAAAATAGATAACCTTACAAGCTCTTCGAGTTTTTAGAACAATTTGTTTGACACTTTTTGGTTACAACGACCCAATTTGGGAACACCGGATCAATAGTTAAAATTTTTAATTCACTGGGAAATCTGATATTTAAACTCTCCGAGAAGTGGATCAAGCTTTCGTGACATTTTCACTTTTGCCTTTCGATAGTGATGTTTGACTTCCTTTTAAAAAAGAACTGAATTCAAAAAACAATATAAAATCAAACCGCGAAACAAAATTACAGCTCGATTACCTCCACGTGGATTTTCAATTAATTTAATGGTTACAAAACTACTATTAGACGAGTGAATAATGTAAATAAGTTCATAAGAATTCCTATTTTGAAAAGCATGGCGTCAGACAAATCGCGGACCAGGGTATTCGAATGAGGTACAACCAGATACAGTCACACGCGTGAACAGCTCCGCCATGAGACCTAACCGTCTAACAAAAGCCAAATTGAGAGCGTTTAATTAGGCTAACACAGTCAGAGCTAATCAAACCTCTGTAATATTGAATTGCTTGGCATAGAAGGAACGTTAAAAGCAGCAAGCTCATTTAAAAAGTATCAGAGTAGCAAATCTAATAGATCTGACCAAACGGGTTTGCAAGCTCTTTATATATATCCATTAATGATAGTGGAATCATGAATTTCGGGGGTCCCATAGCCCTTTGATGATAGAATTTGAAACCTTTCCTAACTATCCAATATTTGACTTAATTTTCTAGCCTTTCAAACAACAAAACGGGTTGAAACGGGTTCATTTAAACAAAGAATCTCATTAAAATACACACTTGAGATCGATGTCTGTTTGATTTCGTCGCCTTTTTCCATACAGAGTTTAACCAGTGTGTACAGATTGGTCGAGGAGCAGTTTTTAAATCAAGAATTTCGGGGGTCCCATAGGCCTTTGATGATAGAATTTAAAAACTTTCCTATCTATCCCATATTTGACTTAATTTTCTAGCCTTTCAAACAACAAAACGGGTTCATTTAAGCAAAGAATCTGATTAAAATACTCACTTGAGATCGATGTCTGTTTGATTTCGTCGCCTTTTTCCATACAGAGTTTAACCAAGGTGTACAAGTTGGTCGAGGAGCAGTTTTTGACGATGAACTGTTTGAATAGCGGAGCTAAAAGTCTATCAATTTCTTCTTCTTGATTCCGGGAGAGAAACACATCAAAAATTTGCTTTGACATTTCTATAAAATCATCCCAAAGACTTTCCAAGTTATTAATTGAGTCAATGCTACTCAGCTTCGCAACAACATTCTCAAGATTCTGAGTATCCATCCGGATATTTAGAGCTTCATACAGCTTTCTTAAATAAAAAAAATTACGTTTTAATAAGCAGTCAAAGCTGATTGCGATCAATTTCACCAATTTCGAACGCTACCAGGACTTGAACATCTCCGCAACTGAAAGAGAAAGTATGCTCCCAGGAACTTCTGCCGTTGCAAAGTGAAAGGGACCATCCTCAGTGACTTCTGATATTTCAAGCAAAAAAACTCAATGCTCAAACTTGCATTATATCTTCTTGAACATAGCCAACAGAGAGTTGGAAAAGATTCAATGAACGCAAGTATACAGAAAAAACACTGAGTTGTTTTTAATTGAAAAAAAACTCAACTTTCGAACTTCGATTAAAAATTATAAAGCCTTAAAATTTGTAAAAACAATCTAGGTTTGACACTTTTTGATTAAAATCAGCAAATTTGAGAAAACTGGATCAAAAGTTTAAACTTTTAATTCAATGGGAAATCTGATATTTAAACTCCAATTTAAAAAATTACAGTTTTGCTATTCAAAATTGAAGTTTGTCTTCGTTTTAACGAAGGAAATGAAATGAACTTCAAAAAAATCAAAAGTCAAACCGCAAAAAATTAAATTTGAACAAGTTTTAAAACTTTTCCTAAAAAAAGCACTAAAAAAATATCACCGCGACCTAAATAAGAGTCTGAACTAAATTCATCGACTCTTAAAGTGTGCCCACATCAATAACACTGCTGACCAACAGCTGGTATTCTCTTATCCATATTTAAAAAACAAGATATGCTACCTTGTGTACCGTAGAAGTACTTTCTGTAAAATAGCCAACATCAGCACTGAAAAAGAAATTAATGTTTAAATGGCACAAGAAAAACAACTTATAACCAGAAAGAACTTCCAGCCATAAAACTCTGGGACAAAGGCAAAGTAATTTGAATCAAAAGAAATTTCCATGCATAGGAAATTAAGCTCACAAACCCGGACCAATAATTTTCCGCTTCCCAGTAAACAACTCTTTTCAAATTTTCCCAGAATAAAAATCATATCAAGGTCTATCGACAAAAAAACAAGGTCCCGACAAAAATAATACCCCAGACCTAAGAAGCCCAAGGCACGCGCTTTACCACTAGACTAAAAAAGTTCGTAGGTTTTGAGGTTCAACAATAAAGCAAGCTCAGTTTCCTACATATTTGTAAGAAAAACAATATAAAGGTAAGAACTAATTCCAAATAACAACGTACCTACTCTCGCAGTGAAAATAATAGAAGCTGTATAATAGAAAAAGTATACATACTATTTTGTCTACATATTTTTTAACGTCCTTTATTAAGAAGCAGCTAGCATTTTGGGCTATCTTGCACTGAGAGATGTTTGGGCCAATCGTCTTCCAAATCTGATGTATGCATTAGGCCGATCGGAAAGAAAAGTGAAAAGATTGGAATGATGTGCCAGTCGGCCATTTGCGAAAAAATGTCGTTATTCCAATCACAATTCTTATGCGAACAATTTGAAGATAACTAAATTGGTCTAAACTAGTCGAACGTTGACAAACAGATCTGGAAAACAACCTGAACACCGCGGGCAACTAAGAACATATCCCATGGACAATTGGAAAAAAGACATTGACCGCAAGAAAACAGAAATACTGGATTAACTTCTAAATCTTAAGAAAAAATAGATAACCTTACAAGCTCTTCGAGTTTTTAGAACAATTTGTTTGACACTTTTTGGTTACAACGACCCAATTTGGGAACACCGGATCAATAGTTAAAATTTTTAATTCACTGGGAAATCTGATATTTAAACTCTCCGAGAAGTGGATCAAGCTTTCGTGACATTTTCACTTTTGCCTTTCGATAGTGATGTTTGACTTCCTTTTAAAAAAGAACTGAATTCAAAAAACAATATAAAATCAAACCGCGAAACAAAATTACAGCTCGATTACCTCCACGTGGATTTTCAATTAATTTAATGGTTACAAAACTACTATTAGACGAGTGAATAATGTAAATAAGTTCATAAGAATTCCTATTTTGAAAAGCATGGCGTCAGACAAATCGCGGACCAGGGTATTCGAATGAGGTACAACCAGATACAGTCACACGCGTGAACAGCTCCGCCATGAGACCTAACCGTCTAACAAAAGCCAAATTGAGAGCGTTTAATTAGGCTAACACAGTCAGAGCTAATCAAACCTCTGTAATATTGAATTGCTTGGCATAGAAGGAACGTTAAAAGCAGCAAGCTCATTTAAAAAGTATCAGAGTAGCAAATCTAATAGATCTGACCAAACGGGTTTGCAAGCTCTTTATATATATCCATTAATGATAGTGGAATCATGAATTTCGGGGGTCCCATAGCCCTTTGATGATAGAATTTGAAACCTTTCCTAACTATCCAATATTTGACTTAATTTTCTAGCCTTTCAAACAACAAAACGGGTTGAAACGGGTTCATTTAAACAAAGAATCTCATTAAAATACACACTTGAGATCGATGTCTGTTTGATTTCGTCGCCTTTTTCCATACAGAGTTTAACCAGTGTGTACAGATTGGTCGAGGAGCAGTTTTTAAATCAAGAATTTCGGGGGTCCCATAGGCCTTTGATGATAGAATTTAAAAACTTTCCTATCTATCCCATATTTGACTTAATTTTCTAGCCTTTCAAACAACAAAACGGGTTCATTTAAGCAAAGAATCTGTTTAAAATACTCACTTGAGATCGATGTCTGTTTGATTTCGTCGCCTTTTTCCATACAGAGTTTAACCAAGGTGTACAAGTTGGTCGAGGAGCAGTTTTTGACGATGAACTGTTTGAATAGCGGAGCTAAAAGTCTATCAATTTCTTCTTCTTGATTCCGGGAGAGAAACACATCAAAAATTTGCTTTGACATTTCTATAAAATCATCCCAAAGACTTTCCAAGTTATTAATTGAGTCAATGCTACTCAGCTTCGCAACAACATTCTCAAGATTCTGAGTATCCATCCGGATATTTAGAGCTTGATACAGCTTTCTTAAATAAAAAAAATTACGTTTTAATAAGCAGTCAAAGCTGATTGCGATCAATTTCACCAATTTCGAACGCTACCAGGACTTGAACATCTCCGCAACTGAAAGAGAAAGTCAGAAAATCCGAAGAGCAGATTTCATAATTGCGAAAAAGTGGACCAAAAATCAGATCTAGAGTCACATTGCTGGTAACATTTGACCAGAAAGGCCTAATAAGCTGTTCATCAATGTAACATGCACCCAGAAATAACTAATCCTCCGACCCCCGGAAATTTCGGTCTTAACTTGGTTAAAAAACTAAATTGTACCAGGTGGAGGGTTCGCAACTACCGCCTGGTACAATACAGGACAATAAGGACTTTTACTCGGGCAGAGGAGGGTTCGTCGCTGAAACTTTTGCTGATCGCGATGCTCTATTGCTGTAACATTCGTCTACTGTAGTCACACATGAGGCTTAAGAAAAATAGGCTCTATAACCATTGGCTCAAGAGTCAGGGACACTATCTCTTGTGTTTTTCTACCTCAAATCAGTCGGAGCCAATTCGGTTCGCTTGTGACATGAGACTACGACCCGTTACAGCTTAAAGGCTACTACCAAAATATCCCCCCACTCTAGAAATAAGAACGTCCCCATACTTAGGTCTCTAGATACCCAAAATACATGAACGCCGTTAAAAACCGGGTCAGAACAATCCGTTGAGTTACTTTTTATCAGACAGTGGAACTTTGATCCATTTCAGATGGATCAACCTAAAACTCGCCTTACCTCAACATAACAATCATAAAACACACTCTAGAAATTTAAATTGAGTACTCACATCGTAGCACGCTCAAGAACTGGGAGTAATTAAGTCGGTAATCAACTCGAGAATTAAATAATGTAACTAAATGAGTTTAATGTTTATCAGTTTCAATAACAGGACCAAGTTTGAACTCTAGAGTATAGTTTCTCGTGAACCATTGGGACACTCAAGCTGTCCACCTTTCCATCGAAGGTTCACTCTGGTCCAGTTCGAATAACAATCCAGTCCAGTGATAATAGTCCAGTTCTCGGGAATACGCTTCTTTCTGTTTCAGATAGCACAGCTCTACTCTAGTTTTATTGTGACGGAAATTGCGAATAGCAATTTCCTACTGTTTTATCTGGCTACTTTCCCGCGATTGATTTTCGATCGTTCTCCTTTCTCTTTTTCGGTTTTCAGTTATCGCGAGAAAATCGTGCATGACAGGCTCCATTCGAATTTTTGAAAAATCAAATTTCACTCCAAAATTAAGCGTTCTTGTTTTTCTCAAGGTCAAACTTCCAAATATGACCGACTGGCACATACTCCCCGGACTCAAGATCGATGTCCTCATCGCGTGCTGTCGTCTGCCAGTGAGTCCCAGAAAACCGAGTGTTGCTCAAGGTAGAGTGCCAGTTGTCATTTACAGAAGTTTGCAGCAGACTTCAGCTTATCTACACCCCAAAATTCACGTCCATGTAAAATTTTCACACTATCGCTAAACAGCAATCAAAATCTGCACACACCTGCACCCTTGAATTCTCGCTTTTCAAGCCAATTATTTAAAATTTCTTTTGTCCTATTCAATCAGGAAATTGTCATGCAGCATTTTGATTTATATAGTAAATATAACATTGTAACATTCGCCCGGAAGATACATATCGACGGATAACAAAACTAAGTCTTAGGACGACTGGCTAGCGTCTAAACAGAGCTTTGCATGTTTTTCACCGTCTCTACCAAGCCAGTACTTTTCGGTGGTCTTTCTTACATCGGGTCGACAAAAACGTTACTGTTCTCCGGCTTCGACCAGAACGCTCAAATTAACTGAATTACATGCAAAAATAGTGAGCTCATGGCTGGGTCTCAGTATCCCCAGACCACGAGGTCACTCCTAAAAACAGGGCTACTATTTATTATATTACTATTGTTTTTGTTCAGTAGATAAAAATCATCATCTCCATCGAAGATGGATCAACCCTTTCCCCCTTAGCACCTCATCCTTGTCAAAACTAATCCAAATATCAATTAAATTCAAGTCAGGACATGACAGGATGCTAAAAGTTCATATGAGTCAATAAAAGTTTTCCGTCCCGAGACCCTTCCGGATTCTTGAATCCGCTGAATCAAGCCCGTTGATCTTGATTTCTTCCTAATCCGGAAGGCTGGTTTCTTACCCTTCACCGTTGTTTGCAACGGCCTTGCAACTATTGTAGCAGCACAATAGTTGCAACTCGGAACGTTCTCTGTAATTCGTTGTCGTCTTCTTCAATTTCGATTTCCTCAATTTCGATAAAGTTGTTCTCGTCAGCGCAACTAATGTTGTTGTTGTGTTTCTTCTCTCGTTTTTTGTTAAAATGGCCGTTTCAGCATTTCTCAGAAATGTGACGTCATCATTCGAATTTTTGAAATTTTAAAATACCAGAATATTCCAGCCCTCACTGTTTGGCTAAACGTTCCAATAACGCCCTTAGTTCTTAAAAACCACCAATCCGGAAGGCTTACTGCTAAAATTCCGAATTCTGCAGAGATTGCATTTTGGCCATTCTGGTCGAATGTCACATACTCCCCGGACAGTCCGGTCAATGTCCTCATTGAATCGCGCAATGTTCGTAAAATGGTTACAGTGTCATCGAACAGAATTTACAAAATGCACGAAATTACTTTTATCCACGTCACATCGACTCACTGCAGAATATAAATGGCATCATACTACATCACTATAGCCTCCAAATTCTTTCATTAATCTGCACATTAAGGATATGACTTAAGATAAAACATATTTTCTGACTTCCATTGTCAATGTCCCGATTAAAACTTCTTCTCTTATATTTAAAAGGTGTTGGCTTGCAGGACAGTCCTGCCAACCAACAAGCTAAAATTATCCTACTACGCTACTTCCCTTCGGAAATCTTGCTTGTTTATTGTCCTGAATATTAAAACTAAGAAACTTTGTGGTTAGAAAGAACAATGCAACAACCTCCCTCTTCAAGAGATTACTCAAGCCTTCCACGTCACCACAAAGTGATCAATCTTCCTAAGTGATTAAAAACAATCATGCAGGCTGGAATATTTAAATATACTCTTCCCTTAAGCCTTTCTAAATAAATAATAAGTGTCTCTAAAGCCACTTCTGCTAAAATCAAAATGCAAATTTATAAATGCAACAATTTCAAAACTCAACTAAATGTTTCAGTTTTCAATTGCAACTTGGTTGCTTGGTTTCTCACTTGAGTTTTTCACACACACAAAACAATTCTGAGTTTTGACTTTTCTTCATCATCCCTTTGTTCTCTTCTTTTTTCGTCGTTTAGAAGTTCTAAAACTTCTAAATTCTTCTAATTTTCTTTCTTGCTGCCTCTTGTTTTCTCGACCATTCGTCAATGCTCCATTTCCTCCTCCTGTGACACTGACTCCGCACTTTCGGTTTCCGTGTCTTGTAGCACATCATTGGCTATCCTGACGCTGTTGGAAGCCGTCCTCCAACACTTCTGCTCTTCTACCCTCTGTTTACAGCAAGGTAGGGGATCCACGTTGGATTCTCTGTTTCTGCAGAAACTGTTGTGGAGACACAACGTCACGTTTCTCTCCAAATCTTCTTTCAGCATCTCTGCCTTCTCATTTCCACTACGCTCACTCGTCCTGGAAATTCTTTTCACGGCGGTGGTCACTGCGTTCCGATGAGTCACGAGAGCTCGCTTGAAAGCTCCTGCCCCAATGTCCAGCTGATATTCACTGTACACCCTGCCGTGCTTCGACATATGCTTTTTCGCATACTCGTACAACCATGTAGTCATGTTACCTCTGAACCATGGCCTCAATCGTTTTCTCGCCCATATCTTCTTCACTTCCATCGGAATGTTTAGAACTTTGCACATTGTCTCAAAAAGATCTAAATCTTTTAGACAATCTAATTTCCGCAATTGTTCTCTCGTCGGCGCCTCCTGTCTATTATTTTCTCTCACATGAGCTTCCAGCCATCGTATCGCCATCATAACTCCCACTATCACTATTGTTACGGGCTGTGATGAATCTGTTAAACCCATGGAGAGCAGCTCTCCAGAGTCCCAGATCAACATCAGATTACTACGCTTGGGATACCACCAGGTCTGCAGCAAGCAGTGGCAAGGAAACTCGTCATGCGTCAACATGATGCTCCTCCAATTACGTTTTCCCGAAGCTTCCAGCAATGGTTCCACTTCCATCATCACTCGGTGGATTTCATCATTCTCATCTACTGCATTGTAATCTGTGACAGTTGATCCTCTCTGTTTCTGTTTCTCAAAGTCACTGAAGTTCCCGCTCACATATCCCATGAACTTCTTTCCTAGTATTGACTCCAACTCTTCTTTGGTTCTCTCCGGAATTGCTGAGAACATCTTACATAGTAACTCGTAAGACTTTTCAGACATTCTCGCCAATCTCACACACTTCGGCACTGAGAAGGCTTGATCCACGATCGTTCTTGTACTTTTTACGTCCACAGCCACGAAATGCACAGGATATCTGCTCTTGCACATTGGAGCCAACGTTGAACCCACCAAATATCGTGCTCCTGATGGTCTACAGTAAGTTTCGCTGTGTCTGATGTTCATCTCCGTTTCGATTGCTTCCCTCCATTTTCCTAGATATTTCTGCTCAGTCTGCAGAACTCCTGGGAATACTTCTACGCTGATGGCTGTGACCATCTCATGTCTCTGTTCTAGATTCAATAGTGACTCTAAAGAACCAAACATGGTGTAGAATCCTAGTGCAGTCACTAGATTCACATCGGTTCCTCCATGGCAATCTGCTATCAGTTCCGTTTCTGTTCTTGCTTTCATCACCACATTTCCAAACAATACTGTCAATTGCTTGTGCTGTTTCTCCAGGGTTTTCACACAGTCTAGACCTCCACAAACATGACCCTCCAATCCACAGACTTCCGCCAGACAGCTACCAGGTTTGACCCAGTCTTCCGGTCCCCAGCCAGGCAACTCTACTTTATCTTCTCCGTTGCTCTTAGAGGCTGTTATCATCACATTATATATGATGTTGAGGTCACGCAGGTTACAGTCTGCATTCAGTTCCCTCTGTACGTCTTGTGTCGCCCGTAATATTGAGTCAGCGTTGGGACTAGGACACCATGATGGTCTCATCAATTCCCACACTGCCATCAAGCTCGTTCTCAGTAATTCATCTGAGAATCCCAACCCAAACTCCACTCTCTTGTCGGATTTTGGTACTGAAGGTGCAGTCACCTCTTCTTCCAAGACCAGTCCCAATTTGGCCTGTGAATTGTTGACGCTTTTAATTGTTACAATTCTGGACGTCCAGAATCTTAGTAACACCGCCTGCTCATAATCAAAGAAGCAATCACGTATGTCTTCACTCAGGAAAGGATTGTACGCTATCCCTAAGATCCCAGATACATAGCTATATGACTTCTTCTTGATCGGTCCACAGCATTCACTGGATTTCGGCAATGCTCCCATAGATTCTTTAGTGAGTCTCAACTCCTTGTTTGAGAATCTCCTGATCTCGTCTATCTTTTTCATGGGTTCCAATTCTTCAGGTTCTTTCATGTTCACCCTCATCGGTTTACTTTGCTGCATCTCCAGCATTGCTAGTAAGAACAAGGCTTTCGTTCGCTCATCGCCTTCCCTCAACATTTTAACACAAGTGTTTAATGCAGGTACTGAAATCTGCTCTATCAGGAATCGAATGAAACAGAGAGCGTCTCTCCGCTTCGCACACGCTACTGCTGCTCCCTCCTGGACTATCAGATCCCTCAGATTCGTCATAAGGAAAACCTTTTCTTCTTTTGATCTCTTTCTTTCTTCTGAATCATATTCTTCGCGAGTCAGTCCCATCATACACCAGGCGAACCTGAGTTGTAACTCTGTCCTTACGTAAGGTACTGCCACGAGAGCATGTATTCTTGGCGTAGTCCTCATTTCTTCCTCGAAATACCTCAACACTACTGCTTTCCATGGAAGGCTCACTAACTGCTCGATCGTTTCCGCCTCTACGTCAGACGACGCCAAAGTTTCATACGCCTTCTGCTTGAGGGTGGTGCCTTGCAACATCATTTCCAGATAACCCTCCATGGCTTTTTTGTCTTCCAGGGCCATTACATACCCTCTAGCCGAGTTTCGGTATTCCAACATCTCCATGTATCCACCAGTGGGTTCATCTATCGACACTGTCTCCGACACGGTTAGTCGGTTGTATTCCACTGGTGTTAGTTGTCCTGCAACACTTCCCTTTCCATGATTCATGGGAGATGGCTTGAAGTCCCTCATTTTGCTCTCTCCACATTGGCTGAGTATTTCCATTTCTAACGTTGCTCCAGTCAGAGTGCGGTCACTCCTTTTGGATTTATAACCGGTTGACTTTATCCCCGCCATGAGAATGGGTGGCACCATCGCTATATCGGTTAATATTCCATCTGTGCCAGACAATTGATAATCACCTTGCCCCAAATCCATGACTTCTTCGACTCGCTTCCTTTTCGATGAGTTACCAGCTTTCATCGATATTTCTGAATCCACTTTTGTCTTTCCAATTCTCCTCGGCATCACTCTGCTGCCTAACTTCATTTTCATCGCATTGATTTTATCAATCACCATTTTCGATCGCATCGTTCCTCTCCTGGTCCTTGACAGGTACATCACCTCTCCATCGTCCTGCGGTGTCATCTTGATGGGAGAATTCGCTTCACTCTCATCAGTAGCTGAGTCGATCAATAACTCACTCAGTCTTCCTTCACATTCATCAAGCTTGTCAAGTACTTCTCTCATCAAGGGTTGATTGAGACCTGTTTTGAGAATGGACTGGGTCCCATAGCTCTGAATCACAGTCCAGACTTCTTCCATGAACGCCACACTGTCCAGCTTACATCCCGTCCTACTCTCGTGGTCTCGGTGATGTACTTCCCATTCTTCTTCGGGCAGCGTTCCCAAGAAAGGTACTCTGGCTGAGGCCTCTATTCTTCTCCTCCGAGGTGATTCCATGAGGATTCTCTGGTCGTTATTTCTTGAATTGCCAGGAGAGCTGCTCTCCGGCAAATTCCGTTTCATTTCCTCAAAGGCTGACGGAGGCTCCAGTGTCGAGATGCCTTCATCCGCTGGCTCAGTCGTTTCCAACGTGTCTGCATTATTCTCAAGATCACTGAAGATATTGAAATCCAGGCTGGATGTTCCTCCTGTCGATGCCCTGTCGTCTTCCCCACCAGCTTGATCTTGTTGCATGGGTTCTTCCGTCTGACGGCTTCCACCCTGTCCGTCATCTCCTTCTGACTTATCCTTGTTCGAGCTCGATGGTCCTTGTTCGTCATTGTCAGCTTCTTCCTGGAATCTCGGTATGAGCAATGTACCGGCTGATTTATCTTCCTCTTCTCCATAGACCACTTTGATTTCTTCGCAACCGAAGGGTGCTAGGAAGGTTCTCGTCTGCAATATTCCTCCCACTTTCATCTCCTTTTTCACACTGGTCAGGATTAATGAGGCTTCAGGCAATTCTGTCCTGCCTCTCATTCTCATCGGAGTTAAGCCTAGCTCCTTCCATTCCTCATCAAATCTTCCAGGTTGAAGTTGTCCATTCTATTCTTTTCAAGTTTGATTTGATTCGATTCTTTGACTCAAGTGAGTAATTTAAATGATCAATCAGGATCTAGAAAAGAAATCACGAATGTCACACTTGTCAGTTTCACCTTAACATATATCGTTAAAATTTGCTTAAAACAGTTCAGATAAAAAGATATTTATCCTAAAATTTGTTAAAATCAATTGGTTTCTAAATTTTTGGAATTCGACCTAAGATTGGACAGTCCAAACTTTGGATCTATTCCCAAGATCGTCATTCAGTTGTTCATGGTCACTAACCCCTACTTACCCATGATCTTAATAACCTAACACATAACATAACATAACACACATATCACATGTTACACACAACTTAATCTTTGGCCTAACACTCTTTCACACTTCACTCAGCCTATACTTAAGTAATAGTTCTTATGTAGATATACTTGTATGTTTGTATCAGAGAATATCACGTGTACAAGCGCGTACAATTCCCGAGGATGCAGTCTTCCTCTGTTTGGATCGTACACTGGAAGCGAGAGCTCCTTCACGTCCATTTCCACAAGGAAGTCCCTCAGCCTGGTCAAAGACAAGACTAGGTTTTCTGGGTCCACGTGCTGCTTCTCCGTCGCCCTCGTTACCAAGAAGCATAAGTACTTTCCCGGTATCTGCGACACCGCCGAAGGTAAGGCTGCTACGCTCCCTATCCCTGGTCTTTGCTTCCAAAGGAATTCCACGTTTTTGTATTCTCTCTTAAAATCTGCCGCTAACGCTGTCCTAAAACTCATGTCTGCGGTGATTGCTATCGCACATGTTCTGTTTGTGAGTATGAAATCACTGTCTGTTAGTATTATGTTACTTGAATATTCATTTGGTAAGTTAAAATATGACTCAACTACCCTGCCTATGTCAGGTTTCTTAGGTTCTTTGCCTGTTTCTGCTTCTAACTCTCCTGTTTCTCTTGCTATTCTCAATTTTTTTGTTATCAGGTTTTCAGTGTGGGTAAGTCCTACCCCCACTCCCCGGACAAAAATATCCATCGGCGTCCCCGTCGATCGCATACCGGATATCACGTCAAGGTTAGAAGCTGGAATGAGAAGTTGTCCTTCCTGGGCAGCCCAGGAAGGATCATCTCGTTCGGTCTTATTGTATTTCGCGCTTTCACGATCTACGTCTTGAATCGTAACGCTGGTCTTTTTAGGGTCTGATGTCATCTCATTCAGCCACTCTAAGACACGCAGGTTCGTCAGGTCTTGTTCATTTGACTGCTGTTGCTCATCGTCGAACTCCACCTCGGGTTTCGACCAGTCGTCAACCCATTCATCGTTGTGATCATCGACTATGTCAATGTCTTGTGACACGGTTATTTCCTCTAAACCCACTACTTCCTCCACTATTTTCTTTAGATCTATCCTATCCACTACAAAGTCGTCACCGTAAGGATTGTATTTCTTTCTTGGTCTCGTCCCGTCTTTCTGACGAGTCTGCATCGTGAACGGAAGATCTGGTTCCATGTTCTTTGGAACCTCTGTCTGTTCGGAATCCTGCCAATCTTCCTCTGCGTAGGGCAAGGTTTCATCGTCCGCTTTGATCTGTTCGTTTGGATCCAGGTCCAATGGTGTATCCGTGCCTTCCTCTACGACTTCGTTTCCATCGTTCTTCTCCCTGGTGCCTTTTTCATTGACCTCACAAGCAGGGTCAATCATTAGATAATCCCCTTCTTCCATGTCTGCAGGTATACACCAGTCTTCTGTCGATGGATTGTGTGGCTTGATGTTCTCGTAGTGGGCGGCTCGGCCAGTACTCAGTCTATAAAAGCGTCCCTCCTGGTGCACCTCCGTAATCATGAAGGGTCCCCTCCATTTCTTTAGAAGTTTCTTTGTCCCTTTCGGTGGTATAACGTTCTGAAATACCCATACATAGTCTCCCACCGAGTAAGCTTTTGCGCCAGCTGCTTTCTTGTCGAATCTTTTCCTTTGCCTTGCCTGTGCTTGCTGAGTATTTCGTCTGCACAGATCGTTCAACTCCTGTTGACGTCTGATCACATCCCTTACGTAAACCTGTGGAGATGTTTTCTTCCCCTCATACTCTGGGTAGAAGAATGTCAAGGGTAAAGACTTCTCGTGCCCCGTCAGCATCATGTGTGGACTGACCCCAGTGGTGGAGTGTTGCGTGCTATTATAAGCTCCCATCACCTGTGGAAGGTATTTGTCCCAATCGGTCATGTACCTGGAACAATATACCCTCAGCATCGACACTAACGTCCTATTCTGTCTTTCCACTAAGCCATTCGTTTGAGGGTGGTATGTCGTGGAGTGAGCCTGAGCGACCTGTGAGCGTCTCATGAGCTCTTTCGTAAGCTCTCCTACGAAAGCTGTTCCATTATCCGATTGAAACGTCATTGGACAACCATGTCTTGCTATCCACGTGTTGATCAGGTGGTCGCATGTCTCTTCCGCCGAGGCTGTTATGCAGGGCACGGCCTCTGCATACTTCGTGAAGTGATCTATCATGACCAAGACTTGGTTGTAACCGCCGTCTGTCATGCATATCTTCTGGTGATCTATCTGCACCACCTCGTTGAATTCAGACGACTCAATTGATTGCAACTTCCTAGGATCCTTGACCTGTTGGCATGACAGACATGCTGTCACCCATTTCTCGCATGCCTTTTTCATCCCAGGCCACTCAAAGCGCTTCAGGATCCTCTGATACACTTTGTCGATCCCTTGATGGCCCATCTGATCATGCGACCTGAATAATAGTTCTGTCTGATAGAGTTGCGGCAACACTATCGCGTTATATTTGTATAAGACCTTGTCTTCTTCTCTTCTTCTGCAAGCCACGATCCCGTCCTTGTTCATATACAATCTCCCCTCCTTCTGCATGAAGTATTGTCTCAGGATCCTATAGCTGTCTTCTTCCAGGTCACCTTTGTCAGGTGCACCGTTTTCTATCCACCTTTTTAGGTTGCTTGTCATGCGATCATTTCTCTGCGCCCTTAGAAGGTCCGAGAGTCTGTATCTCGCCTTCAAGTACGTCTTCATGACCCTCATCTGACTATTCAGCTTGTTGGGCTGATTTTTGTCTTCTTCCATCTTAACGCACCAAATCTTCGCCAACGGTTGTGTTTCTTGCTGAAACGGTTGAAGATCAGTCCTGACTGCTTCTTTCTGTGGCAATAAGCTCATCGACCGCTTTGATACTGCTATTGTTTCTAAGTCATCCGCTGCGTTGTCAAAGACTCTTTCGCTTGGTATTAGGTAGCGATCACTGTCAGGATCCTGGTACACTTCTCTGTCCAGGTCCTTTGCCCGAGTTTCCACTAGTAGCGTGTGTATCGCTAGTTCTGACAGTTCCGATCCCGAGGTCGAATTCCTGTCGGAATAGGTATCCATTCCTGAGTTTCGGGAATCATCATCCGTCGAAGGTGTTGTGCTGGAGACTGCACGCTCCTCCAGATCATGTCTGTATTTCGTTCGCATCCATCTGAACTCCCCGGACAAAACCTTGTTCTCTAGGTCCTGTTTCTCATCAGGAATTTTCTCGTCTATCTCGGACTCCCCGGACAAATTCACTTGTCCCGGGTGTTGATCTTGTGATCGCTGGTTTTTCTCCTTATCCTTCTCCCCGGACAAATAGTCTTGCAGCAGATTTTGTTTTACAACTTCACCCTCTTTATCCCGGTCTACAAAGGTGACAGTTTTCTTTTGCTTGCCGCTCTCCTGTCCTTTCTGTCCGTAAGAAGTACTGGTTAAAATCTCTTGGGGTATTGAGGATACTAGTTGCTGAACTATTGTCCTACAATCCATCTCGTTGTATTCGTGTTGTCGTCTGGACGGCATGATCTTGACCTTCTCACTGACTGTTAGCGATGTCACTGCTGCTGTCCACTCGGGGTTATCTCTGGTCACTTCTCTTTCTAACAATCCACCCAGCATCCGCATCACTTGGGGTGTGACTTGCACCGTTTTATCCAATAATGAGAGGCTGTTTATATTCATGCGAGAGAGTTCTTGCTGGACCAGGTTCGAGCGCAGCAACAGATCCAATGGGACCGGGTCCTCCCTTGACAGGATCTTTATCTCGGCTGCTTTCTCTACAGGTAATTCAGGATGCCCTGGAATTGGATGTCCAGACTTATCCAACCATCTCGTTAAGGGAAGCGCTTCATAAGTTTCTTTGTCCAGAAACGAGAATCCCTCCTTTACTTCCGCCTGATTGGCCTGCTTCTGCTCCAATCTTTCATAGAACTCAGTTTTCTTACTGAGGCTGTCAGCATTCTGGTGTTTATCACGCATCCTATGTTCGATTATCATATGGTAGCCATCCAGTCTTACTATCCATCTACCAAAATAACTCTGATCCATCGAGTAGGTCTTCAACCAGGATAACGCTCTGTTGTCCACGCGTAACTTGAAGGGAGCGCTCCCCAAGTATGCACGGTACTTCTCCACGAAGGTGACTACTGCAAACATTTCTGCTTTTGGTGCGCCATATTTCATCTCTGTGTCACTCAAGACTTTGCTGCCGTTCCATTCGTAACAAATGTTCCGTTCCATTCTTGCTCTTGATGCAATATTCCTGAGATGGCCACCACCGATGCGTCTGTGTCGAGAACATACATGCCCTTTTCTGTAGGCATGCCCAGCACTGGCGCTTCGCACAGTTCCCGCTTTATGTTCTCGAAGGCAACCTGTGCCTCATCGTTCCATTCGAACTTTTTCCCTTTGTTGCGCATCAGCTTCTGCATCGGGTACACCTTGTCCGCGTATCCTTTTATGAATTCTCGGTAGTAATTGGCAAACCCTAGGAAGCTCATGAGGTGTGTGTCCGTTCTAGGAGCTTTCCATGTCATCACTGCTTCTACTGCTTCCGGATCTGGCCTCACACCATGCCTGTCCACCATTCTTCCCAGGTACTTGATCGAATCCCTAAGGATTTCACATTTCGATGGTTTGCATTTCAAGCCTGCTCTTTTCATACATCCGAAGACCTCATCGAGTCGATCAATGTGATCCTCCAGGGTTGGTGTCGCTATGACTACGTCATCCACGTAGCACATCAAGAGATTCCCGTACTTTTTGGTCACTCCTGTCAAAGCCTGAGCCATCAGCCTTTGAAAAGTTGCTGTTGCATTGCACAAGCCGAAGGGCATCCTCTTCCACTGGTACAACCCCAATTCGCACGCGAATCCGGTTTTCTCTCTGTCCTTCTTTCGCAGAGGAACCTGCCAGAAGGCAGAACCCAAGTCCAATGTGGTGAAGAACTTTGCATCACCAAGTTTAGATAGGCTCTCGTCTATTCGCGGTATCGGGTACGCATCTTTAATCGTTACCGCGTTCAAGCAACGACAGTCGCAACAAAATCTAAGCTGCCCCCCTTTCTTTTCCGCCATGACTACCCCGCAAGCCCACGGCGATTTCGAGGGTTCTATCATGTCGTATTCAAGCAACATTTCTATTTCCGCTCGGCACGCTTCGATTTATGTGGCGTCATTCGCCTTGCGCCTTCCCTATGGGGAACGGCGCCCTCTTCTAGTTCGATTTCGTGTTCGACGAAATTACAGCAACCGATGTCCGCCTTATGTTTTGAAAATACTTCGGCGTTCCGATCTAGGAGGTCCCGCAATTTTTCGAAATCTCCCTCACCTATTTTTCCTTTCAAATGTTCTATCTCTGGCAAAACCGGTTTGTCAGATTCTAGTTCGTATGACGAGGGGCGTTCCGGAAAATTCGAGCAGCTTGATAAGCCGTCGTCCGTTTCGGATTTCATTGAAAACAATTTATGAATAGATTTTAATTCATTAATCCTCTTTAAAATTTTATCTTTATTGGCATGATAAGGACAGTATTTCACATTATGTTTCTTCAAGTTTTGTGTCTCCTCATAGTCGGTCCTCATCGGCAAAGCGTAGCCAAGCTTCTTTCCACGCTGGATTGAAACCGTGGTGTCCAGTGTGTTCAACAACACACTGACACACAGTCCGTTTCGCGTTACCGAGAAGCTCCGGCCTAAAATCACCGAACTCTGACTATTTGGATTCGGTACTAAGCAAACCTGTTTGCTATCACTTAACGAATTTAAATTTCTCATTCTAAAAATTGCTACTACAGCTTGTCCTGGTTGTAACTTTACTTTTCTATCCAAAAAAACTGGTACCTTATTTTCATCTGTTATTATCCTAATAATTGGTCTCTTA
The DNA here is from genome assembly GCF_963678635.1 of Symsagittifera roscoffensis. Lineage (NCBI taxonomy): Eukaryota > Metazoa > Xenacoelomorpha > Acoela > Convolutidae > Symsagittifera > Symsagittifera roscoffensis. Next base: position 5,701,346 of record NC_087068.1, on the reverse strand, counting down.
ACATACTTTCGGTCCGGGTTTCTAATCCGTATTAGACCGTTGTTCAAGTCAATCATCACGTCAAAATTCCTGACAAAATCTCTGCCCAAGATGAATTGGTCGGCGTCGTCCAGATTCTCTACCACCAGGAAGCTCATCCAAAGGTCTCGTCCTCCCATGTGAAGGACCGTTATCGGTGTTCTTCCGGCTACGTAGATGGCTCCTCGATTTGTGGCGGCCAGTCGGAGGTTCGTAGGAATCAGATCTTCCCGTGTGAAGCCCATTCTTTCCAAAGTTTTTATCGGCATCACACTCACCACCGCTCCTGTGTCCAGAAGCCCTGTGACTCCGATTTTTGTTCCGTTGGTGTCGAGCAGGTGTGCTGTCACATCTGCTTCATATCCAATGTGTACCGCGTCTTGTTCCATCATGGCGTCATGGCCTATCCTGCGGACTTTGAGTTCCTCTTCACCCAAATAGATCTGCCCTTTTTGGTCATCATCTGTTGTTACATAAGTCCTGGTGTAGATACTGATCCCATCCACGTTCAGCATCACTTGATACGGCCCATAGACTTCTAGGTAGCGTCCATGAAGTTTCTTCATGCGAGGGCCACCCGTGGTCAGTAGTGCCCTCACAGCCCTCGACTCGGTGCGTGGCTCTATCTGCCTCAGATAGTCTGCATATGTGTCCAAATGCATCAAAGTGAACTCAGACGGTTCACTCAGATTTCTGATTACCTGATGCCCTGCTACCGAGATTATCGACTGTATTTTACTTCCTTGCGGTGCCATACCGAACCTCTGACCAGAGATAACATTAAGTTTCATGCTCAAGCTGCTTGGTGCTTTTGCCTCTTCAACTTCCGTTGCTTCAAAGGCGTTCAGTTGCTCCTGTAATTTTTCATTCTCCAGCTCGAGTTTCACTTTTTGCTCAATCTCTTTCGTCACTAGTTCCTGCTGTACTCTATTTATAGCATCCCTCGCAGCTGCCCTATAATCGATTTTGAAGTCATCGGCCGCAGTTGCTGGTTCCGGTTCACGTGCTTCCTCTGTTACCGCTTGCATCTTCTTTGCCACCAGCTCTTGAGGTTTATCCTTTCTGCGTGCCTCCGCTTCACTCAAAAGTCGAGCCTTGCTGGCTTTCACTCCTGACAAAGCTTCTTCATGTCTTGGATGCTTGATGTCTGCCACTGCATCCCAGAATTGCGGACAATCTGATTTAAAATGACCTTCCAAGTTACAAAAGAAACACCTCGGGCCGAATTTCGCAATTACTCCTCTCATGAAATCCTCATGATCCAACTCTGACGCATCTTCGTCCTCGAGGCTAAAGCCTATTGCTTTCATGCCTTGTTTGTAAGCTGGGCATGCTGACACATGATGGTCTGTTGAACTGCAATTAGCACAAGAACGTCTCTTGTCCATATCATCCCTCGATTTGTACCAATTGTTCCCTTGCTTTGCTGGTCCGTTGTTAAAATTGCCATAATTGTTCTTGTAATATCCAGATCTCGAAGGAGGTTTCAACAAAAGATACTATTTTGATTTGAGCCTCAACTCCTCCGGTGTTGGCGCATTAGTTGATAGTGGTGTGTAATGCGTTGCTAGCTTCGTACGAAGTTCATCATTTTTCACACCATCGATGAATTTTGAGGCTACGGCCAGGTTCATCCTTCGGTTTGACTCATCCGGTTGGCTGCGTCTTCTCAGCATTTCCAAATCATCGAGAAACTTGTCTATGGTTTCATCCTCTCGTTGACTCCGTTTCTCGAAGCGCATCATCGCCTGGTGCCCCTGCACCCCTGATCCGAAACGGTTTAACAAGATTTCGAAGATTTTCTCTGCAGTGTCACGTTGATACTGTTTCTTGGCCATGACACAGTTCAGGGCTGTCCCTTCTAAGTTGCTGGTGAGCGCGCTGCATTCTTGTCTCTCAGACAAGTCCTCTTCCTCGAAATGCAGCTTCATTACCTCTATCCAGGTATCAATACAGCCATCAGATTCGTCTTTGTAGCATCTTGGCTTCTTAAAGACTCTTCTGGACTTCTCACTGCGTTCATTGGTTTTAGATAACCTCGTGAGGAATGTCTCCAGAGACCTGTTCAGGGGTTCAAATGCCGTGGCCATTGCAGTAGCATCCCTTGAGTGTCCCGTTTGAGTGTCCTCACACCTCGTCGAAGGCTCTGTGTGCGGTGCATCCCTACAGTCCGAATCACCGTGAGCGCTTCCCGCTTGGCCCACATGACTCCTCCTCGGGCTTGCATGCCCCCTGTTGCCGGAATCACTTCTCCCAGTCGCATGTGTGCTTTGCGTTGGTCGTTCGTTAGAGGTTTGTCTGTTCCCCGTTGAACTTGCTCTACTGTTCGGGCCCCATGCTCCATTATCCCTTGTGGCATAGCCTGATGAACTGCCCCTGCCTCTAGTGGATCCATACGTCTTCCTCTTTTGATGTTCATTGAAGTTCACCCTCGGTTCCCTGCTGGGACCTCCCGAATTCGGTTCTCCTTCTTTTGGTCCACTCTTGCTGCTTAGTAGCCCGTCCAACCCATCCATGATAGCCTGAGTTCGCCTCTCCATCATCGCATCTATCTTTGTGTCAAGAGTCCCAAGAGACTGCTCTTGCTGAATTCTTAACTTCTCCATGTCTGCTCTTAAGCGTAACTCCCTCTGTTCCGCCTCTCTTGTCATTCGCGACAAGTTCCTCGTCATGTGTTCATCCGTTCTCTCTTTCAAGCGTTTTTCGCTCCTGTCAACTTCTTGTCTGTTGCGGTTTATTTCTTCCCGCAGCCTTTCCCTCTCAATGTGAACTGCTCTTTCTAGTTCACTCATCCTTATTGACATTTGCTCGTTTTGTTCTCCTAAACTGTCCACTATGTTGCTTAAGGCTTCCTCTAGTGCTGCCCCGTTATCCACGAGTGGCGTCACTAGTGGTGGTGTAACCCTGTCGGTCCCAGGTAACTTCGTGCTTGTCGAGATCCGGGCCTTGACCCTCTGTTTCAACATCTCTTCTTTATTTGTTTCAGGATCAATTAACGCGTTGCCGAGCCCTCTGGTTTTATTCTCACCAGGTTGTGGCTCCGAACTTGCTCTAATCGCGAAGTCTTTTGACTGGCCTGGTGTGTTTGCCTCCTTGCTTATCGTTGTCACTACACCAAATTTGTCCATTGTTCCAGTCTCTCTTCCTACGTGTGCTTCACTCTCCTGGATCGAACTATTGAGGCTTACTTGAGATCCAGAGTCCCCTTGCTCCTCTTCATCTTCTTCCTCCTGAGACTCACCATCGTTTCCTGCTCCTCCTCCCATGCTGAATGGAAAGATGTTTCCGAAGGTGTTCTTCATTCTTTCTGAGAACGATGATGATGTCGTTTCTTTCCCAGTTCCGCTTGCCATCATAGTGTTGTCTGTCGGAGATCTTCTCATTGCCGCTACCTCAGTTGAGATGTCGGACAGTTCTGACATCTCTTCTCGATCCAATGTCCCGGTGGAAATGGCAAAATCATGGCCTTGTTCTACCGGGGTAGATTCACTCGCCAGCCTTCTGCCTCTCCCTTCCAGTTCATTTACTTCCTGGTTGTCATTCATGGTATGGTCCGTATTGACCTCCACTTCTAACAGTTCTCTTCGCTCTTCTGAGGTCTTTTGACTTCTCGTTTCAACCATTCTGCCTGAAACCGTCCCCCTTTTGTCAGACCGGGATCGCTTGATCCAATCCACAAAAGGATCGGTCATCGTTTTTCTTTGCTTTTCAGGTATGAATTTCCTAGAGCTATTACCTCGTTTTGGTATCCTTGACTTGTCTAAACTCATTCTTTATTTGTCACTTTCCTATGCCTACTCTTGACTCAATTGCTAGAGACCTTATAGTTTTATTAACAATAATAATGACACAACACAATAAATTTTACCAGATTCTATTAAATAGTGACCACGAATCCCTGTATGTTGTCAGAGTACAGTTTGTATAAAATTTATTCACACTAGCCGATTATCGGTCCAAAGATCTGGAAACTAGCACAATATGATGTTATCAGTCAATTTAAAAGATAGTGTACTCACTACCCAATCAAACACAGTTTAGGTTGATTTAAAATCAAAAACAAAAAATATATATTGACACAATATGAATGTATATATAAAAAAACGTATGTGTCTTGTACTCTTAGTCGGTCGCAGTACAATAGTCGAACCTGTCTTTTAAAGAAAAAGCTTTCCCTGCTTGGTGCTGCACCAAACAGACAAAACTTTGAAGGCAGTTATTTTCTCAAGTGGGCGTCTATTGCACCCACCGAGTACTGTGTTACCTATCTGCCTTCGGACTGCCCGAGCTAGACCTACTAAAATCCTCAGGGCAGTCACTTGTCCCAAAAACGTATTATGTTCCAATCCACACCAATGAGTCACGCTCTTTTTAATTTAGACTTAGTGTCGCGAATATCCGAGTTCGGACCTGTTTTGTATTAGTCTGGTTCTTTTTGAAAGGCAAGTTACCAGTGCAGTCACTGATACCTAGCCTGTGTATTAATAACCTAATAACTCTCGCTTTTTAGTCTTTCTTTCGTTTACCTAAGTCCTTAATAAAATAATACCCCTCCGGATTGGCACAAATAGGACCCTTCCGGACTGTCAGAATATGGACCCCTCCGGATTGGGACCCCTCCGAGTTAGTTAATAGTAGACCCCTCCGGATTTGGACCCCTCCGAATTAGCAACTATAAGACCCCTCCGGATTCGGACCCCTCTGACTTTGAAAAATTTCGACCCCTCCGGATTGGGAGCCCTTAGCTCTGTCAAAGTAGCTTTTCGTAGTTTTCTTAATTTCAGCTTATACCCCTCCGGATACGTTCTGCGTTGCTTTTATGCTGTTTGAATTAACTGGGAAGGGTATAGGGTGCTTTCCTAGACCCCTCCGGATTGAAGTTAAGGCACTTATTTGACAATTCACACTAACGGTGAAGGGTCTTATCACTTGCCTAATTTCGACTCTATTATGGTTGTCTTGTGCCTTCAGCCCTCCCTTTTTGTCTAGAACTGTCCTAAGTTACTTAGTTCAATCGCTATCAACTTTTGGTAGGGGTATAAGGGTTTTTCAGAAAAATTTATAAAACGTGAAGGGTGTACCCCTCCGGATTTGTGTAATTTGCTAAAAACAATCTCAAAAAATTTTCTCGCTCGCTTTTTCGAGTAATTCTCTTTCCTACTAGTAAGTTCAGCTAATTTCTGATCTAATGGTACCAAGATTGACTCGATATGCTCTGTAGTTCCAAAGTTATTAACCAAAACGTCTTTTTTCCAAACTCAAAAATTTTCTCTCTTATAGGTTCCGCCTAACTTTTTCCGCAAATCTGGTCCTTTCGACCTAAAAATTATTGATCTGAGCTCGGAAGGCCTATACTCTTCTAGTTCAATGCAAAACACCCGATCTAAAACGCTTTTGTAGAAAAAATTTGCGAAAAACTATGCTACCTGGACCCCTCCGGATTGATGAATCCACCAAATCAAACACGTTATGTTCGATTTCTCTGCAACCCGGAAGGCTTTCGGGTAGCGGGTTTTAAAACTCGTAGATTCACTAGGCGACGTTGTCCGAACAACTATTTTTACAGTCCTAACTCAAAGATTTCAAAAAATTTTCTGATTTTATAGTGCTTCTTACTATCAAAAAATGGGAAAATTTGGTTTTTGGTACCAAACTAGTTCCAACCACTTCCGAACTAAAGTTAACCGGTTCTACCTATTACAGTAGTGCAGTTACGATGTAACACACTAACTTAGCGCTTTTTTCCGTTTCAAAAAATATCGATATCTCAAAAATCGCGACTTGTGGGGGGATCAAAATATCGCTATTTTGACCCCAAAAACCGGTCTGTTTTCGTTGTTTTTCATTGAAAAACGATATAAGACTATTGATATAGGCTATATAAGTAATAATATTAGTAATACTATACCCCTCCGGGTTTGTTTATTATCCGAATTAAGGTGCTTAACTCGGATATTCGCAGCTCGGTGAAGGGTTACTACAGTGCAGCACTGTCGAGCCCCCCACAGATTACTATCTTACTTTTTGTACCAAAAGGGATACAAAACTTGTTAACGATACCCAACAGTCGATTGTTGTTGTCGTTGAGCCCCTTCTTGTTGCTCCTTGTACTGCTTGCCGGATCGGTCTTCACCCAGGACCCTTCCGAATTGAGCGCAAATCAGCTGACCCTTCCGGATTGAGCGCAATTTATCATTAACGTGCTTAAATGCTCAAATAACCCTACAGTACAAGCCTCACAAACGGGCCACAAAATTGATCGTAACGATCCTGACTGATATAAATGCCTGTAACAACAATATATCTATCAACAACAAACGGGGGGGTTGGATCACATCTTGTCTGGGGGGATGATTTCTACTGATTTTTTTACTTTTTTACTGTTTTTGGTTTTTTCGGTTATTTTTTATGTTTTTTGTTTTTCTTGGGTACTATACTACTTTTTGTTTGGTTTTGCTTATATCTTTGAGTGTTTTTGGTCACAAACCACTCAGGGGATGAGGGGTTCATGATTCCCCCCACCCTTCCTGGTTCGTGAATTTTCGGTCTTAACTAGGTTAAAAAACTATTCACGGTAATCCGGAAGGCTTCCGCGTTCCGAACTACCCTTCCGCCCCGGCAGTTTAGGCCTATTAAGGGCGTTAATGTGAGCATCCGCTCGGCGCGGAGTGCTCGTTAACGGTTCCGCCGGTCATGATGTTATGAAAGAATAACACCCAGGAGCGCCATAAAAACATACATGTAACATTCGCCCGGAAGATACATATCGACAGATAACAAAACTAAGTCTTAGGACGACTGGCTAGCGTCTAAACAGAGCTTTGCATGTTTTTCACCGTCTCTACCAAGCCAGTACTTTTCGGTGGTCTTTCTTACATCGGGTCGACAAAAACGTTACTGTTCTCCGGCTTCGACCAGAACGCTCAAATTAACTGAATTACATGCAAAAATAGTGAGCTCATGGCTGGGTCTCAGTATCCCCAGACCACGAGGTCACTCCTAAAAACAGGGCTACTATTTATTATATTACTATTGTTTTTGTTCAGTAGATAAAAATCATCATCTCCATCGAAGATGGATCAACCCTTTCCCCCCAACTCTTAGCACCTCATCCTTGTCAAAACTAATCCAAATATCAATTAAATTCAAGTCAGGACATGACAGGATGCTAAAAGTTCATATGAGTCAATAAAAGTTTTCCGTCCCGAGACCCTTCCGGATTCTTGAATCCGCTGAATCAAGCCCGTTGATCTTGATTTCTTCCTAATCTGGAAGGCTGGTTTCTTACCCTTCACCGTTGTTTGCAACGGCCTTGCAACTATTGTAGCAGCACAATAGTTGCAACTCGGAACGTTCTCTGTAATTCGTTGTCGTCTTCTTCAATTTCGATTTCCTCAATTTCGATAAAGTTGTTCTCGTCAGCGCAACTAATGTTGTTGTTGTGTTTCTTCTCTCGTTTTTTGTTAAAATGGCCGTTTCAGCATTTCTCAGAAATGTGACGTCATCATTCGAATTTTTGAAATTTTAAAATACCAGAATATTCCAGCCCTCACCGTTTGGCTAAACGTTCCAATAACGCCCTTAGTTCTTAAAAACCACCAATCCGGAAGGCTTACTGCTAAAATTCCGAATTCTGCAGAGATTGCATTTTGGCCATTCTGGTCGAATGTCACACATATTAATAACAATATCTGATTCGTTAAAATTTCTTTTTCGTGAACCCAGGTTTCATCCGGATTCACACTCAAGCCCCCCTTCCCTCTCAAGACTCAAGATCTTTTTGAACCATCCGCTCATTTCGCACTCTCCGCCTTGGAGGTGCCGTACCCTGAGGTACTAGATACGGCAAACTGTTTCAACATTTCTTCTTCATCATCGGAGCTAATCACGATCTCCTCCCAAGCCTTCAGCTGTTCATAGGATCGCATCCATTCCCTTTGCTCCTGTAACCTCTTTGCCTGGTTAGGTAGTGCCTTCACCCTAGATTCCCGGTTCAAAAAAAAGGAGTTGTGCAGGCTCAGGCTCACGTTCTTCGCCAAGTCCTCCTCTAGTATCGATTCCCTAGCTTTGGTATTGTCTCTAGACATTTTACCCACTCTTTTCCATCCTGTAGTGATCGCATTTCGATGGGTCAACAGGGGTCTCTTGAAAGCTTCTGGCCCAATCTCGGCCTGGAACTCTCGATACTCCTTTTGATGCTTTCTCATGTGATCTTTCGTTGTCATGTATAACCAAGACGTCAGTGTCGCTCGAAACCATGGAAAGTACTTCAAGCGGCTCCATACGTGTCTGACTTCCATTGGTATGGCGAATACTTTGCATGCAGTCTCAAACAACTCGAGTCTCCTGCTGTAGTCTATCGCATATATTGACTCAGCCGTTGGCGTCTTCGCTTCCCGATACTTCGTTATATTCTCTTCTATCCTCCTCAGAGCCAGCATCGTACTCACTACTAAGAGCGTCACCTTCTGCCTGTGATCCGGTAATCCGATCGACCGAATTTCTTCCATATCCCACACCAGGCAGAGGTTCTTGTGATCTGGATACCACACCGTTTGTGCCAAACAGTGGCATGGGCATTCTCCATGGGTGATCTCAATGCTCCTGAGGTTACGCTCCCCCGAGGCTTCCAAGAGAGGCTCAAGCTCCATCATTTTCTCATGCATCGTGTCTGGAGCACCCCCCACAGGCATGTTTGGAGCACCCCCCACAGGTTTTCCGATCACGTTTTGTCTCTCGTGATCGCTTGTGTTCTCACTTTCCAACTTCAAAAGCTCTTCTCCCCAGATTTCACTCAAGTCATCTCTCAACTCTTTCGGGACTGTCCCTCTGATTTTCCTCAACAAATTGTGTGAGTGATGCGATACCCGAGCCAACCTCAAGCACTTGGGCATTGAGAAGGCCTTGTCCACCAATATTCTCTGGCTGGATGCTTCCACCATCGCCATGTGCAGTGGGTAGTGGCTTCCGCACAAATTGGCCATCATTGACCCTATCAGGGATTTTGCGTTCAATGGCAGGCCATAAGCTTCGCTCATGGGAAACCCCATTTCCGCCTCGAGACCAACCTTCCAGCTCCGGATATGTTTTTGAGTCACCTGCAACACCCCAGGCCATGATTCCACGCTCAACGCAGTCACTAAATGGTGTTCAGACTCTAGCCTCTCCAGTGACTGCAGACTACACCTTCTCGAGAAGAATCCGAGAGCTGTCGCTATGTTCACCGTAGTTCTCGCGTAACACTCCGCCACTTCACTTTGTACTTCACTTTTCTCCCTTTCCGTGATGTCTTCAAACCAAGTAACCAGATCTTCTTTTTGAAAGGACAGTATCCTGACACATGATCGTCCATCGCAGGTGTGCTCTCCATTCCCACACGTAGAATCCAGACAGCTACCCGGCTCCATCTTCTTTGCTGACTCAAGATTGTTCGTCTTTTCGCCTGACTCCTTCATCTGAGGTAAGATCAGTTTGTGCACCACACTCAACTTTGCCAAATCTTCATCTTCCGTTGGTGCTAACCTCACCCGCTCGGTGGTCTCCTCGATCAGACTCGCGTGGGGATGTGGGCACCAGGAGGGTCTTAGTAACTTCCATACCACTCCCAAGTTCGTGATCAACAAGCCATTGCCATCACCCATGTTCACTTCAACTCTCTTGTTCGAGCGCGGTATGCTCACCACCTCCGGTGTTTTCTCAAGAATCAGGCCCAGGCTCGGCCTCTCTTTCTCCACCGCGTCTATTTCTACTATTTTTTCTGTCCAAAACTTCAGCAGCTCCGCTACCTCGTGGTTCCTGTGAGCGCCTCCAGTTTCTGAGTCTAAGAAGGGGTTGTAGGCTATCCCCATCACTCCCGACACGTATTGGTATTCCCCCTTCTCACTGAGTCTGGAGTACTGCTCTGGCGAGGCCAGGTTACGGTGAACATCATGTTCTTCTTCGAACTTCTTATTGTAAAACCTCTGTACCTCGTCCAGCTTTCTGTGGTTCTCTAGGGATAGTCTGGAACCATCTTACTTTTCTATTCCAGTACTCTGATATACGCTTAAGATGATCGTTGAGACTCTCTTTTCCACGGTTCTACTTCCGCTTGCTCTTTGGTAGCACGCCAAGATGGTGCTATCAGACATCATTGACATTATCCATCTCAAGAAACATGTGACATCCTTCCTCCTAGCCAGGCTCAAGCCTGAATTATCCCTGGCCACGTGCTGCATCAGTGCTTGATACACTTCTAGCTTCTTGCTTCCCTACTTCAACCTGTCATACGAGGTCAGTGTCTCCAACTCTATTCCCACCAGACTCCAGGTGAACATCAATTGTCCTGCGGTTCTAACGAAGGGATTCGCCATCAATGGCGGTGCTGATGAGGGTGTCCTCATTGCCTCTTCAAAATGATCCTTCAATAAGTTCTGCCAGGACCTCTTCAGCTGGTTCGCCAATTCTATCTTGTTAACCTCAGCCTTTTGCTGGGTGGCCCAATTGCGTCGTTTGCGAGCTACTCCACTGTCCAACTTCTTCAAGCAGTCTTCCATTTCCTTCAATGTCTCGAGGGCCACCCACCATGGCCGGGAGGTGTTCCTCCTCTTGCTCCTCTCCAGTGGATCACTCGTCACTTGCTTCCCCGTGGCCTGGTGTCCCTTCGAGACCCATTCCTTGCCGACATCCACTTCCCATGTCTGTCCGTCCGTTGAACCTCTCTTCACGTTTATCTTCTGGGACTTGAAGTCTTCCTCCGATGTCGAACTGGTGGAAGCCTCTATTTCCCTCTCTACTTCGAGTGGTCTTCTGAGCTCCGTGTTGTTCTTGTATGCCGCCGTCTTGCATCGCGCCAAAACCATGGGCGCCGTCTCTCTCAAGTTTCCTTCCGAGACAGCATCCATTGAAGGACTACTCAATCCCTCTACTTCTCTCTTCCTCTTGCGAGTCTTCACATCTCTGCTTGAGGGTGTTGTGGTTATCATCACTGATTCGACCTCTCTGTCTACTTCCAACCCTTCCAACTCTTGCCTCCCCCCTGCTCGAGCCTTAAGGATATTAGTACTTTTAATCATATTACTAGTCCCAACCTTATCCCCTTTTATATCATCAACTATTTTATCTACAGTTTTTTGTTTCAGAGTAGAGCTGTCTTCACATTTTTCTTCTCTAGTCTTTGATCGTGAATTCCTCAGCTCTATCAGCTTGTTCAGCAGCTCCTTTCTCGCCTTCTCATCCAGGCCGGTCCCCATCAGAAGCGGTTCTCCAAACTTCACGACTGTGTCCCACAGTTCATCCTTGAATTTGTCCAGCGTCGTCTCGCTGCCCACTTCTTGATTGAATTCCTTCAAGAACTTTTGCCAAGCGTCGTCCTCCAGAGTCCCCAGGAACATGTCCTTATTTCCTTCGAATGTATTCTTTTCCCTTTCCTCCGAACTCAAGAGTATCATCCCCATATTGGAGGTCTCGCTCGCCAATGGCAATTCCAGATTCTTCCGGGGAGACGGGGTCAGAGGTGGAGTGGCAGTATCTGCCCAATTCTCCTCACTCAAGTCTTTCAACAGCTCTTGAGTGGTGAGCTCCTCCCCTGATGGTCTTGGTTTAGGCGTTTTCCCCACTTCCATGTCCTCGCCGGCTTCGCTGAGAGTTTCATCCATACGCTCTTCTTCTGACTCAGCTCTTCTTCTCTCGAGAATTCTTTTGAACCGGTCTTCCACGGGTCCACTCCTCTTGTCTCCAGGTGTATCTACTGACAGTGGTGATGGTGTCGCCGGGTCCAATATTTTGTACTCCGTCAGGGCCACATACAGTTGACCTGCTGTATCCTGTTCTTTTCCCTCCTGTCTCATTTCCACCTGTTCTAAGCCATAGGGTGCCCTATACTTTCGTGTCGCGAATTTCATGTCGTCAACCAATGCAACATGCCCCTCCATCATGATCATCCTGCCATCATCCCATATTGGTAGCATGTTCTCAAGTCCCTCCTGCTCAAGAGCTCTCAAGAGCTTTCGCACCTCATATCCGGGGGGCTGCGAGCCTCTCATCTTTTTTGCTTGCGTCGTCCATGAATTTACCTTCGCCTCGCTAGTGTGGAAATAAACCGCCGCCGTATAGCCGACGAACAGGGGGTCCCAGCCATCAGTGAAGTCTTTCTGCATTTCCTCCGTTGTCATCCTCGCAATTATGGATGGAACTACTAAGGGACTGTTCATTCCCAAGGTCATCCTCCTGACTATCGGGAACTCAGGCATGGTGGCTGGCAGTATTTCTTTCTCCATTATGGCCTCCAGCTCCCTCTTAACCAGTGCAAAGCTGTCCTTCCAAGCAGGAATCCTCAAGATCTCCCGTCCGTCTGCTGTCAGTGGGTTCAAGTTCCAGAACTTGGGATATGTCTCGATGGGGCCCTCACGTTTGCCTCCCATTCTACATTGCAGCTGTCCCCTGAAGTTGTACACTATCAACTCGGCATCTTTCACTTTTCCAAAGAGTACCGTATTGCTCATTTGTGCCCTGAGCACCTCCTGCTGACACCAATTGAGCGCCGTCCCATCCAGTACGCTGATAAGACTCAAGTGCGTTACAGAGTAACGATACGTTGTCACCAGGGGATCTGGAAATGCGTACGTCACTGCTGGACCGTAAATGCAGGTTACCACTTCCTCTAGACCCCGGATTATCCCCATCGGGTCCGACCTCATTGCCAGGCACAGGTCCGTCAACAGAGGCATACCTCCATTCATCTTCTTCCACTCTTCTCTCGATTTTGGGTTCTTCTCTTCACCCGTCATGTGCCGATTCTGCATCATGAGGTATTGCACTAACAGCGTCTTCAACCCCGTGGCACACTTGTAGGAATAGGTGTCGATACTCGAGTGTACCTTCCCCATTGACAGGGGCTCCCCATATTTCATCAATCGATGAAATGACACCAGTTCCCCATGGGTTAAGAGCACTAGTGCCAGATACCCATCAACCCGAAGTGTCTCCACTCCTCGACTAAACATGTATGCTGGGCCCATGTTGAACATGTATCTGGGGTAGACCAGATATAAAGCCAAGAGCAGGCTGATGGGCATGCCCAGTATCTCCTGCACGAAGGCTCCAAAGATAGTCGCTTTGGTGCCGAACATTTCCGCCATGAATTCTTTCCCCCAGCAAAGACTCAAGAACTTAAGAATCTCATGATCCCTTCTAGTCCTCAGCTCACCCTCTACGTGCTCTCTCCAGAACCCTCCAATCGTCACTTCATTGGCTGCCGAGACAAATCTAGCCACCGTCATCTCTCTTCCTTCGGCCAGCTCCAGTTGTTTCTCCAGAAAACTCCAGACTTGTTTCACGAGGGGTGGTGCTTCCTCCCTCGTCTTATTCGTGGCGTTCTCCAGCCTTGGTGTCAAAAATGGCCACCAGCCATTCTCTTGCGTCAGACGATATGCCATCGACTCTAATTGTTTCTCCGTGTCGGCCACATTTTTTCTTCCGTTGCTCGGACCTCTAGACTTGCCGGTGGAACCTGTGATCTTCACCTCCATGCTCCGAAACCACAAGCTGGCCGTCAATTGGTTTATCGCCGGGTGATCATCCCCGATGACTGGGCTGAACTTGAGTTGCCTGGCAAAGTTCGATATTTCTAGCAAGAGCACCTCGTCCAATACGATCAGGATGTCGGCTAATCCATAAAAGCCCCTCAGTGCATGAGATATGTCCGCCCATGCCGCTGCCAATTCTGACTTGCGGAGCCTCAGGTTCGATGGTTCCAATTCCCGATTGGGGGCTGCCATTAGAATTCGCCATTCGTTTCCCTCTGCTATCAGGATCAAGACCGCGTACACGAATTGTAGGGCGGGTGGCATGTTCGCGTATCCAAGGGATGTAGTGAACACCACCTTCGTCTTGGAGCCGAATCTCGAGACAACATTCTCTTGCACCTCATTCATCGCTGCAAACAACGTCTGAATGGCTTCCCATAACTTCCTCGGTGTTGGTTCATTGCCCTTCAGCTGCTCAAGAAGTCCCGCCGCGTGCAGATGATCATTCATTCCTGCAAACAATAGCAGCTCAGGCTCACAGGGCATCTCCGACTTTATTGCCACCACTAGAGTTAACATCTGGTTTAGTTCGGCTCCTGGCAAAGAGTATATCAGAGTCTCCGGCAAAAAAAAAAGGAGACGTTCCTTCGAAGTCTGATCCCGCCACAATGACTACCCTTGCAGCAGCTGGATCTGCTCTATCGTAAACTGCCAAAGTCTTGTACAACTGGGTGCTCCCACAGGGCTTCCCGTACCTGGGATCTTCCGCCAATTTCGAGCCTTCGTACGCGGCATCTGGCAATTCCATTTCCCCCGGATTCAGCAGCTTGTCCACCACCCTCAATTGTGCCGGGGTCGCCAATCTGATCCTGGCGATGCTCGTTCAGTGTTTGGGGGGTTCTGCTATGAGTCCAGGACACCCCAGCAGCTTGAGAGGTCTATAGTTGATGGGTCCCATGATCGCTTTCATGGGAATTCCGGTCAGGTCCGCGGTCTCCATCAGTTTTGCTCTCGAGAAGTGCGTCTCATGAGCCTTCAACCAGTCCACGCAATGGTGTCTGCTCAAGTCTTCGTGCGACACTCGTTCAATACCCAGAGTCTCCGCCAATTCTCGCCTGCATTCCAAACCTTCTAGGTCCAGCCCTTTCACCTTCTCTGGATATCTCAAGCGAGCGGTCTCCATAGGCCTCTCCACCCGCTTGCTCTCTGCCACTACCACTGAGGATATTGCCGAACCTGGAGGCGTTGATGACGTCACCTCCTCAGACTCCATAGGCGTGGCACTCGGCAATCTGGCCTGGTTGCTCCTTGAGCTGTCTCTAGTGTCGACCCTCGGTCCCAAACGACTAGACAAGGCCCTCGAAGCAAGGAATGGTGGGTTCGGGGGTGGTCCTAACGTGAATTGGGCTGTCTCTAGCAGATCCGCCTCTAGCGCATTTGTGTGTCCTTGAAAGACGTCATTCAGCCACTCTGCTCCCCTCGGTCGGTCGAAGTGGATTCCATCACTGGAGGTGTCTTCAGGGAATCCCGCTTGCTCCATGCGCTCCGCCACATCCAACAATCTGATGGGGAGCACACTCTTCCGGTGGATTTCTCGGATCACCCTGTTTAGGTTCCGCACCTTCTCGTTCATTTCCAAGGCGTGCTGATCGAACTTCATGTTATAAGGGACAGTACATACTGTCAACAGGATGGGATCCATCTGGATCCTCAGTTCCTCAAGAAGGCAGCTCATCTTGTCGTGCAGCCTCGTTACTTTCCTCGCTTCTCCCCTTGATACATCATTCGTTCCGATCATCAGGGTCACCGTGTATACTTTTGTCGTTCCTAGCATCTCAAGCGTTGCCAATATCTGTGGCGTGGCAGCTCCAGCGAAACTCAAGATTCCTGTCTGCCAGTGCGATTGGATCCGGATCAACACCCGCACTAGGCTGTCCCCTATAATCAGGTGGACCGCGCCTTCTGGCACACGGGGTGGCGCAAGATATTCCACCCAGGCTGCATCATGAAAGCAATTCCTCCTGGCCTTCTGTTCCGCATTCCAATCCAGCCGATTGTGCCTGTGGTACCTCCTTTCGGTGTTCTTCTTATAACTCGAGATTATGACGCTCCTGACCGGCTGTTCCCTCCACGTTGGAGGAAGCTGCGCCCTTGCCGAACTTTCACGACTTCTCTGCCGCAATCTCTCGCTCAGCTCCTTCAGACGCGATGAGCTGCCGCTCACCTGACTGCCGCTCGATGTCGAGGTTGGGGTATATCCGGGCAGTACCACATCCATCAGCGGGCGTATGGGTTGCGTTTCTAAGCTACGCAAGGAGGACGTTGCTTCATTCGGTATCCAGACTTCCAACCCTTCACTCATGTGTTCTCGAGCCTCGCGGTCAAGGTTGAACCGTCCTCTTGCCCTGGGGGCTTCATCCACTTCCATGCGTGATTCTGGCCTCGAGCTGGTAACCACTCGTTCCTTTGGCCTGGCTCCCTTCTGTGCATCAAGTTCACGTTGTCGTTGTTCTATTCTCTCCATCTCCGACTTCAGTTGCTCACAATTCGCGGCATTCTCCCGCACCCTTAGTTCCTGCTGATGTTCAGCCCGCAGCATCTCAAGCAACCTCAGAGTCTGATCTCGTTCGTTGACCGCCTGGTCCCTTTCCAGCTGAGCCTTTTCCCGATCCAGCTTAGCCTGATCCCGATCGAGGTTCGCCTTGTTCCTTTACCTCTGCGTCTTCTCGAGCTCTTTCTTTAGAACACCAAGATCCGGATATATCTCAGTCGTCTGTTGCGCTCGCGTCATCGATGGTACCTTACTCGAGCTCTGGCCTGTCGATCTCGCTGATGGCCTAGTTGGTAGTGGGAATTCTCCTGCGCCATATTCGGCATTGTTACTCAGGCCAGGATTCCTTGCCAAGTCAAAGCCCCTTACTCCTCCATCCACATTCCAAGACAACCATCTGGTCTGTTCTTGATTCGATATTCCCTCGGTGGTGTAGCCGACCATCAAGACAGCCTCCGTCGCAGACTCCCTGCACTCACCCTGTTCTTCCAACTGGAGGATGGCATTCAGCATTACCGCCGTTCTCTCGTCTATTTGGGTGTACTCCAGGTCCCTCAGGCGTCTGTACAGCTCATCGAGAGTGGGCTTCTTCAGGGCCGCGGGCATGGATTTCCAGAACCTGTCTGCCATTTTCTGTGACTTCGGGATGTATTCAAGTGTTAACCAGCTCAAGAATTACCTTACCAACTCAAGAATTACCTTACCAACTCAAGAACTACCTTAAGAATTCTCTAGAAATGTCTCCTTGCAAATACTTGCTGTAGGTGTCGACTATCGCGAGTTCAATCAAGATTTCCCTTTCTGTCTCTCGCTTGAGTATAGTTGGATTTTCAACTTTGTTTATCAAACTTGATCTGAAAACAGAAACCATATTAAGACTTAATATGTCATTTTCCTAGCCTAGAAACCCCCCTTTTACCAGTATGGTTAAAATCTTATCATTTTCATTCCACTTAAAACAATTCAATTGGAATTTCCTTAAAAGCATGCAGATTCATTTTATGTTTTAGCACCGATAATCCTTCTAAAATTCAATAGTCATGCCAATCGCGTCTTAAGATCCCTTTACCTGTGCCGCACCCCAGTATCTAACTCAAGACTCCTCCCTCACGCCCAACTCGAGACCCCCGTGTGCCCAACTCAGGCGATGCTCAAGTAGTATTTCTTGTGAAGATACACCATTATCTCAGTTTCCGCGAAGACTACGTGTAGGATAGCGTACAATTCCCTTGAGCTCAGTTTGCCCCTGTTTGGGTCATACACCGGCATTGAGACCTCCGTTATTCCTCTTTCGATCATGAAGTCTCGTAGTCTTGTTATTGCCAACATCACGTGGTGTTCGGGATCAATTGTGTTCCTGTCATTGACCCTCGTCACTAGGAAGCACAGATATTTGCCCGGGACTTATGCTACTGATGGTGGAAGCGCTGCCATCCCTCCCAGTCCTGGTATCTGTCTGAACAGAAACTCCACATTCTGGTACTCTCTTTTGAAGTCAGCTTCCAATCTTGATTTGAAACTCATGGCCGCCGTGACGCAGATCGCGCTAGTCCTGTTTGACAGGATGAAGTCGCTATCCGTTATCATGATGTTTTCCGAGTACTCATTGGGTATTTCAAACTTCGTTTTGAAATTCCGGCCTATGGTAGGCTCTGGCTCTTCTTCTTCCAGTTCCAATTCGCTTGTTTCTTTCACTTCCTTGAGCTTCTTTATCATCAAATTTTCGGTGTTGATAAGTCCTACCCCCACTCCCCGGACAGAAATATATATCGACGTCCCCGTCGATGTTGTCGGGTCTGAATTGTCCGGAGGAATGTCCAGTGGCCTGTCTGTTGCCGTCCATCCGAAAAGAGGGTCCTCTGTCTTCATATAATTTGCCGATGACACGTCGACTTGTTGAATGCTTTGTCCTTCGTGGCTCTCGTCTTTGACATCGCGCATCCACTCTAGTATCCTCAAGTTCGTGTTCTCCCTCCTCTCTATCTCACTCTGTTCGAGATCCGTCTCCAATTCTGGTGTCGAGTAGTCTTCCTGCGGATAGTGTCCACCATCGTCAATGACCTGCCATTCCTCTTCGGCTTCCAGTTCGCCTGCACTCAGTAGTTCCTCGCCCAATTTGTCTGGCTGTATCTTATCGATCAAGAAGTCATCCCCGTATCTGTTGTACCTCATGCTGGTCCGTTTACGATTGCCAGTCCTGGTCCCCGGTGGTAATGGTCGATCTGGCTCCATCCACTTCGGCACCTCATCTTGCTCCGGGTCGTTCCAGTCTTCTTCTACAAACGATCCTGCTTCAGACTCCACCTCTATCTTTTCATTGTCGTCCAAACTCAAGTTCTCATTTCCATCATTTTTCTCTCTGGTGCCTTTTTCATTCACTTCACACGCTGGCTCTACCACCAGGTACTCGAGACCCTCCATGTCCTTCGGTATGCACCAGTCCTCCGGGGACGGAACGTGAGGCTTCAGATTTTCATAATGTGCTGCTCGCCCAGTACTCAAGCGGTAGAACCGTCCTTGTTGATGAACTTCCGTTATCATGAATGGTCCCCTCCACTTCTTGAGTAGTTTCTTCGTTCCCTTGGGCGGTATGACATTTTGGAAGACCCACACGTATTGGCCCACCTCATATGGCTTTGCTTGTAATATTTTTTCGTCATATTTTCTGCGTTGCCTCATTTGCGCTTGCGCTGTGTTCCTCCTGCATAGCTCGTTTAGCTCCTGTTGTCTTTTGATCGCTTCTTTCACGTATGCCTGAGGCGACGTCCTTTTCCCCTCGTATTCCAGGTAAAAGAATGTCAGAGGTATTGCTCTCTCCCTGCCCGTCAACATCATGAAGGGACTGATGCCCGTCGTTGAGTGCTGTGTACTGTTGTAGGCCCCTACTACCTGTGGCAGGTATTTATCCCAGTCCGTCATGTATCTTGAGCATTACACCCTTAACATGTTGACCAGTGTCCTGTTCTGTCTCTCTACCAACCCGTTGGTCTGTGGATGGTAGGTTGTCGAGTGTGCTTGAGCAATGTGCGATCTCCTCATCAATTCTTTTGTCAAGTCCCCCACAAAAACTTTGCCGTTGTCCGACTGGAAAGTCATTGGACAACCATACCGCGATATCCAATGCGTTATCAGATGATCACATGTCTCCTTGGCCGAGGCTGTCTGGCACGGAACCGCTTCCGCCAACTTTGTGAAGTGATCTATTATAACCAGTATCTGGTTATATCCCGACTCCGTCATGCAGATTTTTTGATGGTCTATCTGCACCACTTCACTGAACTCTGAGCTCTCGAGGGACTTGAGGGGAAACTTCATCTTCCTTGGGTCTTTTACCTGGAGGCATGCCAAGCAGGCATTCACCCATCTCTCGCAAGCTTTTCTCATTCCTGGCCAATCAAACCTGTGAAGTATCCTTTGTTGTACTTTATCCATCCCCTGGTGCCCCATCTGGTCGTGCGATCTGAAAAGCACCTCCGTTTGATACAATTGTGGCAGTATGATGAGGTTGTGTTTGTGTAATATCTTCTCCTCATCTTTCCTCTTGCATGCTACCACCCCATCAGCTGTGTGGTAGAGTAAGTCTTTCTTCTCTTTGTAGAACTGGCTCAAGATCTTGTAGCCGTCTTCCTCGAGTTCCCCCTTCTCCTTGACCCCCGACTGGATCCATATGGAGAAGTTACTCGTCATTTTGTCATTCTTTTGGGCTCTTATTAGGTCTGACAGCCTATATCTTGCCTTGACATGCTCCTTTAGCGCCATGATCTGTCCATTCATCTCACCAGGGTTGTGGATGTCATCACTCAGCTTCACACATATCATCCTTTTCACGATTTTCATATCATCTTCTGGCACCAGATTCGTTCTGACGTTTGAGTTGCATGATAATTCCCTGAATGGCTTCCTTGAAACCGCAATTTTCTCAAGTTCTTCACTACCTCGTATCTCCTGTACGTCCAGATTGTACGTTCCTGAAGATGGATCCGTCTGTAACTCCCTGTCGTTGTGCCTTGTCTTCTCTTCCGCCAATATCATGCACAGACTGTCTTGGTTTTCGCTGCTCTCATCCGAGTCTTCATCCCATTATTCATGCTCCCCGGACAATTTTCCTTCTCCGGTTTCTTCTTCCGTGAACATGGAACACTCCCCGGACTGTTGACCTAGTCCCAGGTGTTCAGTATCTTCTTTGAACGTCACTTTCTTTTTCCTAACCTTGGTCTGCTCCAGAATGTTTTCGGGGATTTTGTCAACTAGTGACCGCACGTTATCTTTGCTGTCAGTGACGCTTCCTCTTGAGGAGTCAGTATTGTTCACTGTTTCTTTTCTCCGAAGTATAGTGACTTCCGGTTCGTCTTGACCCTTCTCTTGGATCACGGGCTTCTCATCTGATAGTTTCTCGAGCAACCTCATTAAGTCATCATCTATCTGTGCAGTTCCTGCTTCTACCTGGTTAAGATGATAGCCTTTTGCCTTGAGCGTCTCCCTCACGATCTTCGACTTTAGTATTATTTCTATCGGAATCCTTCTGCTCTTCTTCAAGATGGTCTTTTCTGGAGGTTCTTTAGGTAATTAAGGATGATCTTCAATCGGTTTGCCTGATTTGTCCAGCCATCTCGTGAGTGGAAGACTGTCGTACGTTTCCTTGTCCATGAAGGAGAAGCCATCTTTGATTTCAGGTCTGTCTGCCTCTCTTTGCTCTTGTCTCTCATAAAACTCCGTCTTCTTACTCAAGCTGTCGGCATTCTGATGTTTATCTCGTGTTCTATGCTCAATTATCATGTTGTATCCGTCCAGGCGAACTATCCACCTCCCAATGTAACTTTGGTCCATTGAGTACGTTTTCAGCCAGCTCAGTGCTCGATTGTCGACTCGCAACTTGAATGGCTCACTGCCCAGGTATGCCTTGTATTTCTCGACAAAGGTAACCACCGCGAACATCTCTGCTTTCGGTGCTCCGTACTTCATTTCCGTGTCACTCAGGACTTTGCTCCCGTACACTATTGGTCTCAACACTGTCTTCCCATTCCATTCTTTTTCTTGATGGAGAATTCCAGAAATCGCGACTACCGACGCATCCGTGTCCAGCACGTACATCCCTTTCTCAGTCGGCATACCCAGTACTGGTGCCTCACATAGCTCTTTCTTTATTCTCTGGAATGACTCTTCTGCTGCGTTGTTCCACGTGAACTTCTTGCCCTTGTGTTTCATTAATTGTTGCATCGGGTATACCTTGTCCGCATAGTCTTTGATGAACTCTCTATAATAGTTAGCGAAACCCAGGAAGCTCATCAACTGGTGTTCTGTCTTCGGTGATTTCCAGGTTAGGACTGCTTCCACGGCGTCCGGATCAGGTCTGATGCCGTGCTTGTCTACCATCCTGCCCAAGTATTTTATTGAGTCCTTGAGTATCTCGCACTTTGATGGTTTACACTTTAGCCCAGACCTTTTCATGCATGCGAACACTTCGTCAAGTCTCTCAATGTGGTCTTCCAATGTGGGCGTCGCTATTACCACGTCATCCACGTAGCACATTCCCAGGTTGCCATACTTCTTCGTCACGCCTATCAGCGCGTGTGCCATCAACCGCTGAAACGTGGCTGTGGCATTGCAGAGTCCAAACGGCATCCGTTTCCATTGAAACAGACCCAACTCGCAGGCGAACCCTGTCTTGTCCCTGTCCTGCTTCCTTAGTGGTACCTGCCAGAAGGCCGAGCCTAAATCAAGAGTCGTAAAAAATTTTGCATCACCTAACTTCGAGAGGCTCTCATCAATCCTAGGTATGGGATAGGCATCCATCACCGTGACGGAGTTCAGGTATCGAAAGTCACAACAAAACCTCAACTGGTCTCCTTTCTTTTTGGCCATCACTACTCCACACGCCCACGGTGACTTGGATGGTTCTATCATGTCATACTCTAGTAACGTCTCGATTTCTTTTCTAAACGCCTCCGATTTGTGTGGGGTCATGCGCCTCGCCCCCTCCCTGTGCGGTACCGCGTTCTCCTCAAGTTCTATATCATGCTCAACGAAATTACAACACCCGATATCCGCTTTATGCCTCGAAAAAACTTCTTCGTTCCGCTCTAGTACGTCCTTGATGGCTTCGAGCTGTTCATCTTTCAGTTTGCCCCTCAAATGTTCAATCTCCGGCAGAACCGGTTTATCAGTTTGCACTTCATCTAGTGTGGGCCGCTCTGGAAAGTTCGAACAGCTCGACAGCCCATCGTCCGTCTCTGACTTAAGTGATTTAACAAGACCTGAAGAATCTTTTACTTTCTGCAATCGTCTCAAGATACAAATTTTGTCCCTATGATTGGGACAATCAACAACTTCATTTTGTTTTGAGTTCTCAGTTGTTTCATATTGTTTTTAACCGGTAAAGCATATCCCAGTTTCCTCCCTCTCTGTATCGTGATCGGTATATCAAGAGTATTCAACAAGACACTGACGCAGAGGCCGCTCTTCGTTATCGAGAAGGATCTTCCTAAAACAGCAGCACTTTGACTATTAGGATTCGGAACTATACACACTTGCTTGTTGTCACTTAGTTCATTGTAATTTTTCATCCTCAAGCCTACGATTGCCGCTTCATTCGCCTTTAGCCTCACCCTCCTACTCAAGAATACCGGTGCTTTGGTTTCATTTGCCATTATTAAATTTACCGGTTTGATTGCGTACCTCCTATCCGGGTTCCGTATCCTGAACATTGCGTTATTTAGATCAATCGTTACGTCGAAAATCCTGATGAAGTCTCTGCCCAAAAGGAATTGGTCAGATTCATCTAGGTTTTCTACCACGAGAAAACTCATCCACAGGTTACGTTCCCCCAAATTGAGGGCTATTATCGGCGTCCTGCCCAGCACCCGAAGGGCCTCTTTGTTTGCAGCTGACAGCCGTGTTCTCGAATCTATCAAATCACCTTTGTCAAAGCCCATCCGTTCCCAAGTTTCGATTGGTATAACGCTCAAGACTGCTCCCGTATCAAGTAACCCACGTAACTGAGTCTTTTTGCCACTTATGTCTAGCACGTGCCCTGTCACATCTGCCTCCGTCCCGATGTGCATCGCATCTTCTTCAAGCATGGCGCAGTGTCCAATCGATCTCACTTTCAACTCTTATTTCCCTACGTAGATTTGCCCAATTAGGTCTTCGTCACATGTTATCATTGTCTTGGTATAGATGTTTATTCCATCTATATTTAGCATCACCTCGTGTGGGCCATAAGCTTCAGTATACCTGTTATCAACACGTACCGACTTGCTGCCCCCTCTCGTGAGTAGTGCTCTCAACGCTCTAGAAGTAGTTTGTGGGCTTATACAACTCAAGTAATCTGCGTACACGTCAATGTGCATTATTGTCTGGTCGCTCGGTTCGCTCAAGTTTCTGGTTACCTCGTGGCCGCCCACTGTGATTATCGACATTATTCTAGCCCCGATTTTCGATATGCCGAATGGCTTTCCCGTCACCATTTTTACAATGTTACAATTCCCGGTCTTTGTCAAGCCCGGTATAGCCTCTGGTGTTGGCTTTGATCCAGTTAATGCTTCGTTGAAATTCTGTCTTTCGATCTCCAGCTTTAGTCGTTGCTCTATTTCTTTCGCAGCCAGATCCTGTTTCACTTTGTTAATTGCTTCCGTCGCCGCTTTCTCATAATTTATCTCTAGAGAGTTCCTGGCTGCGGATTCTATCGCATCATTAACATGTGTTGCAGCTTTCACTGTTTTCGTCGGCAGTTCAGTGCTTGGTGCTCCTAAGTTCCTAGATTCAAACTCGTTTTGTCTGTTCCGCTGATTCTGCACCGCCGCTAATGCCAACTTATGTTTGGGGTGACTCTGGTCCTTGACCGCTTCCCAGAACAAGGGACAATCCATTCTGAAGTGCCCTTCTTGGTTACAGAAGAAGCATCTCGCGCCTATCTTGATGATTAAGCCGCTATAGTACTCGTGTTCCTCCATCTGGCTCATGTCCTCCTCTTCCGGTGCGTATCCAAGACTCTTCATGCTTTTTTTGTATGTTGTGCAGTCAGCCACGTGGTGATCCACCGACCCGCAGTTCGCGCATGATCTGCGCTTGTCCATATCATCTCTAGGCTTGTACCATGACGACCTCTGAGGTTGGCTTTCCCCTTGCGTGTTCCTGTTTTCTGAATATGAGTATTTCTTGGGCTTCATCAGCATGTATTCCCTTGATTTCTGTCTCATTTCTTCTGGGGTCGGTGCGCTGTCTTTCGACAATGTGTAGTATGTCATCTTTCGACATCACTTTTTACCCCATCAATGAACTTCGAGGCAATGATGAAGTTTCTTCTGTTTGTCGACTCCTCTGGGTCACTCCTTCTTCTCAAGCTCTCAAGGTCATCCAGGAACCGATCAATTGATTCATCGTCTCTCTGCCTTCTCTTTTCAAATCGCATCATCGCTTGGTGACCCTTCATGCCTGACCCGAATCGGTTCAGCAATATTTCGAAGATTTTGTCCGCGGTATCGCGTTCTTCTTCTTTCTTTGCTACCACGCATTTTAATGCCGTGCCTTACAAGTTGCTGAGTATGGCTGTGCACGCTTGTCTTTCATCATTTAAGTTATCTTGCTCTAGGTGTAATCTCATCACTTCCACCCAAGTGTCAATGCATCCATCGGAGTCGTCTTTGAATTCTTTTGGCTTCTTGAAAGTTTTTCTTGATTTTCCGTCTCTCCTATCGCTCGAGTCAGTGTTCCTCGTGGCGAAGGCCTCTAGAGTCCTGTTCATCATCTCCCAAGTGCTTGCCCACGTCATGGCATCCGGACCTGCGTTGCTGTTAGCTGTTGAGTCCCCCGGACCACTCATTGTGTTTGATGTTCCATTTTTCATGATTGTTTTTGCAGCCGTTGGTGCTGTGCTTACCGCATCCCGGGTTAAAGGTAACGGCGTCGATTGCCGTTTGTTCCTTTGTGGTTCTACAAAGTCAACTCTGGTGCCTTGCGTGCGATCCGCTGCCGGTCTTTCTTGTGAGGTAGAATTTCTCAAGATTGCATCCAATTTCGCCTGTATTGCACACGAAATTTCGGCATGATTCCTGTTTATTGTGTCTATTCTCCTTTCCAGGCTACCTAATTGGCTGTTGACATCATCATATCGGTTTTTCAACTGCTGCATATCTTTTTTGATGTTCTTATCTCGTTCTTCATTGGTGGCATCTACCTTGTCCGACATCTGCTGGAGTCTCTCGTCTGTCGCCTTAGCCAGGTTAAAATAACTATCCAGATACTCGTGTTTGTTGTATTTCAACTCTTTCCTTATTAAGTCTCTATCTTCCTCACTGTACTTTAGTTTCTTGTCGATCTGATTTAGTTTTGTCATCAGGTCGCCAAGCTCAAGAGTAGCTGTTTCATGATCAGCCGTTGTCTTGTTTTCGGCTGTCGCTTCTGTTCTGGCTTGTTCTTCCTTTAGGTCGGCTTCTGTCGCCTTCGTGCTCACTATCCCAAATGTTCGTGCTCTTTCAGTTTTTGATTCTTCGGCCGTGTTGTCTTTCGATTTCATTCCGACCATCATCGCCAACTTTTCTGTAAAAGATGTCTTCTTTACTTGAGAGTCGTTTTTCACCGTATCTCGGGTTTTGCCTGTTGTGTCTTCCAACGCGTCTATCGGCGAAAGCTCCACGGTTTTTGGATTTTGATCTTCCATATGGGGCATTGGTGTGGATTCCGTTGTCTTCTTCTCCACTTCATCTACGCTCTGGTCTGGTGTCTCTAGATCGATTTCAATTGTGGGCTCCACCTGTTTGTCTTAAGCACCTTCTCGCGTCTTGTTCTCGGTACTGCTCCTCGTGCTGACCATGCTAACTGAAAAGTTATCTTTTGTTTTGCTTGGGCCCATTGATGTAGTTCCGCGCAGCGACGAGTTATATTTCGTGTTTGATCCACTTGACCTTTTTTCGAGCACCGGTACCCTACTCCGTCTCATTATTTCTATTTACAATTGCTCTTATTTACAATATTATTATATACACAATTCTATTCTAAGAATAAAATCTATTATGAAAAACTTTTTAAAAAGGAAATATACAACGTGATAAAAACTTTGTTCCCAGTTCTCTTTCAAAACCTTTCGAGAAACTTTCTTTATTTGTGGTCTCAACCGTACCGGGTTCCGACTAGTGTTGTTCTGTTTCAATTCTGTCTCAAAACACTTATTGTAATTTTACTTCAATTTTTATACCGTCCCAAGACTTCCAGTTACCGTCCCTACTCTTCTTTGTACCGTCCCAGGCTTCTTTCTACTGTCCCAAGACTGTTCGGTACTGTCCCAATACTTTCCGTCAGTATCCCCAGACCCCTATCCTGAGAGTACTATCCCAGGACCACTGTCCCAAGACTGTCCCAAGACTAGTGTCCCAAGGCTAGTGTACCAAGACTAGTGTCCAAAGACCACTGTCCCAAGACTACTGTCCCAAGGCTAGTGTCCCAAGACTACTGTCCCAAGACTACTGTCCCAAGGCTACTGTCCCAAGACTACTGTCCCAAGGCTAGTGTCCCAAGGCTAGTGTCCCAAGACCACTGTCCCAAGACCACTGTCCCAAGACCACTGTCCCAAGACCACTGTCCCAAGACCCCTGTCCCAAGACCACTGTCCCAAGACCACTGTCCCAAGACCCCTGTCCCAAGACCACTGTCCCAAGACCACTGTCCCAAGACCACTGTCCCAAGACCACTGTCCCAAGACCACTGTCCCAAGGCTAGTGTCCCAAGACCACTGTCCCAAGACCACTGTCCCAAGACCACTGTCCCAAGACCGTCCCGTCCCAAGACTGTACTTGTTCAAGGCTGTACTGTCCCAAGACTGTACCAAGACTGCTCTGGTCCAAGACCGTCCCAGGACTGCTCTGTCCCAAGACTGTCCCCAGACTGCACTGTCCCAAGACTTCTTTGGCGCTGTCACAAGTCTTCTTTGGCACTGTCCCAAGACTTCTCCGGTACTGTCTCAAGACTGTTAACAAGTGTCTAAGCGGTGGGACCTCTTTTTTCTTCGTTATGGGGACTTCTTGATTCACTGTACCTTGTACCACCACTCAAGCTCTAGTAAAATTTTCCCAAAAACCCTCTCTTAAAGGCCAAATGCTGACCCTCCTTTTTCTTTTTTCTTTTTAGTTACCTCTTTTTCAATGTTCCAAGCAACTTGAAACCAAAACCTGTGCGGAGGTATCTTGTGATCTCCTGTTCGTGTAAAAACTAAACACAAATCCTCACCAAAATGCAACAAAAAATCCAAGCTAGAAAAAGTAATAAAAACAGAGAGATGAACCCACCTAAAATTCAAAGGTGACAAATGTCTACCTTTTGTCGAAAAAAAATGTCTGGTACCTAATTGCCACGCGTTTTCCTCCCCCCAACTAATTATCTTATTGGGTATCACCAGAATTGTCTATGTCCGTTCCCCCCTACTAATCTGACCAGGGTATCTTTCTTAACTCGAGTTTAAATTTCGATATCCACCTATTATTACCAACGCGTGTTAATGACTAATGTAACTAAATCAACAATGTCGATTAATTAGTTACTCTAGTTTCGCCTCTTTTTACATTTTCAACCGCCAACCTCTAACCTAACCAGCCCCTCTTCTAACCTCCCCCCTTTTTAGCCCCCCTTCTTAAGCCTAAAATTACCTTAAGTGCCGGGTGCTAAACCTCTCAAGAGAAAACCGTAGACCTGTCTCCAGGCCTGCTTAAATAAAAACGTTCCTCAAAACCGGGGGATTTCGCTTATCCAATTTTACACTTATCTCCTGTAATGTAATGTGGATTTTAACGATACCCGTTCTGCCTAACTTGAGAACTCGAGAACTGCCAAATCCTTCTTGGCTACTTTCCCACTCGACTGGTCACCTCTTCCAGTCCAGTCTCCTATTGGTTCAGCTCAAGTGCTCCTGAACCACTTTCCCACTCGGCTGGTCACCTCTTCCAGTCAAGTCTCCTATTGGTTCAGCTCAAGTGCTCCTGAACCACTTTCCCACTCGGCTGGTCACCTCTTCCAGTCAAGTCTCGTTGTTGTCCAGCTAAGTTCCAAGCTTTCTGAAAACCCTTGACAACGCCCCACACTCGGGCACTTTATTCAGGTTACTGGGTTAAATTGCTAGGTTGATCGAAACGATCGAACTTGTAAAACAGTATGGGTATACTATTTAATTAATATAAAGGTTTGATCCGACTAATCTGGTGTCAAAGTCACTGTCTTTTTTCGTTTTATGGTTTTTGTTCCTTTTTCTATTCTTTTCTGGTTTTTGTTTCGCTTTTTGTTTTTTGCTCGTGTTTTTGTCCCCCTAGTTGCCCCCTTTTACTCGGTTAGCTAAGCCTCGTTCGGAGAGCGTACCAGGAAGTTTTCTCGAGTTTTCTTAAAAAGCTATCACGGTATAACCGGAAGGTTTGCACGTTCCTGCCGAACCGTACCACCGGTACTCTAGAATGGGCATGCAGCCCGAAGCTGTCTCAAGTGGGTTCGACTCCGTAGTCTTGATGTCCTAAACACCCAGGAGCGCCATAAAAACACTATGTAACATTCGTCTACTGTAGTCACACATGAGGCTTAAGAAAAATAGGCCCTATAACCATTGGCTCAAGAGTCAGGGACACTATCTCTTGTGTTTTTCTACCTCAAATCAGTCGGAGCCAATTCGGTTCGCTTGTGACATGAGACTACGACCCGTTACAGCTTAAAGACTACTACCAAAATATCCCCCCACTCTAGAAATAAGAACGTCCCCATACTTAGGTCTCTAGATACCCAAAATACATGAACGCCGTTAAAAACCGGGTCAGAACAATCCGTTGAGTTACTTTTTATCAGACAGTGGAACTTTGATCCATTTCAGATGGATCAACCTAAAACTCGCCTTACCTCAACATAACAATCATAAAACACACTCTAGAAATTTAAATTGAGTACTCACATCGTAGCACGCTCAAGAACTGGGAGTAATTAAGTCGGTAATCAACTCGAGAATTAAATAATGTAACTAAATGAGTTTAATGTTTATCAGTTTCAATAACAGGAACAAGTTTGAACTCTAGAGTATAGTTTCTCGTGAACCATTGGGACACTCAAGCTGTCCACCTTTCCATCGAAGGTTCACTCTAGTCCAGTTCGAATAACAATCCAGTCCATTGATAATAGTCCAGTTCTCGGGAATACGCTTCTTTCTGTTTCAGATAGCACAGCTCTACTCTAGTTTTATTGCGACGGAAATTGCGAATAGCAATTTCCTACTGTTTTATCTGGCTACTTTCCCGCGATTGTTACCCGATCGTTCTCCTTTCTCTTTTTCGGTTTTCAGTTATCGCGAGAAAATCGTGCATGACAGGCTCCATTCGAATTTTTGAAAAATCAAATTTCACTCCAAAATTAAGCGTTCTTGTTTTTCTCAAGGTCAAACTTCCAAATATGACCGACTGGCACATGCCTTTAACAGGCCCATCCAGGTGCGCCATAAAAACGTGTTTGTAACATTCGCCTATACATTACACAGTGATGGAGCAAAGGAAATTTACCTATTGACGATTGGCTGACGTCAGTTACCTTAATTCTGATTGTTTTTAACCGTCTAGACATAGCCAACTATTTTTCTGGTCTGTTATGGTCTAAATAAAAAGTTAACATTTTTATGCCATCACCCAAAAGATTTTTGATCAGCTTTCGTTTACATGCAAAAATACTCACAAAGCTGGGTCTTGGATCCCCAGACTACTAGAATACTATTAAAAACACGGCTAGAAAACCAGAATTTACTATGATTTTAGTGACAGTTATAAACTAAACCCATCGCAGATTGAGGCAATATTTCCTCTTTTCTAACTACTCATGCTCTAAACTAATAACAACAAGACTGCTCGTATCAGGGCGAAGCTTTGAATGTTCCGACGACTGCCTTTTAAGGCTTATGGAGCAGCAGTAATAGCATAAGAAAAAATGAAATAAAATAAAAAGAATTTTTTTAATTTGAATTTTTTTTTAAAAATCATTCCCCCACACGTCATATAAAGTACAAAAAGATAGATTTCGTTCCTTGTAACAAATCAATTGTGGCAAATAAGCTTCGTTCAACCAATTTGGAACGATTTATAAAGCGGATTAAATCTCCGCTTACGCGTTAATAGCGCGAATTATATCGCGCGTTAATTGTCCCAAATCGGTCAAAATGGCAATCTTTAAACCATCATAACTTTACGCAAAATGATCACAGGTGAAATATCTTTGCAAATTTAAGCTCAAGACAACAATGGCTTTCGAATAATATGAAAAAAATTCCGTCAAAAATGGCTAGGTAAAAAGTCGAAATTTGTCTGAAGAAAATAAACCCACCCCGAGCTCAAATATTCCGTTACTTTCGTATCGAAACTCGGAACAATAATGGAATTTAATTGGAAAATAATCGACCAGGCGTCCAGCAGCATCAAGTTACTTACATTAGAGGCGCTGCACATTAGGAAAGAGAGACCGGCAATTAACACGCGCGACGAGTTTAGAAGTAGGGAGCTGACACTAAGGCTATAGTTCCAGAATCAAAAAATTCTGGCTAAAACAACAAAATTTTGAAACAACTTACATGTTAGCAAACAAATTAGCCACAAAACGAAAATGTAAAAATAAAAAAGAAGAAAACTCTCAGAAATTTGTGACAAAATGTTTTAAAATGTTACATAATAGTTGTTACATAATTTCAGTGATATTTGTAAAATTTTGATTGGTTGAATTTTTAAAATTTTGAAGTAATGATATCTGTGACACTTTTTATGATCTTTGATCATTTTGTACAGATAGTTTAGAATTTTTAAAACCTGAAGATGCACAAAATGTGCGAAAACGTTTGTTTGAATTTACAGTTTTAACGCATTCTCAAAATAATGGAATTAATGAAATCGTTCAGGACATTACAGTAGCTGAAATACGTATCTAGAGTCTCTTACAGTTTTTTTTGACCTTCAAGAAATAATTAAAATTTGTATCTGAAAAATACAGAACAGAAACAGACATTTTCAATATAGTAAAAATGCACAGCATCAAACCATCCAAAACGGCGTGCAACGACAGGCCGACTGCACAACAAACTATTCCGTGTTCCCCCTTCCTTCCGCCTGATCTCCTTCAGTTGAGTCCCTTATCGTGAGGTGTTCTCTTGTTTCCGTTCGAATGATTATTGTCTCGTTAATCCGGTTGTCTTCTTTTATTGTGTCTTTCTGACAAAATGGCAAAATTTCAAAATTTTGAATATTTTTTTTCTAGAATATTCTGACCCTCTTTTTCATTAAGAATTCACCGTCAACGTCGTTAACGTCTTTTTTGGTTTGCATCGACGGATTCTACTTTGCCAATCCGGGCAAAAGGCCTGTACTCCCCGGGTAGTCCCCTCAATGTCCCCATTGAACGCATAACTCCGACTTATCTGCAAGTGATGATCAAGTGTTCTGTAATCACATTACAAACTGCATCAGCAATCAAATTTTATCCACGTCACCTCAATTCATCGCGTGTCATAAATACCACCGTACTACATTTCACTACCTTCCGAAGCTTTGACAAAACATGCACTATGAGTGTCCTGGATAAAAAGCCTATTCTGACTACTTCCGTCATTTCACCATAAAAATTCTTTTCGTTCTTGCTGTTTTAAAAAGTTTTGGGACATGGCACAGACACGCACCCGTTAAAATTAACTTAGTGTTATCGGACGGGATACTTTCGCTTCACTACTGCGGCGGCTTTCGATTTCACAACTATCGGGCTGATCGTTTTGTCATTTACTCTGCTCTTGAGCTGTCTCACCATGGGCTCGTGCTTCTTTAGCCTTTTCTTGGTTCTTTGGACAGGCTGGTCGCGCACAACCGGACTCTTTCCAGCGCTTTCTTCCATGACCGACTCGGTCAGATCGTCAGATTCAGTGGGCGCCATCATTTTTTCCAATACTTCAGGCATGACGGGATGATTCAAACCGACTCTCATTGCGGATTGAGTACCGTATCTCTGGATCACGTTCCACGTGCTCTCCATGAAAGCCACTCACGTCCATACTTCTCCAATCTTCCACTCAAAATTGCTCTGATACTGTTCCCATTCGTCTTCTGGCAACGAGCTCAAGAATGCTACTCGCATTGATTCATCAACCCTCTGCCTCCGAGGAGATTCGCAGAGCAGCTTCGACGCGTCTCTTCTCTGATGTGCCTCCATAGTGTCATTGACTCCAAGGGAGACAAGATAGCTGAGGGTTCTTTGGTGGGCGACATAAATGACGATGGCGTTATCAGCATCAGTGATTCATCCGCCCCACCATCTTTCGCTTCATTAAAATCATTTTCCAAGAGATCTCTCTCCAGCAATCTTAGGTCAATTTTGCTCACCTTGTCCCCTTTGACCTCCATGGGCTCATCGTCCCCTTGGTTCTCCTTATTTGCGTCCTGATCTTTTCTCTCATCATCTGGCTGGGGTCCCGGTCCAGAGGGGCCTTGGCGCATATCAACTCCTGAATCTGAATCTGACCGAGCCGGTATCATCATGTCACCCGGCTTGTAAAACGCCTCGTCTTTTATGACAACCTCCACAGCTTCCTCGCCATGCGGCGCCACTTCCTCTATTGTCAGATAGATGCCTTTCCTCGACTCTTTAATCACTTCTAGCATCACCAACGTCTCTCGCCTGGGCCACTTCAATATGGACTTATCGTCGGCTGGTGAATACACATCGTTCTACAGACCTGCAGACACCTCGGGCTTCCCTGCAATTACCTCGGGTGTAGTTTTAACCTTTTTCCGACTCCATATATTAGGGAAGGTGAACTCAAAAGTGTGCAGGGCTGCAGCAATCCAATTGATGAAGCGCGGCTCCATTCTCTCACCCCACCTCATCATTCTCTCCTCCATGTCTCGGTGCAAAATCAGGACTGGTCGGCCTCTGCAGCATCCTCCTGATCCGCGGATATCGAGGGCAGTTATCTGGCAGCCGACGTGAACCCGCCAACCATGTCTATTGATGTTCCTTTACATGAGCATATGTCGCCGGCCAAGCCGTGATTCTCACTGTGCCCTTGACGACCGGTCGTAAATTCCAGCGCTTAGGATTGAACTGGACGTTCGAAATATCTTCGCCGCCGATTCGACATTTAAAGCTGTTGTTGAAATCCATCAGGGTCCAGCAATGCTCCACCATCCTTCCAAACAGCCTATTCTTGCTCGCCAGTGTTCTCAGTTCCTGTTGATCCACCCAATTCAGCACGAAACAACCCACTACTGATACAAGATTCTCTCATCGATCCTTGCAACTGTTCCGGGTATCTCAGCAATACCAATAGGTCACCGAAACGACAAAAAGTCATCACTTCCAATGTGAGAAGGCCAACCAACCGGAGGTCAGCCAGTTCCTGAGTGAAGAGCGGCACGTGTCCCTTCTCAAAGCCCCCATGTCCGAAGTCTACGTATAGTGCCAGCACAAGGATAATTGATAACTTCCGAATATCTCTCACGAAAAGGGCTGTTATGTGTCTCGAAGCTCTCGGATAACAACTGCCGAGGAACGCGGTGACCAACCCGCTCCCATTTCCGCAAAAATCGCATCGGAACTCTCGTATTCAGCTCTCGTTGCCAGCCCATCCGCCTGGAACCAATCCAAGGACATGGTGTTTATCTCCTGAATCACCTGTAACATAGTTGCGCCCGCCTCCTCTCTCAACTCTGGGATCTTCTTTTTATACTGGTGAATTTCCTTCACCACCGCTGGGGCATCATCGAAGGCATCTTGTCCCAATGTGCATAGCCGTGGGGAGAGATACAGCCAAGGGTTGGTATGAGGCTTCGTCCTCAAGGCTATAGCCCTAAGGTTTCCTTCTTTGGAGGTAGCGTTCCTTCTCACCAAGCTCCTCCTTTCGTCCCTCACATAATCTGTCTGCCTGAACCATAGGTTGTTTGCCAGTCGCGGCACTAACTCGTGTTCGTAACTCATTCCCGGCCAGGTTTTCTTCAGTCGGCCAAAACTTGAAAGTTCCAGTCCCAACCCCTCATCCAACACGACACGCGTCCTGCTGTGATCCTTAAATCTTTGGATCGCGCTCAATATGTCGGACCATACTGCAGGGAGTTCTGATCGGAAGGGGTAGTAACGGTTTGGATCATCTTGTCGGTTCGAGCCGAAATCACTACGTCAAATCGTCCTTCCGCAAGTCAGATGACCATCGCATTTACAAACTGCAGAGGCTCGGGTAGTATGGCGTAGCCAAGAGACAGTGTGAAATAAACTTTGACCAGTTGCCTCGCAAAACAACGTCGTATTGATGTCTCAGCTTCCATCATTGCGGAGAAAGTGTCATGATCGCCTCTCCAATGACCTCTGGGCTTGGGGACGATCCGTCAACCAGACCAATCAATGATCCTCTTCTTTGCAAGTGTTCACTCGATCCTGCTATTATGACAACCAGTGGATCAATGTTCACCACTCTTTTTACACTTATTGCCTTTCCCACCGCTTGTCTCCAGCCCAAATTGGGGGCTGTGAGGAAGATTACGTCCGGCGAAAAAAGTGAGCAGGGCGTATACAGGTAGTCGGAGCTAGACACTATCAAGATTTTCCCTAATTTCATTTCCAGATGATCATACGCCGCAAACAGGCTGTCCCCCTTCGATGACTCCAGGTGCGCATATCTCTTCTCATCACCTTCCACTGAGCTCACCCGGGGTAATCCTTAGACTTTTTGCCCGCTGCTGTCCCAGGGGCTTAGCAAACTGCCCCCACATCATGTGATGTTTGTTGTTGGGTTTGTTTTCCATTAGAAACTTCCGCTTCCGGCTCGGTGGGGCTCTTTCCCTCGCCTGATGACATACTTCTATCAACGATCTCGTGTTCAGGAGTCCTATTGTGTTATCCCTGGGCAAATCCTCTAGATCCCCTACCCAACCTCGAGGTGGTAGCAGAACTGAATAGCTCCTCTTCTGCCAAGAGCCAATCCATGCCTGATACTCGGTATAATCCAGATGCCGTGGTTCCTGTCCCTTGAGGTTTTCTTCGCCTCCGTTTTATTCGCCTCACGAAAGGCCAGCGCAATCATGTTCAGTTTTATTGACATGTCCGCCTTGCATTGTCACCACAGGGTGGGGTCTGGTCTCTTCCACAATAACTCACTGACTCTGTTGGTATTAATAATCGCTGCATGGTCTGCCTGCGATTTACCCTGAGCCACTGGTACCCTTGCAGACTGACTTGCGGCGCTTGTGGTTACTTGAGGAGCTACCTGTTGCGGAGCACTTCCTGTCCCGAGTCGGTTCTCCATAGACCGGCCTCTGGGAGCGGGGACGGTCCCCAATCTCTCTCTCTCTCACGTCTGAGCTCGGAGCGGGCTGCGTAACATTAGCTTCCGTCGTCAGAGGTCCCAGACGACTCGCTAGTGGTTGAGGCATACGAGACCTCACCATACCAGCAGGGCTACCTCGTGCCATAGGATTGACCATTGTCTGCAACTCGGCCTCCATCTCCTCTATCTTCGTCTGGAAAGCATCACAGATCCATTGTCTTCCCCCCTGCTGGGTATTGAAATGTATCCTCGTTAAGGCACTGTGGTCTACCATTCGCACTGCACTGTCGGTGTCCATCAACCTGAGCTCGTTCGATTTTTCGGCAATCAAATTCCTGACCATCGTATTCCATCGGGTCACGTTCCGGTTCATGAATGCGGCTATCGGTGAGCCGGCGTCCGCGTTTAGAGGGATGGTACACAAGGCCGCGAGCCTTGGTCTATAATTCTCTTTCAGTTCATTGAGAAGACAGACCAGCAGTGGTTCCCATTTCGCCTCGGGGGCGACTGGAATTCTGGACACGTCATTCGTTCCTATCAACAGGATCAGTGTATCGACCCAATCATCGTTTTGTAGCTCCATCATCTTGACCACTCGGGCCACCGATGCTCCGCCAAAGGAGGTTGCAGTGGTTTGGCCTACTACATGGATCTCTGTCAACTTCCTCACTAGACTGTCTCCGATAATCAGATATTGGCTGCCCGTTGGCACCATTTGGTGGATCGTTGCCGGATTCCAGCTCATGTGATTCAAACAGGCCCTTGGATGTTCTGCAGCAACCTGATGAAGGTTCTCCGGGTGTTGGGATCCTTTCGGATGTCGATCACTCGCAATCTCACCTTGATTTCGCTCGGTGCCGGACCGGCCGGTTCTGTGGGATCTGTCATACTCTCTCTCCCGACGGCTGAAGGACCTGCGCGTAGGGAAGGAACGATCCTACCCGAGCTTCTGTCCCGCGCTCAGTTTATTTCTTGCATGGTCGCTTTGGCCACCTGCTCGAATGTCTCCTGAAACTGAGGCGCCAGGTAAGTATCCGAGGGGTCAGGTATCGTGCACCTCGCGTTGGCAGGCGAGCTCACTCGCTGTGGAGCTGCCACCTCATTTGATCGGTAAAGTTCCTGAGGCTTAGCCTTAGTAGTCGTGTCGGGGTTCATCATGGCTAGAACATCTGGCGACAACTTTCTCATTCTCGCATTATAGACCTACTTCAGGTGCCATATCTCCTCTTCTTTGAGAGAGATCAGTAGCTAGTCAAACTTCCTCTTCCACTCCTTACGTTCTTTCACCGTCTCCTTGTACTCGTCGAGCTTTGAGCACAACTCCTGCCAGTCCTCGTCTCTCTTCTCGAGAGTTTCGCTGGTTTCAGTCGACTGTTGCTCAATTTCGCTCATTTTCATCTTCTTGGATGGTGGAGCTGCACTTGACGAATCTGCAGAGTACGACGGGTACGGCCCATCGCGTGATCTCTTCGATCTGAAGAGAGTCTGTGCTGAGGAGTTAGGGCGCACTGGCATTGGCATCTCTCCTAGCCTGTAATCTCTTTGTTTTCCCAATCCTGGCTCACGAGCCAAGTCGTGAGCAGATATTTCTCCACGTCGCCATCGCATGAGCCTATTTCTGCTTCTCTTGGCGGTACCGGACTCCACGAAAGCTAGCATCAACACCACTTCTGTAGGTCGGTCCCCACAGCCTTCTCGTTCCATTGCAGTAAGGAGCGCGACGGTCAACATCACCAGCTCCGGGTCTTCCATTCCAAAGTTGCAATCTATCAACCGCTGATATATCTCATCCAGAGCCGTTCCTAGACTCGCTTAGATGAAGTCCGTCAGATCGTTTGTGTTGCTCATTCTCTTTCGTTTAGGTCTTGTATCTTCAATTTCAATTTGAATTTCAATAAACAAGTGTCCGATCAATCACGATCTAAAAGACAAGTCACATTTAGAACCATTATAGAAGCTATCTTATCTTCACGTTAAGACATCATCCATATCTTTTAAAACAGTCAATCAAAATTCTCTTCTTTTTTATTTTAAAAATTAGCACCGAGGTGCATCATTCACTTCCGATTCAGATGCTGTCACCTTCCGCACCTGGAATAATCATCACATAATCATAATCACAGAATAATACAAAACATCAATGTCACACATCAAAATTAGTATACAAAAATCTAATACTCAATACCTATTCTTAAACCTAATTCCTGATATTTAAAAGGTAAACCTAGTAGAAAATTCTTAATCCT
The DNA here is from genome assembly GCF_963678635.1 of Symsagittifera roscoffensis. Lineage (NCBI taxonomy): Eukaryota > Metazoa > Xenacoelomorpha > Acoela > Convolutidae > Symsagittifera > Symsagittifera roscoffensis. The sequence continues at coordinate 5,663,732 of NC_087068.1, read as the reverse complement.
AAAAAAATCTCAGCCCTAATCATAGCTCTAGCATATGCTCAGATAATACTTCTTATGTAAGTAGATTTCTATGTTTGTTTTTGAGAAAATCACAAGCACTAGAGCATATAGCTCTCCGGGATGCAACTTTCCCCTATTGGGACCATAGACTGGCAAGGATAGCGAGGTCACTCCCTCTCTCAATCAGGAAATCCCTGCGTCGAGTTTGTGTCAGCACTAAACTCTTGGGTTTCACGTGTTGTCCATCAGTGACCTTGGTTACCAAAAAACACAAGTATTTTCCCGTTATTTGTGATGCAACAGGGGGCAGCGCTATCATAACTCCTACACCAGGCCTCTGTTTTCACAGAAGTTCGATGCTCTTGTACTCTTCTTTGAAGTCGGCTGCTAGTGCTGTTTTCAACTCACATCCGCAGTTGACGAATAAGCGCACTTGCGTTCCGTGAGTATAAAATCCTTGTCGGTCACAACAATGTTATTCAAGTATTTATTCGCTAGATCAAAATACGACTCGAAAAACTGTCCAAAAGGCAATGTTTTACGGTTTTTGCCCTCCGTTTACAGTTCTCCTGTCTCTCTCGCCAATTTTAAATTTTTTATCATAAGATTTTTGTTGTGGGTGGGTGAGTCCTACCCCCACTCCACGTACAAAAATATACATCGATCGAGCACATCGAGGTTACATTCGGGAACACATAAGAGGCCATCTGGAGCGATCCAGTTTTACTCGTTGTTGTCGTGACTGATGTATTTGATGCATGTATTAATTGTCAGGATTGCTTTTTTCGATCTCCAGGTAGATCATGGAGCCATTCGAGTACCCGAAAGTTTGTGAACTCATGCTCATGCATTGGTTCCGCTCCAGGTTCAAACTCCATATCCGGTTCCGATCGATCGCCGATCCAATCTTTTTCTGTATCATCAATCAGGTCGATGGTCGATGTCCTGTGATACCACTATTTCATCCAAACCCACTATTGGGTCTGATACTTCTTCCAACACAATTCTGTCTACGACAAAATCTTCACCATACGGGTTGTATTTAGTCTTGTCCATTTCCATCTTGCTTTGTCGCATCTCCATGGTCAAGGGATAGTCAGGTTCTACTCCTTTGTCATTTTCGGTCTGCTCTGGGCAGTTCCAGTGCGCTTCGACTAATGGTAGAGTTTCGTCATCGACCTCTATTCGCTCAGCTAGTTCCAAGTCCAGTGGCAGATCACAGTCATCCATCACCTCATTTCCGATATTCTTGTCACGTGTGCCTCTCTCATTCACTTCACAGGTGGGATCCACTTTCAAGTAGCCATGTTGTTCACTTCTGTATCCGGTTATACACTTTGTCCACGCCTTGATGGCCCATCTGGTCCTGTGAGTGAAACAATAACTCAGTTTGATACAGCTGTGGTAGTTCTATCGATTTGTATTTGTTAAGGACTTTGTTTTCTTCTTTGCCCTTGAAGACCATAATCCCGCTTTGTTCAAGTATAGCAAATCCTTTCTCTTCATCTAAAACAGCTTCAAAATCTTATAGTTGTTTTCTTCCAAGTAACCTTTGTCGGGTGCTCCGTTTTCTATCCATCTCTTTAAGTTGCTCGTCATCCTATCATTTCCTATTAGTCCTCAAAAGATCTGACAGTCGGTACCTGGCTTACAAATATGTCATTTTCAAGTTTAACTGACCACTAGTTTTTTCCGGAGCTTGGGCATCGTCCATCAATTTAACACACTATATCCTTTTCAAAGGTGTCGCCGATTGTTCCAAAGGCCGCAAATTGGTACGGACGACCGTAGCATTCGGTAATCATTTAGCCGGGCGTTTCGACACCGCCATCAACTCAAGTGCAGCATTGTCAACTAAAGTGCCTTCCTCATCAGAGATATATCTGTCCCTGTCTGGGTCTTAATGCATCTTTCTATCCAACCCGCGCCGTTTCCAATCTAGCAAGGAATAAATCGCAATCTCTGACACGTCTGAATTGAAAGTGGTCTCAGACACGTTCTCCCAGGACTGAGATTTCGAGCCGTCACTCGAGCTGATGGAGTCTATCCACTCGCCTTCTAACATGTTCTTCATGTTTCTCGACTCCCCCGGCAGATTCTGTCCCTCGATTGTCCTGACATCGACTCGCCGGACAAATCATCCTGGCCGGGCCCGAAGGAACACAACTCTCCAGACAATTCCGCACCTCGTCCACTTTCCTTATTTGACTCCCCGGACAGTGTCTCATCTCCGGATGATATCTCATCTCCCGATGAACAGTCCGAGCACGGCTCGTACTCTTTTATTACATCATTGAACTGAACCCTCCTTGCTATACTGGATTTCAGTTCAACACTTTGAATGGCAGCTTACCATATGTGTCTTTGTCCAGAAAGGAAAAACAACCCTTAATCTCTGCCTGGTTAGCTTGCTTCTTTTTCAAGTGCTCATAGAACTCCGTTTCCTTGCAGAGGCTGTCGGCATTTTTTTTTGTTTGTCACGTGTTCGGTGCTCTATAATCATATGATAGCCATCCAGGCGTACAGTCCAGTGACCGATAAAGCTCTGGTTCATCGAAGAAAATTTATGCCAGGCGAAAGTTCGATTGTCAACACGCAACTTAAAGGAAAATAAATAAAATTAGTAAAAGTAATTACTGCGATCATCTCCGCTTTCGGTTCACCATATTTCATTTCGGTATCCCCTAAGAATTTGCTGCCATATGCTATGGGTTGTTCTTCATAGAGTATGGCCGGGATAGCGACTACTGATTCCTTTCTCGGTCGGCATGCCGATGACCGGAGACTCGTAAAGTTCCCGTTTGATGTTCTCGAAAGAGACTTGAACCTCCTCAGTCCAGCTGAATTTCTTGCCCTTATTTTGCATCAACCGCTGCATGGGGTTTATATTGTCGGCATAGCCTTTGATAAATTCTCGGTAGTAATTAGCGAAGACGAGAAAGCTCATCAATTGTGTGTCGGTTTTCGGTGGCTTCAGTGTTGGCACTGCTTCAACCACTTCAGGATCTGGTCTGACTCCGTGCTTGTCTACAAGGCGACCCAGATACTTTATTGAGTCCCTCGGAATCTCACACTTGGAGTGTTTACATTTCAGCCCGGCCTGTTTCATGCAAGTAAAGACTACGTCCAGTCTCTTTAGGTGTTCCTCCAGGGTTGGTGGCGGTCATAACGTCATCAATGTATTACAAAATCTGGTTCCCATACTTCTTTGTTACATTCGTGAGTGCCTGGGTCATCAATCTTAGAAATATAGCCGTCGCGTTGCATAGTCCAAACGGCATTCTTTTCCACTTGAACAGTCCCAGTTCACATTTCACGCTCGTTTTCTGAGGGGCACTTACTAAAATGCAGAACCCAAATGCATCGTTGTGAAGAATTTTTGCGTCCACCAACTTCGAGAGTCTTTCTTCGATGCGGGGGATCGGATATGCATCTTTTATCGTTACTGCGTTCAAGTAGCGGAAATTACAATAAAATCCAAGTTGCCCCCTTTCTTCTTAGCCATGACCACACCACAGGCCCACGGGAATTTTGATGGCTCAAGCAAGTCATATTCCAATAACATCCTATTTTCTTTCCTGCATGCTTCTGACTTATGTGGAGTCATTCTCATAGCTCCCTTCTAGTGTGGTACCGAACCCTCTTCTATCTCTATCTCATGTTCTGCAAAATTGCAACAACCTACGTCAGCTTTATGCTTTGGGAAAATGTCTGTGTCTGTGTTCCGTTCCGATTCAACACTGCTCTTAGAGAGTCCAGTCCCCATCCGATATCCTGCCTTTCAGGTGTTCTATCTCAGGTAGGACTGGTTTGTTTGCTGCTATTTCTGGGTCTGTCGGTCTCTCAGGGAAACTCGAACAACTAGACAGCCTATCGTCTGTCTCTGATTTCATTGGAAGAACTCCTTAAAAAGACTTGAATACATTTATTCTCTTCGTTATACATTCTTGGTTTGCATGTAAGGGACACTCACCTACTTCAAATTTCTTCAAGTTGTCCAAGCTCTGACACTCTGTGTTTAGAGGCAATGCTTATCCAAGCTTCTTTCCACGTTGTTTTGTCACCGATGTAGCCTCAACAACACACTCACCCATTGTCCGTTCTGAGTGAGTGAGAAGCTTCTTACTAAAATAGCTGAGCTCTTTTTGTTTGGGTTGGGGACCAGACACACTTGTCTCTTGTTACTAAGTTTAATTAATTTCCTCATCCTAAACGTCGCCACTACAGCTTAATTTGGTTTTAATCTAGCTTTCCGAACTAGGAAAAATGAAAAATTGCATCTTCGCTTGATAAATCAAGACCTTCTTAACGGTTTCTTTTGATGCTTCCCCTCTGGGTCATTGACTCGTAACTGCCAGTCGTTGAGGTCGATAGTAGCGACGAGTTTGCGCACGAGGTGGCGTCCTAGGATGAACAGGTCGGATTCTTCCAAGTTTTCGACAACCAAAAACTTCATCCAGAGATGCTTTCCTCCCAGTTTCAGCGAGATGATGGGAGTTCATCCGGCCACATAGATTGCGCCCTGATTAGCCGCAGCCAGTCTGGTATTAGTCGGTATCAAATCCGACCTATTGAAGCCCAAGTCGGTCCAAGTGCTTATGGGCATGACACTGACTACCGTTCCTGTGTCAAGTAGTCCTTTCACAGAGAGTTGTCGGCCCTGCACGTCCAGTACATGTGCTTCCAGATCGGCTTCACAGCCTATGTAGACTGCATCCTGTTCAAGCATGGCGTTGTGTCCGATTCCTCATACCTTCAGCTCCGCTTGACCGATGTAGATCCGGCCTAGTTGGTCACTTGCATTGGGCATGTGAGCTTTCGTATAGATGTTAATGCCATCCACATTCATCAGTATCGGGTATGAGATAGACTTCTATCTAATGTCCATCTACTCTCATCAATCTCGGCCCACTGGTTGTAAGTAACGCTCTCCCCAGCCCCATAATCCAACTTGGGATCTTTTTCCCTCAAGTAATCTGCATAGAAATCCAGGTGTACCAGGTTGATTTCCGACGGCTGACTCGAGTTCTTCACCTGAGGACCCGCGACCGATATGATTGACATTATCTTGCTTCCCTCTCTTGTCATACCAAGGGTCTTCCCTGAGATGACATTCATCTTCGAAAACGTTTCTTGGGTTCCTGGTTGTCTTCTTCTTTCACTGTCTTCTCTAGGGTATCCAGTTTCTCGCGCAACTCTTTATTTTCCAGCTCAGACCTCACTCATTGTTCAACTTCTTTCGTCGCGAACTCTTGTTGCGCCTTCTGTGATGCAGTTCCAGCCGCCGGGCCATAATCTACTTTGAGCGCACTAGCTGGTGCAGCCTCCGGGCTTGAGGCAATCGCTTCATCCGACAAGGTCTTCACATTCTTTTGAGTTTGACATCGTTTGAGCATAGATGTTGTCTTTATCATTCAACAGTCGCTCGATCTCCCGTGTCATTCTGCTATCTTTCTCTCTTCAGACTCCTTGGTAGCTAGAGCCAAGCTCTCCGCAAGGCACTGATCGGTGTTTAGAATCAATTCGGCCTGATGGCTTTTCGCTTGTGATTTCGCGTCTGCCAGCTCGTCTCTTATCCTAGCATTGCCCTGTTGAGCTCTCTCCTCCACTCGATTGATCCCTTCTGTCATCTCTTGCCGTAGTTCTTCAAGACCTGTCACAATATTGGCAAAGATGCCACTCACATCACAGGCTGTTCCTAACACTGTGGTCAGACCTAGAGACGACGACGTCAATTGAGGTTGCAGCCTTGTGCTCGATAAAGCTTCACCTTCAGCGTTCCCATCAACATCATAAGTTCATCGAATGTCGAGGACGCTCCTTTCGTTATCCCATCTGACATCTGTCTTGATCGCGAATTGGAAATCGCTTTCTTATTCTTCTTTTGTCTCGGGCTAGGAGTAAAATCCGTGTCCGAGTGCATTAGTCCTGGATGGTCGAAGCCAGAAATTAGTCCGTCACTTTGGAGCGTTATCATGCGTTCATCAAACAGTTTTTCCAAATTCTTTTTCCCTCTTGAACTTGATTGTTCTTCCTGGGATTTATGCTCGACAACAACGCGTTTTTTCTCTGCTTGGCCAAGGAGGATTGCTCTATTCTCCGACTACTGCTCTCGGTCTCCGATCTAGAAGTTCTCTTGAATAACAGCTCC